>NC_081557.1:163059930-163131889 GCF_022355385.1 Mustela nigripes | reverse complement strand
TCCAATACCCACCACCTGGTTCCCCCAACCTCCCACCCCCCTGCCCCCCCAAAACCCTCAGATTGTTTTTCAGAGTCCATGGTTCACCTCCCCTTCCAATTTCCCTCAATTCCGTTTTCCTCTCCATTTCCCCTTGTCCTCCATGCTATTTGTTATGCTCCACAAATAAGTGAAACCATATGATAATTGACTCTCTCTGCTTGACTTATTTCATTCAGCATAATCTCTTCCAGTCCAGTCCATGTCGATTTTGCTTTGTTTTGTTGACTGTCTTTTAATTGGAGAATTTAATCCTTTTATGTTTAAAGTAATTATAAATAGGTAAGGACTTACCATTGCCATTTTGTTCATTGTTTCTGGTTGTTTTGTAGATCCATTGTTCCTTGTGTCTATCCTGCTGTTTTCTCTTGTGTGTTTTGATGTCTTTTGGTATGAGTGTCCTTTGACTTCTTTATTGTGTTCTTTTGTGTAGTTACTACAAATTTTCCTTTGTGGTTTTAAATAAATTTTAAGTAAAATACCTTAAACTTACAGCACCCTATTTTAAACTGATTACAATTAATTTCAATAAAATTAGTAAACCTTACATTTTTATTTCTTCTCCTCACATTTTAGATGATTGCTATCATAATTCACATTTTTTATATTAAGAGATTATTGTAGTTATGGTTATTTATACTATTTTTTTTAACTTTTAAACTAGAGTTGTAAGTGAATTATGCATCACTATTGCCATGTTGCTGAATCTAATATGACCATGTATTTACCTTACCATTCATATTTACACTACCTCTTTATGTTTTTGTGGTGTTAATGAGCATTCTTTTACTTCCATTCAAAGAACTTCCTTTAGTATTTCCTGCAAGGCAGCTCTGGTAGTAATGAACTCCCTCAGCTTATGTTTGTTAGGTAAAATTTTTATCCCTCCTTCACTTCTAAAAGATGACTTTGCCAAGTACAGACTTCTTGGTTGACAGTTATTTTCTTTCAATATTTTAAATACATTATCCCTTTCTCTCCAGCCCTAAAAAGTTTCTGTTGAGAAAATTGTGTCTATGGGGATTTCCCTGTACGTAACTTCTCTTTTCTCTTGTTGCTCTTAAAACTCTTTTGTCTTTCACTTTTGACAATTTAATTATAATGTGTGTAATGAGTCTGGATGTTCATTTCTCTCCCCAAATTCAGGGAGGTTTCAGCCATTACTCTTTTTTTAAAAAAATTTTATTTATTTTTTAAATTTCTTTTCAGTGTTCCAGAATTCATTGTTTATGCACCACACCCAGTGCTCCATGCAATATGTGCCCTCCTTAATACCCACCACCAGACTCACTCAACCTCTCATCCCCATCCCCTCCAAAACCCTGTTAGTTCCTCATAATCTACAATCTCTCATGGCTCATCTCTCCCTCCAGTTTCCCCCAACTCCCTTCTCTTCTCCATCTCCCCATGTCCTCCGTGTTATTCCTTATGCTCCACAAATAAGCAAAACCATATGATAATTGACTCTCAGCATAATCTCTTGTTTCACTCAGCATAATCTCTTCCAGTCCAGTCCATGTTGATACAAAAGTTGGGTATTCATTCTTTCTGATGGAGGCATAATACTCTTTTCATAGTATGAAAAACTACATCTTCTTTATCCATTTGTCTGTGTAGGGTATCTTGGTTCTTTCCACATTTTGGCAACTGTGGCCATTGCTGCTATGAGCATTGGGGTACAGATGGCCCTTCTTTTCACTACATTAGTATCTTTGGGGTAAATACCCAGTACTGTGATTGCAGGGTCATAGGGTAGCTCTATTTTCAATTTCTTAAGGAATCTCTACACTGTTTTCCAAAGTGGCTGCACCAACTTGCATTCCCACAACAGTGTAAGAGGGTTCCCCTTTCCCCACATCCTCTCCAACACATATTGTTTACTGTCTTGATAATTTTGGCCATTCTAACTGGTGTAAGGTCATATCTCAATGTGGTTTTGATTTTAATCTCCCTGATGGTTAGTGATGATGAACATTTTTTCATGTGTCTGTTAGCCATTTGTATGCCTCCATTGGAGAGGTGTCTGTTCATGTCTTCTGCCCATTTTTGACATGATTATCTGTTTTGTGTGTGTTGAGTTTGAGGGGTTCTTTATAGATCTTGGATATCAGCCCTTTGTCTGTACTGTCATTTGCGAATGTCTTCTCCCATTCCATGGCTTGCGTCTTTGTTTTGTTGACTGTTTCCTTTGCTGTGCAGAAGGTTTTGATCTTGATGAAGTCCCAAATGTTCATTTTCACTTTTGTTTCCTTTGCCTTTGGAGACATATCTTGAAAGAAGTTGCTGTGGCCGATGTTGAAGAAGTTACTGCTCATGTTCTCCTCTAGGATTCTGATCAGCCATTAGTCTTTAAATATATGTCCTGTTCCTTTTTATTTCTCTTCTTCTTCAGAAATTCCCACAGTGCAAATACTGGTTTTGTTTGTTTGTTTGTTTCATTTTCTCCTAAAATTCCTATACGTTCTCCTCAGTTTTTAAAACTTTCTTTTTCTTTTTGCTCCTCTGGATAATTTCCAATGTCTTGTACTCCAAGTAGCTGATTCTACTTTTGAAATTCTCTATTGTATTCTTTAGTTCAGTTGTTGAATTATTCAACTCCAGGATTTCTGTGATTTTGTTTGTTTGTTTTTGATGGTTGCTATTTCCTTGTCAAACTTCTCATTTTTTCCATGCATTATTTCTTAATTTTGTTTAGTTTTCTGTGTCTTCTGGTAGTTCACTAAAATTCCTTAAAAGAGTTATCCTGAATTCTGTGTGTGACAGTTTGCAGATCTTCATTTCTTTAGGGTAAGTTATTGAAGCTTATAAGTCTTCCCTGGGGTTGTCATATTTACTTGATTTTTTTTTTGTGATCCTTGATTCTTTATGTTGGTACCAGTGTATTTGGGTACCTGGACCCCTCTTCCAGACTTTACAGGTTCATTTTGCAGAGAAAGTTCTTCCTCAGGCAGCACAGTTTAGGTTTCTGGGTGTTTCTTCTGGTAATGTCCTTGGACTTATGGGAGCTGCTATTTTGGCCTGTATGGGGATGAGGCAAATATTTGAACTCTGAGGATGGGGATGGAGATGTGCCACTGGCTGATAACAGTTAGATAGGACTGCTATCTTGATTCTCTGCCCACGCAAGTCTGTAGGATGGACTCAGTGGTTGCCTGGATTCTCTGGTCAAGCTTAGATGGTTAGGCATTATATTCAGTTATAGATGGGGCTATAAATTAGCTTTCTTGCCCTGGGAAAGCAACTAGTAGAGTTCAGGACCTGTACAGCTCATTGTTTAGGGGCATAAACAGGCCAGTGTGTGCCCTTAATTCCCTAGTCAGATGAGGCTGCTGGTTTTGCTCTGCAGATGGGGAAGCCATGGGCTGTGCTCTCTGTCCCATTGCCACTGTCCATAGGTGTTGCATGGGTTATACAGCTTCTCATGTGCTATAGTTAGATTCCTTGGTTGGACAGGCTGAAGGCTATATTCAGTGATGAATGGGGATATGAATTAGATTTTCTGTCCAGCACAGCAAGCGAAGTAACTCTAAAGCTGGTAAAGTTCATTGTTTTCTTAACTCAAGCCAACCGACATTCCAAGTGCTCTGACTGAAGAGGGTCCTGGCTTTGCTCTGCAATGTATCAGCGTTGCCTACCCACTTCTTGGTTCCAGTGCTGGGGGCTACACTGCTTCCAGGAGATGTCTCCAACCCTTCTGATGGAGTGGGGCTGGAAGACACTCTCCACAGTGGTTGAAGCTATGTCTCAGCTCTCCTGCCTGGGCAAGAGGAGGAGAGGACACTCTGGGTTACTCTCCATTTCCTGGGCAGTTTCTCTAGGTGGGAGGGGCCAGGAACTACCTTTACCCTTGGATATGAATTATTCCACTCCATTTCTGGCACTGGCTTTGCTCTGGACGCACTTCGCAGCTAGAGCAGAGCTGTGCCACGCAGTTACCAGGAATTTTCACCGGTCCTTCTATTCATATGGGTCTGGAAGACACTCTCCACAGTGGGTGGACTATGATTCAGGTCCTTGCCAGCTTTGGGGACACCAGGGACAAAGCTGAGCTCTAGGTGGTTTTCCAAGGTGGTTGCACCAATTTGAGGATCCCTATCAGGCAGATCTGTATGTACCCTATCAGTTCCAGGTGGGAGTGTCCCCCTGACTTGGTTCCGCAAATGGGCAAAAGCACTGATTGGGATTACCACTCAGGGACTGCAGGTATGAACTCAGTCTGCGAAGACCCATATGGTGGTTGTTGCAAGTCCTTCTCCCCTTCTTTACCACAGTCAGATTCTTAGTTGTTGAGCCCTGCAAATCCCTGTGGTGTGAGATCAGCGTAGGGCTCTTGCAAAATGACCCACAATACTGAAGTGAGGCTGGTTGTCCCCACTGGGTTCTCTTTTCCTACTGGAGGAACTAGAGGTCCAGGGCAGATCTCGCTGTGTGTTACTACACTGGCCTAGGGTAGAGGCAATGCAGTCAGTGTGCAGACACTTCTCTTACCTTTCTAATGCAGTCTGTCTTCATCTCTGTGGTGCAGAGGGTGCTTCAACCTCATCACCATGTTCTAGGATTCTCTCAGTGGTGTTTTATTCTTGAATAGTTGTTAGTTGTTCTTCTTATGATGGAGAATAGTCAGGAATAATCTATGTCACCATTCTATAATATCTATGGTGGGCAAAACAGTGCAAGTATCTTTCTTTCAAAAGATCTCAGAGTCTGAAATAAGAGATAAAATATAAACAACTAAAATAAAATAGAAAGGTGTTGACACAACAGATGCATAAATTAAATAGTATCATATTTTAGAGGAAAGATAGAGGATATTCAATAGAGTGAAATCAAGAAGAGTTTGCTGAAGAATGAGGTATTCCAAGTAGGTATGGACCTGCTGAGATAAAGGCAAAGGCATGCAAGTGGGGTAGAATGGGCAAAGTTTTTCTGGAAATTGCTAACTGTTGTTTTAGGCTTAAAGGACAGAATGGATTCAGTTGACAACAGAATGATACATTATTGCCTTCAACTATGAAATAATCTTTAGTTAATTATTAACTGTTATGCTGGAGCTTGGTGATAACACATCTCATTTCTAAACTGAGAAGCTTAGGTATTTTCTAAAGGCAAAGGAAAAGTTATTGAAGGTTTTTAACAAGGGTATGACATAATCAGAATTATATTCATTTGGAAGCCCCAAAATTTAATTTGGCAGTTTAATTTGACAGCCCCAAAATTAATGATGTTATTCCTAGATTTGGGACTATCCATTATTAGTATATTGTTTACCTATTGTTGCAAAATAAATTATCCCCAAATTTACCACTTAAAAGAATAAGCATTCATTATCTTAGTTTCTGTAGATCCGAAAACTGGGCATAGTCATTGAATGATTCAGCTCTTCCCCAGCTATTAGACTAGGAATCCCAGCTCCTCCAAGGTCCTTGGCAAGAGACTCCCTCAATTCCTTGCCAAGTGAGCCTTTCCATAGAGTAGCTCAGTACATGGCATCCAGCTTCCATCAGAGTCAGCAAGTGAGAGAGCAAGAAAGAGAAAGCATGCACAGAGGATGTGAAGATGGCTATGTGAAGACAAACTTAGGATCATAGTATTGCATCTACAAGGTGGGAGAAAAGAATGTACAATAGATCCTTCCCTAGTGCCTCAAAGAGACCATGGCCCTGCTGACACCTTGATTTTGGACTTCTGACTTCCAGAACAGTGAGGCAATAAATTTCTTTGTTCTAAACCAGAAAATGGGAAGGGAAGGAAAGGGAAAGAAGAGAAAGAAAGGGCAAGCAAGATGGAAACCAGAGTCTCTTTGTAACCTAATCTTGGGAGCAATATCCCATTACGTGTGTCATATTCTATTCTCTGTGCCTTATTCTATTCATTCAAAGCACGCTGTCAAGCCCAGTCCTCATGCAAGGGGAAGGGATTACTCCAAGTTGTAAATACCAGTAGGTGGGATTTACTGGGGGCCATTTTAGAGGTTAGTTCGACCTAGTAAGCTCCAAGTCATGAAGCTATTGCAGTAGGTGGTTCCTGTCAGGCCGAGAAAGGGGAATGGTGTGAAAATGAAGATAGAATTAGAATTGCCAGGACTTGAAAACAGATTGGATGGGTAGGATGAATGGAAAAAAGGCGTCAAGCCTGGTTGATTGGGATGATTGCCAAGGGAGTCACAGAGAGAAAACATATGAGGAGAGGCAGATTTGGGAGAAACGTCAGTTAACAAGAATAGGTTTTAGGAAACACGGCATTAAGGAATTAGGAGAGAAAGAACCAAGAATTCTTTTGGTTCCATTGCCTTGCAGCAGCTGGTGTAGGAACAAGACCATATGGGCTTGAGTTAGACCCGGGTTCAAACAGTGACTCTCCCTATCACTCACAAGTCCTGTGTCACTGGACAAACTACACTGATTCTCAGTTTCTCTTCTGTTAATGTTCAAGATAATGCCTACTCCTCCTGGTTGCTTTTAGAGCTATATGAGATAAACTCTAAAATTCCTAGTATAAAGTAGGTGTTCAGTAAATAGCACTGGGTATGGTATCCTCTGTGTTCTCAAAAGGAGATATGAAACTAACCTTCATCCATGTCTCCTTACAGCCATCAAGTAACCCCATTTATATCATGTTACTTCGTGAACGACAACAACTGTCATGAAGTTTACTTCTATATACCTGCATGGCTTCAAATCATTTTATATGTGTAGGTTTTTTATGTATATGTCTCAGTCATGTCACACAAATATCCCCCAGCTGTGGATACTCAAACATTCAAGCTTGGATGTCACTAGCATTTCTTGTGTACATAAAATTAGTGTGTTATTTTCCTTCTCTCTCTCTCTCTCTTTCTCTGAGGCCTACTCCAATGTCCAGTTAGAATGTCATTTTTTTAATAACCTCTCCTTTTATTGGGTAGGAAGACAGTATAGTAGGTTAAAACAAAACAAAACAAAACAACAAACTAGAATACATTTGAAGACCTGAGTTTGAATCCTGATTTCTTTTTTATTAGCCATGTAAACTTTTGGGAATCTAGCTCTCTCATTCATAAAAATGGGGAACAGTATGACCTGCCTTATAGACCTCCAGAGGAAATGGCCCATGATTAGAAAGGTAGACATTGTCATCATCCTTTTCTTCCATAGCAACTGAGAAGTCACGGCCATGACATTGCTTCTACTGTTGCCTATTTTCTCCCACTATTGGATGTACTGATGAGTCCTTTTTGAAAGCTCAGCCCACGTACTCTCCAAATCCGATCCTGAAGATCTCTGATTTAATTGAGGCAACAGACAGCCCAGGACAGCTCTATCTTTAGACTCTAGGGCTATCTATTTTTCCACTTTTTCTTAAAACATTAATTTCTAGCAGATATAGTCCCTTTACTCATGGGGTCTGGTCTGGGGTGGCTTTCTAAGGAACTACTCTGCTCTCAACAAGAATCTCAGGGCTCTGCATGAAAGGACTTATGTCCAGAGTTTGTGGGTTTAGTTCCTAAACCGTATTCACCCCCTACCTCCACATCCACAGTATTCTCTTGATGTTCTTATCTGACGACTCCTGTGTGCATGGCTCACCCCTCCTTTGAGCTCATGTGCCGTGCTACATCTGAGCTCTCCTCCCTGGTATGCCCCCACACCTCCCTGTCCTGGCGGTTGCCTGAGGGTAATCAATTTCTATATGAACATCAAACTATCAATATCAATTTCGATATGAATCATCACAAGAGACCTCCCTCTTTAGATATCACCTGAGTTGAAAAACCTCCCACCAGATGTCTGTCCCAGCCTCACAGTTCCTGTCTGGGGAACTCCCCAGAACCCCTGTATTGCCAAGACTGAGGTTTGCTTGCCTCCCTTTGAGCACCCCCTCCTTTCCAGGGTTGTGGTCCTACCCTTCCACCGCAACAGAAATCCTGCCACTGGGTTATCACTGCATTCTCACTTCTTGCTACCCTCAGGGTTGCATGTTTAGACCCAGAAACACTATTAGTTGCTCTAGAGGGACATCTTTTTTCTTGCTACAGGGTTATGCTTGTTCCATGTGCAATTCTCTTGGTCTAGAATTCTCTCTGTCCCCCTGTCTTCCAGCAGCTAACTCCTTCTTAAGCTTTGGTTGCCGTGTCACTCCTTCCTTTATCTCCCATCCACATTCCAACTCTTGATCAGATGTTCCTCCTGTAAAATCTCCACCATGCCGTACCTCTCCCATCACAGAGCTCATCCCATTAAAGTGACATTACCTTTTTATTTACACATAGTCTCTTGTAGATTCTAAGCTTCCTGATGACAGGGAGTCCATCTTCCCACTGTATTCTTAGTGCGCAGTATCCAGTAGTTGTTGATAATACTATTTCTTATTGTAATATAATAATTAATGAATTACTGTAAATAATAAATGTTTTGCCAGATGCTAGCTAAGTGCCTATCTGAATCAGAATACCCCTTGCCCTGACAGGAATCAATGGCAAGTTCGGATGCTTGATCCACACCCGGGTAACACCCTCGTAACATTGCTTGGCCCCTGCATTCCAACACTGGCACTTGTTGCTATGCCTTCCAGACGCTGCATCTGGCCAGTGGGACTTCCTCAAGGGAAAATAGTTGATCCTGCTATGGTGTGTGTCTTGTTCCATGGTCTGCTTCTTCCCCATCTGTCCCTCCCTACTCTAGTTTTTTTATCCTGTAGTAGCCAGCCTTGAAGATGTCCTCCAATGAGTCTGCCAGTGTTCATGCCTGTGTGTACACTCACTAGAGCTGACCCATGTAGCTAACAGGATGTCGCAGAAAGGATGAATCATGATTTCCGAGGCTAGCTCATAAAAGATACATAATTTCTGCCTCATTGTCTCTCAGATTCTTAGCTCTGAGAGAAGCCAGCTGCCATGCCATGAGGACACTCAAGCATCCCTAGGAAGGAACCGAGGCCTCCTGACAAGAGTCAACTTCAATTTTCAACATGTGAATGAGCCATTTTGGAATATTTTTGCTCCATTCAAGCATTCAGGGGTCTGCAGATCTGGCAAACATCTTGATTGGGGCTTCATGAGAGACCTGAGGCAGAACCAAACAGTTAAACTTCGGAGTTCCTACTCTGTAGAAGGTTTGAGATAATGAACTTTTCTTTTTATAAGTTTCTAGGTTTGAAATTTGTTACACAGCAATATGTAACTAATTAAATTCCTTATTTCGCCTTATTTCACCAGTGAGACCACTCAGCCAACCAAGAAAGCATCGTCTTACCATGGCGACAAAAGTTAAAAAGACATATGAAAACCTGACTAGAAGTGTGAAAATATGGTAATTAAGGGCAGCTTGTGAACATGTGCACATGTGCGCGCACACACACGCACACACACACACACACACACACACCCCAGCAAGTGTCTCCCTCACTTCCCATGCTTCCTAGCTGAAACAAACCACTGACCCATTTAAGCATAATACAAATTAAAAAAAAAAAAAAAAAGGTAAGGGGTGCCTGGGTGGTTCAGTCAGTTAAGCACCGGACTTCAGCTCAGGTCATGATCTTGGGTTCTGGAATTGAGGCCCACATGGACCCCCGGGGTGGAGGCCTGCCTTGGGCTCAGCAGGGAGTTTGCTTTGTGCTCCCTGCTCCCCCTCCCCATGATTGCTCAAACTCTCTGAAATGAATAAATAAAATCTTAAGAAAAAAGGATCAAGGTAAAATTTTGCTCTAAGGAAAACTAAATAAAGCATAGTATCCATCTTTGGCTTTTTGGGTGGAGTGCTAATTCTACATCTCAAGAAAATCCACTGGTCGGCTTAGAAAAAAGAGAGGTAGGAGGGTCTAAAATAGATACACTAATAAAGGGGCAGCTTTCTTGAGACCGATGTTTTTCAACCTAGGAAAATGAAGGTTGAGAAGAGATATAATTTCAGTCTTCAATATCCTACAAGACATGGAAAAGTTAAAGAGGAATTGTGCATCTGCTGTCAGGGTGAATGCTTAGGTCTTCAGCAATATGGCCTTTGTGGCAGTCTTGTCTATATTTGGATTATAAAAAAAAATCATCCACACCAGGAACTAAACATATTTTTTAATCCTACAGAAGTTGCAGGTTGAAAGTATAAGCAGATGCTTATAAATCTTACAAAAATCACAGGCTTCAGGGAAGCTGACCTGTAAAGGTCATAGCCCTTCCCTTAACCAGCTCCCCCCAGTCTCAGTGTACTTGAGCTTTTTTAAATTCTTGCCGCCGCCTCATCCAAAGCAGCCTTCTAACGAGCACTCTCACCTTCTCTCATGCCCTTCCCAATCCATTCTCCACAAGGCACCTGGCATGCTCTTTTTCAAATGTAAAACCCATCATCTCTCCTATGCTATGCCCTTCAGGGCCCTCTCATTGTCCCTGCCAGAAAGTACAGACTCAGGCTCCATGGTCCTCGTCCTGTCACTTTCCCCATGTTACCTACCCCCTGCCTCCTCTCTCTCCTGCCATACCCCAGCCCTTTCCTATCCTGGGCTTTGGCAGTGGGGGTGTGTCCCATGGCTCACTTACTATCCTTCTTTGGCTTTTCCGTCTAACTCCCACGTCCCAGAAAGGTTTTCCCCAAAAAGCCTTTTGAGTACGTGGTTGGTTTCCTTTGCAGCCTTTATCATTATTGGAAAATAATTTTTTTTTCTTGCTTGTTTATTGTCTGTTCATCTTCCTAAGCCCTAAGTTTCAAAACGTCTTGTTCGCCCTTGTACTACCAACGCCTAGCACTGTGACTGGCATCTGTCATCCTCCTCCTCATTATTCCAACAGTCAAGGAGACGACATAGACAAGCGAACAGCTGGCTCTTTCAGGGCAAATTTCCATAATCGACACCATTTCACACACTCTTCCCTCCTTCTTTTCCCTCCTCCCTCTGTCTTGATTTCCCCATGGCTTGAAACAGGTAAACAGTCTCAGCTTTCGACTTTGCTGCTCCCGGCAAGTGCAAAGCAATTATGTTCTGCTTTTTGCTTCCGACTGAAAGATTGTGAGACCTGAACTGGGGGCTCCCTACCTGCCTGAGTCTGTCTTGCAGGAGAGGGAGCATGCGTTTCCTGTTTGGGAAAGACTTTTGAACATATTTAGCTCAGTGGCGCTTTTCTGTTGAAGTGTATTACTCCTGTGTGGCAGAAAGTGTCCCGCGAGTGAAGGAGAGTGCTGGGTGCAGCAGCACTATTAATAGCAATTTGGAAAACCGACTCCTGCAGGAGAGTAAGCCTCATGTCCAAGCGTCCAACCCTAGAACTTAGTCTGCGCCAGCCAGGCAGTAGCAGAGCCTCCCGGGAGCATCGCCCTATAAACAGAACTTATTGAAATGTCTTCCTTTTTCATTTTATCATACTGTCTGTTAACATGACCATGATTAACGTAACACAAAGTAAACCATAGTATTGTATTTGTTAATTTTTTTGTGTTTTTTACACATACTTTGGTAAATACTCATTTAGTTACCATTTTCATGAAATTGGGTATATGCTTTTACATAAAATACAGAAGGAATTCATTTAATTTTTATTTTCATTCATATTTTTCTCATCACATATATCACCTGGGATAATCATTTTTGGGTATGATAACAAAACAGCAGAATAAAAATCAAGGCCCAAGGCAATGCCTAGTGTGTTAACTTTGAAATAGGAAACCAAGAGAATAAATACTAAGAAAAGGCCTCTTACTTTTTTAAATAAAACTCTTATATCCCAAAATGGTTTTAAAAAGTATACCCTACGCTTATTTAGCAGACTTTACTTCCTTATAACAGGATTTATTAGTGACTTACCAATAATCGAAATTAAGTGCACACTGAGAAATGCATTTCTACAATTCTGAAGTCTAAAGTGGTCTGAAAACCAAGAAGGGTTTCTGTTTGTTGGCTTTTGTGGCAAAAAAAAAAAAAAAAAAAAAAAAAAAAATCGAACCTGAACTGATGCTTTTCTGTTAATTACCTTTAAGTATTTCATTGAGTGTGAACAGCCATACATTTTACTACAGAAATATTAATGTTAATGTATTTGATCAGGGGTATTGCCTCAGCCCACACCGTAAACGTTATTTAAAAAAGAGCGTAGGCACTTTATTATCTTTGAAAGAATGTGAAAAGCTTGAATTCAGTAACATATTCAATCTCCAGGTTTTCACCCAGGGCACTGGGAACCTGGATCACAGAATCATAAATAAATGTTCAACTTGAAGGTACCTAGGAGACAATATATTCCAACCTCCTCGTTTTATGAATGAGGACGCCGAGTCCAGAGAAGAGCAGTGACCTGCCAAAGGTCTTACTCCTCGGTTAGTAGCAGAGATAGAAATAGACTCCACTCCCCAGGTACTCAAGTCACCGGCTCCTTCCACTCACCGCCCTTCAGTGAGCTCCTGCCCTGTGGCTGGCATTTCTAAACAAGGGAAATAGGAGCTTGCTTCCTACCCTAGATCTGCTGCTGCCATGGGAAGGGAGACCGACACTGTACACATACCCCCTTTGGAAAGAAACCATGTTCCTCTTCTCTTCCTAAATTGATCCCTACAGAATTGTGCTGATTCTACTAACCGGCACAAGGACAGTCATCGTCACAGCCCTCCCCAATTAGGTAGGCACCGTTCCAAATGCTGAAAATGCCAAGTCCTTGACTTTATACTCCAATTTAACTTCATCTTCTGATAAGTTTCTATTAAAAACATGCCAGAATGCATATTAGCTTTCCATCACCAGGAATTTACTGGGCTTCTCTTATGTGTCCAGGATTGCCACATGCTAAATCAGTGATTTTCAATCAAGGGCGATCTGCCCTTCAGGGAGTATTTGGCAATGACTGAAAGCATATCGACTTGTCACAACTTGGAACATGCTATTGGCATTTAATGGGTAGAGACCAGGATTGTTACAGAAATTCTTCAATGCACTGGACAGACCATGGTCCAAAAGGTCAATAGTGCTAAGATTGAGAAAACTGGGGACTAAACACATACCATTATTCTCTGTTTTGGAGATTATATACTCTAATTTTGAAATAGGGACTTCGCTAACATTCATGAAGGTACAAAGCATAAGTAAATACTAAACTCCGTGTTCTAAGAGATTCAGAAACAGAAGACTGAAGTTCAAGCTCCACCTTGCCATTTCTTTTCCCTGTGATCTTTGGACCATCATTTAAGTGTTTGGTTCCTTAGACTTCTTATCTCTAAAACAAGGCTATTGATAATTCACCTACATATTTATTGGGCTGTTAAATCTAAAGAGATGGTGTTTTTGAAAAACCTTTGAGAACTGTAAAATATTAAATAACTTGTAGAGCAATAACACCACAATTCTTTACAACATTGTCTTTAACCAAATACAGATAGTCCTGTTATAGACGTGTCCTCCACTGACCTCAGTGAAGACTAGCAGTACCTCCTGGTGGTCCAAGTCAGGAGCACCACATCCTCCTTGAACCTTTTCTTTTCTCACTCCCCAATCAGTCAGTGACTCCTGGAGAATGTACATTTTTTTCTTTGTTAAAGGGGGTAAATGCAAGAAAAGAAATCCAAATTAATATTCCACGCAGGTACCCACTCATGAAATTAACATCCAATCACAGACTAACGGTTCAGCATTATTGAGTTAAGCGAGGCTGCCCTCTTCTTCTTCCATCTTGCCTTCCTGCCCGTTGAAATTTCTTCCCTTATTCTTTGGGAGAAAATATCTTCCTCGAGACTCAGTAACAAAGCCATTATTCCTTATATGTTGCCACCTTTGTTTTGGGGTGTGAGTAGACTTAAGGCCAGGTGGGTAGGCATGTTTGGGGTGAAAATCAGGATGTGAGCAAAGGCGTGGGAGAGAATCATTTGAGGTCTAGTGAAGGGGCTCAGAGCTTTGGAAACTTTGAGGATCTCTGGGCCATCTTTTTTGGCAAGCATGAGCTAACTGACCAAATTGAGAATACCTACCCCATATGTAAAGGGTACCTCAATCTACTACTTTGTGTGGAGGCTTTTGTACTATGCGCATTTAGTACACAGATTCCTATTTGTGTAAAAGATGTACTACAGTTTAATTATTCACTCTCTAAAAGATGTCTTATCTGTGAAATTATTCCTAATATTGTAATAAAGACTCTCCCAGTGTGATTAAAACGTATTTTTCATTGAAGTATAATTCATATGCAATGTTATATTAGCTTCAGGTGTACAACATAGTGATTCAACAATGCTATACATTATAGCATTCAACAATGTTACACATTACTCACTGCTCTCCGGGTGTGCAGTCACCATCTGTCACCACACAATGTTATTACAATATTATTGGCTATATTCCCTATGCTGCACTTTTCATCTTGGTGACTTATTTAGTTTATAACTGGAAGTTTGTACCTCTCAATCCCCTTTCTCTATTTCACCGATGCCACCACCAACCTCCCCCCTGGCACCCCCCAGTTTAAAAAAGAATTAAAACATTTTGATTTACAAACAAATGCTTTAAACGCACATCTCTTCTGACTGGTCGAATGATGTGCACAGGGTGGAAAGGAAAGGACAAATGGAAAGTCTTTGCATTGATGGAAGAACTGTAGAGGTACAATCAGAAAACAGACGGAAAACGACATCTTTCAAGAAGTGATTGGTACAGATCTATTCAGAAGGTACCAATTTCCTTTTCAAATCCATAGTTTCTTCACTGCTTATTGCAGAGAAGTCTCATACTATGGTTTCATGGGGGTATAAAGAAACACGGTGAAATGATTTATTTTTCTTTCTCTTGCTGTTTTGAGCTCTATGGTGGCAGGAGACCTCGGCATGCACAAGTTCTGAAATTAAATGTCCTTCACAAATTTCCAATGTCGCTCAGTGGAATATCCATGAGTATGATTCAGTTAAATAATATTACTAGCTGGCTGTTAACAAAAACTACAGTTTTTTTTTCTTCTGTGATACTCAGAAGGATTATGTTTTTCCATGACACAGGTTTTCCCTATTACACAGGATCGTGCACATTCTGAGTTGACCCCACCCCTAAAGCAAGGGGGAACAGTCTTGGCTGGCTGTGGAAATTGGCTCCGTCATCATCATCACACCACCACACAGGGCCAGACTGGGAACTTCCTTCTGTACCCTACACACTAAGTTGCCTTTCTCTTCCCAGACCGTACATCTCTTTGACTTCAGCTCGCTTCATGCCTGAACACCCGAAAGTCTCCAGGTGGCCTGGATGACTGAGGAGCAGAGAAATGGAACAGACTGGATTAGAGTTCATTCTACACATTGTAGGGAGATCTGAGTTTGCTGGTGTTCTCTAATCTCCCACATGATATAAACTAGATTGTTGGTGGTGACTTTGAGGTCATTTCCTGGGCCCGGGTATTTCCTGCCTGTCAGTTTCCTCTCTGCCGTTCTCGCAGATGGTTTTGCACAGGTACCACGAATGTCAGAGAGATATCTGCTGAGCTTATATGGACTTTTCCCTGTATAATCCTATACCAGAATGAAATGGGCTCCTTTAACAGTGCCAGTAGATTTCCCAGGGGAAAAAAACCTTTCCTACCTGGAAAAAGCCCATCCTCTGTTTTTTCTTTCATTGAGCTCCATCTAATGGCAATTTCAAGCTTTTCTTTTTTTTTTTTTCTTTTTTTTTTTTTAAAGATTTTATCTATTTATCAGAGAGAGAGTGGGAGAGAGCGAGCACAGGCAGACAGAATGGCAGGCAGAGGCAGAGGGAGAAGCAGGCTCCCCGCCGAGCAAGGAGCCCGCTTTTCAACAGGGAGGGAAATGCATGATCTCCAGGTAAAGGTAAAACTGCCCCCCTCACCCTCCCGCCTGTCAAACGGAGCTGAGTTTGGCCTTTTTCCAGTAACAGTAGTAAGCCTTGAGCTTTATCGTTTGCCGCATCAGGATTTTAGTGATTGGATTGATTTCAGTTCTGGGCACAGAGAAAGTCAACGAAAGAGAAAGCGTATGCTTTCACTTAATCATGTCACAGGGCAAGATACCATGCCCCCCCCACCTCGCCTCCAACCCTCCCCGCCACCACCATACAGCTCCAAGCAACATTTGGCAAGGGCTGGAACCATCCAGCTGTTCAAAATGCCACGTCAGATAAGAAAATTGCAGGCTTGAGACTGAAGACCACAGGAGGCCTCTCTCGTGGCCCCTTACTGCATTACTTCACAGCACTGACACAATGTAGAGGGGCAGAAAATGCATGCCAAGGTGGCGAACAAAGATACAATGCCTCATGGGTCGCTGTGTGGTTCTCGAGCATAGAGACCCACAGTAACTGTTTCCAGGGTGTCATTCAGTAGCTGCTGGAGGCACGCTCTGCTGAGTCACTGGCCTTGGCAAGACAAGCTGGCCGGGACCTGGGAGGCAGGTGATAGAGGGAGAAAAAACTGCTCTTTAAACCAAGCAGCAAGCCCCTTGCCTAAGACTCCCTTGTCATTTTAGTCCACTCACTTCTCTTCTGTGTTTGTCATATTTCAGCTACTCAGCACTGTCAGTATAATTATTTGCAAACGTCTTAGTAATTGCAAATACGTCGGTCTTCAGGGAGCAGGAGGCTCTTTCTTCCCACCCCCTTTCCCTTCTCTACAAATATAAGGGTGTTGCACACTCATGCGTGAGTACACGCACACACACACACACACATACACACACACACACAGCTGCGGGAACGGGGCTGTATTTGTGATGACGACTTGGAAAAATCAAACATGTCCACAGCAGCAATGGCATAATAAGGAAAAAAAACAAGAAGGACCCCATCCTAGGCACCTGGCCCCATGTCTGTGACCCAAGGCGTCAAGACATGCCTGGACCCCCTCTTGCCCTCTGCTTGCACTCAGGCTGCTGTTTGAGGCGGGTTCCTCCAGGAGCTCTGCCAGCTGCCACCTTGAGCCTTTGCACCAATTTGCTTAATTGGAGAGATTTTGTATTCTGTGAGTGAGCCAGTAAATATTGCCTCTGAAAGGCTGTGAAAGGTGGGAATGACACATCGGGAAGCAGCTGTTTGAGTCCCAGAACACCCAGCAGGCCAGCTGGAGGTCCCTTGCTATCTCTTTGTTATTGAGATGAGGTTGCTCCCTATGGAGGATGCTGGCTTCTCAAAGGCATTGCATTGCAAGTGTCTTACTATATTTACCCGGGGCCAGGCCAGTGGCAGTGACTTTGCTTTTCCAGTCGGAGGTGAATGATTATTACAAAAGATGATCTAAGGGTCAAGATGACCTCAAAAGAGAGGCAGGAAATGCAATATTATATCTGTTTCAATTCATTTAATATCACCCCTCTCCCCAAAGCAGATACTTACTCTTTGGTGGGTTATTTTGGCTTCTAGCCATAATTTGTTTGCTAATAAGGAAATTCTCGTCTGGACTGCCCTCTCTTCAAGGGCGTAAAGTGGCAGTGTTGGTAAGGAAATCTGGATTTAAAAGACTAGAAAATGGGGCACCTGGGAGGCTCAGTTGGTGAAGCGTCTGCTTTCAGCTCAGGTTATGATCCCAGGGTCCTGGGATGGAGCCCCACGTTGGGCTCTCTGCTCAGTGGAAGACTGCTTTTCCCTCTCCCTGCTGCTTTCCCTCCTTGTACTCTGTGTGTGTGTGTGTGTGTGTGTGTGTATGTGTGTGTTTGTGTCAAATAAATAAATAAAATCTTAATAAAGAAGAAGAAGAAAAAGAACAACAACAACAACACGACAACAAGAAAATGCCTCTGAGTCCTCCTATAATGATCATGTTGCCTCCCCTGGAAGGGCCAGATTGTTGCCCAGGGGAGTTTCACTGGACTATGGGAACTGACCCTTCACTTAAAACTGTACTTCTTTACCTGTCTGCAGAACACAAGCCCCAGCTGGATTCATTAGTGTGATGCTGCAAACACCCACACTCTATCTCAGGCCTAAGGGTCATACTATGGGCCCATAATCCACTCCCTTCCTTAAAACAGGGGAAAGTGTATTTCTTCAATTCTTTTCATTCCCCCCCCCCCCCCCCCCAACTGAGAAGATTTCAGAGTAGTCTAGAAATAAAAGCCTCAGGATATGAGATGCCAAATTTAAGCCCTATCATTCTTCTGGCAGAGAAGTGTCACACTTCAACAGTACTTGGGTTTGCCTTGCCATAGAGTCGGAAGTTTATTCAGCTGCAAGTAACAGAGAATCATCATCCAAAATAACTTAAATTTATAAGGTTGACTTCCTGTAAGCCCTCAGTTGAGATCTCATTGTGTGCAAAGTGTGGCTTTGCCACACCCAATTATGATAGTCTAGGAAGCTTGAGATTTATTTTTAGCCAGGCACGTTTTTACCCTGATCAGAATTAATAAGGAAATGGAGAGCGAGCAGGAATTGGATTTGGGGTAGGAACCAGTGGTGATTGCTATAGTCCCAGCATCTAACACTGTGCCTGGCAAACAGTAAATTATATGTATTTGTTGAATGGGGCCTGAAAACATTAAGATGAAGCATGGTTACATCTTAAAATGCTTAGCCCCTTTCAGGGACCCCCTCATATATGTGACTAAGCAAAGACCCCTGAGAATATGTCATGATCACAGAGATAAACGTACCAAGCAAAGATTGATTTGATTCTAAGTTTGATTCTTAACCTTTTTGATGAAATAGGGAGAAAAAGATAGAAGGTCCTTAACGTGCTCTAGCCGTATTTTATAACCATCATGGTTCTCAGAGTTGCAAGGATCTTGATGTCCAGACTTCCTGCAATAGTTTTTTTATGAATTCCAAGATCAATGTTCCTAATAAACTTCATGTTACAGATGTGAGACTGTTTTGATAACTTTATAGAAAATCATCCCAAAGATGGGATATCATGTATAAATATTGTCTTGGGATGATCTTCACTTTTTAGCACCTTGATTATGGGTAAATTTTCATAAAACAGAGGTATCTGATGGTGTCTTTGATTTCAATAGAACCTTAAGTGGATTCAATAAGGATTAATGGAACATTGATGGTATTCCAGGGATTATATGGGGGGATACACAGGCTCTGAGAATACAGAGAAGAATCATGTACTGCTTCTCTCCTAAACAGAGTATAATCCAGTGCTGAGAGACATTTCTGATATGGTGAGTGCTGTTCTAGATGGGTATACATGATGCTGTAGGATATTTAGGGATATTTAGGCAGGGCAGGATTCGATCTATCCATCTGGAGAAGATTCTTCATGGTTGTTAGAAGGATCTGAGTTGGGCCTTGGTGGATCGTAGGATTTTACCAAGTAGAATGATGTGGTTGAAATTCCTATCCTTTTGGGGGCGTCTGGGTGGCTCAGTGGGTTAAGCTGCTGCCTTCGGCTCGGGTCATGATCCCAGGGTCCTGGGATCGAGCCCCGCATCGGGCCCTCTGCTCGGCAGGGAGCCTGCTTCCTTCTCTCTCTCTCTCTCTGCCTGCTTGTGATCTCTCTCTGTCAAATAAATAAATAAAATCTTAAAAAAAAAAAAAGAAATTCCTATCCTTTTGCATTTGACTTATATTAAAATAATTACAGTGGCATAAGGCAAAAAAAAAAAATTAAACAAATATGAAAAAAGTCATCACTTAGGAAGGTTGCAGAAAGTTACAAAACCTGTTTGGCTTAGAGTCATTAAACAATTCATAGTCCTTGGAAATGGAATTTTGTGGACTGATCAAACTTTGTAAAGACAAAAGAGAGAATGTTCCTTTTCTCCTGACCATCCTTTTCAATTGACAGAAAGGAAAGGTGGGAGTTCAGAGTCGCTGGCAACCTTCCCATAAGTTTAAAATTGTGGTCTGGAAACTGCAGAGAACAGCATATTCCCCAAACTAAGGATACTCAGATCATAGCACCATCTAAACGATCTCAAAATACTTGAAAAGATATTTAAAAATTCAATCAAAGTTGTAGTTATTTTCTAGAGCGATGCAAAATGCATAAAGATGTTTATAGAATTCAAATTTAGAAAGTTGGAAGAGAGGTAAAAAGCACTGTGACCAAAATCTTCAGATGGAAATTCAGTCCCTGTTAGGAGGGAAGAGCTGCTTACCTGCCAGCCTGAGAAGAAATTCATGCCCCTCCAACCTCCACTCTGCCCCCACCCCAACCCCTGGCTACCTTGCAGGGTCGGGGGAGGTGGGGTAGAATACAACTGAACTCAGAAGTCACATGGAGGTTGATGTTACAGGAAACCCAAATATTCAAACTGCTCAGTCAATTAAAGCATGTGGTATGCTTGCAGATGACTGACTAAATGAGGCCTTAAAATGACAACATTGATGAGGTACTCGGCACTTTGTATACCCTAGATATTTTCTTCCTTTTTAGATACTCCACATTGTTGATTTTTTAAAAACCTGTGTTAGCTTGGTATCTCAGGTTGTGTCTGTGTGTGTGTATGTATGTTTTTCAAAGTTCTTTTGTGTGTTCCACATGGGAGCTTCAGAAATGATCATGTTGCTCTCTGGAGGGGCTATAAGTACTATTGTTACAGCATATTTGCTGTGGTGTTACTTTGTGTTAGTTGCGGTTGCCACTCAGCATGCCAAGATTGCCTATCTTATTATTTATTTTTTCCCTTGCACTGTTCCTGTCTTTTTAAGAAAATTTAAACCTGAATCATGCGGATATTTGGTTCTTCAATGAGAGCAGCTCCCACTCTGTTCTGGCAGAATAGCAACATAGTACAGTCTGCTAGCTGGTTGATTATTATTTGATTTCATCTCTACCTGAGTCTCATACATAGTCAGAAAATATGCAGAATGTTTCCATCCTAGAGGTGTCCACAGCAAGCAAATATTTGAATGTCTCAGAATTAGTGGCTTTCTAAAGATGTTGACTGAGGGGCACCTGGGTGGCTCAGTTGTTAAGCATCTACCTTCTGCCCAGGTCATGATCAAGCCCTGTCTTGGACTCCTTACTCTGGGGGAATCCTGTTTCTCCCTCTCTCACTCCCCCTGCTTGTGTTTCCTCTCTTACTGTGTGTGTGTGTGTCTCTCTCTCTCTTTCTCTGTTAGATAAATAAAATAAAATCTTAAATAAAAAAATACATAACTATGTTGACTGAAACCACAGTATCTCTGAGCTATATAAAACTTAAAATTACTTGTTGAGAAGCAGATTTCTATTTTTTCATAAATACTCAATTCCTAATCTCAACAAATAAGACAATGAGGGTTTCAGAGAGCTGCTATTCTATCTCAAATTGTTTATTTAAATTAGGATGTCATCTTTAGAGTTATAGTAGATGGCTAGGACTCCATAACAAAGTACCACAGACCAGGGGGCTTAAACAGCAGGAATTTGCCCATGACTCTGGAGGCTAGAAGTCCGGGATCAAGGTGTCTACAGGTTTGGTTTCTCCTGAGACCTCTTCCCTTGGCTTGTAGATGGCCGCCTTCCTCCTTTGTCTTGACCTCATCTTGCCTCTGTGTTTACATGTGTCTTCTTCTTAAAAGGACACCAGTCATCCTGGATGAGGCTCTACCCTTATTCCCTCATTTCAACTTAGTCACCTTTTCAAAGGCCCCATCTTCAATACAATCTTATTCTGAGGTATGGGGGGAGAGGGTCAGGATTTCAACATATGAATTGGCTGAGAGGAGCACACCTCAGGCCATGGTAGGAGGTATTAGCAAGAAAAAGATATTTGCCAAGGGTACAGATTTATTGAAGCATATTACAGGCCAGGCAACAAGATAACTGTTTTATACACATTATTTCATATACTTCTTACAATGACCCTTAAAGTTAAATTATTAGAATTTCTATTTTACAAATCAGAAAATTTGGGCTCCAAAATAAAGTAACTTTCCCAAAGCTACAGAGAACAAATTGTTGAAACCAAGTCTGCACGCTGTCTCCGGAAAGTGACCATGATGCTGTTCTGCGATTTATGCAAAGGTTGCAGAGCCAGCTGACAGCAAAACAGGTCTCCTAATTCCCAGAACAGCATTCTATTACACTCGTGCACTTGATCTGAGAGAAATGTAGTGTCCACTACTCCACTTGTTAAAAATAAGGATGTCATTTTGCCTTGTGTTTGTTAGGCTGTTCTAGATTTCAAGGGATAGAGAGCACCGAACAGGATGAGATGTTAAAATCCATCCGTGCTTTGCTTGTGAACTCAGTTAATTGGGACTATTAAAGGGTTATTAATAGGTAGAGCCACTGACCATCCTGGTTTGCCTGAACTCAAGGCTTTCCCAGGATATGCGAGTTTTATTAAGCCTCAGACAATCCCAACTTTAAAAACTGAAACACTTTCAGGCTATTTGTTTGTTTGTTTTTAATATTGTATTTATTTATTTGAGAGAGAGAGAGAGTGCTCCAGTAGCAGGGAGGAGCAGAGGGAGAGAATGGGGGAAAGCGTCTCAAGCAGAGCCCAACTGGGGGCTCGATCTCACTACCCTGAGATCACGACCCAAGCCAAAATCAGGAGTGGGGTGCTTAACCAACTGAGCCACTGACATGCACCCAGAAACAGTTTTAAAGTAGAAAATATACGGAGCAATTTCATCAACTGCAGATACCCTGTGGAGCACTGGACTACCAGCTCAGACACCACAGCTAGAATCCGTAGAGACTGAACATACAAATGGACAAGGGCTAGACCATGTATAAAAATAGACCTTTGACCCCCAACCTGCAGCGACCAGCCCAGGCAGACAACCCCTTGCCTGCAATGAACAACCTCCTGTGTCTCACTTTCAAGAAATCAGATTGCTCTTTCTGGGGGCAACCCAGGAAGCTAAACAATAACTTCTACAACAGTCAGCCCAAAATGAACAGGGCTTGATTAATGACTTATAGCTGCCCAATTTTTATCCAGTTTGCAACTTAGGGCCAATCAGAGAAAGCCAAATAGTCACCCCACTTCCCGTGGGGGGATGGTCCACTTCCCGTTAGCCCACCAGTAGCTTCCCCTCCCCAATGGTCTCAATTAGCGTATACCAGAAAACTTCTCTTTCTGTTACTATAAAGTCTCCTACTCCTCTGTCTGCCTTTGAGTCTCTGTCAAAATGCAAGTGACAGTGGCGGACTCCCTTGCTATAGCACACATAAATAAATAGCCTTTGCTTTACTGTCATTTGATTCGCCTTTATTTTCACATTCCATCAACAAGACACACTATTGGCCCTCTACTCTAGTGTTCTACCGTTTTGGTGACTCAGCACTTTGCCTCTACTGCTCCCACACGCTGCTACCATTGATAACTGCCTCTGTACCCCCTGTGGTCTCAGGCTTCTGTTTACTGCCTTATAGCTGCACCTTCAGATCCTCTTCTTTTCCATTAGCTGCATCTATCTTTGAGTTAAACCCCCTGAGAGAGGGCATCCGATGGCAGTACACATGGGGTTGCTCAGGGAACACCCTTATCTTGGATGGTTATGGCTCTAGCCAATTCACAAAATGCTGACCAGACAGTAAGTGACTGCCTTTGGGTCAAAGGAAAGCTTCGCTCATAGTAACACCATCATGTGGTAGAAAGCATGATAACTTATAAAAGATATTTTATTTAAAAATGGTCTGTGAGTATGGCTTCACTAGAACTAGAGTGTACATTAACAAAATTGGCCAAGAGTTATGTCTGAAAATGACATTTGGTCCTTACTGAAAAGATAGACTTATATTTGAACATGTGAGGCACATACAGCAAAGCATCCTACATAATTTTTATTTTTCTTCTTTCCAAGAGCTTCTTTTCCCTTTATAACTGGAGAAAGAGAAGCTTTGAGTTAAGTGCTCAATTTGACTTGACAGATTTTTTATTCCTGCCATGTTACTACTGGACAGAAAGTCTTGCAAATTAGATTCTAAGTGAACAATGTGATATTCCCCCACCTTAATAAGTGGTTCCCTTGCAGGTGAAGCATTTCAATAAATGATTTATAAACTGTTATTCATTACTAGTTCTATAAAACTACTTTCTCCTCAAAAGAATTAGAAACAAAGAATAGCCACTTTAAGTCCATTTTTCATAAAGTTCTTCAAAGGTTTTTAGTTAATTTTGAATCATTAGTAAATTTATTTATCATTCAATTTTTCATATTTCCTGAGGACCTTCTACCTTTCAGGCATGGCAGGATTATCTACCTCATATGGATAGTCTGATATCCAAAGCAGAATTGTTACGTCTAAATCCCCAATTTCTGTAGATATGTCAATAGATTAATGCTCAGAGAGACATAATTTCAATATCAAAAGGTCAGAGGCTCAAAGAGAAAGTCATTAGGCATGAAAGCAGCCATTTTAGGATCTGATCTTCATTGTCTATGGAGGTAAGAACTGCTGGTTTGTAGCATTTTGATTCATCCAGATTACTAGAAAGATGAGTTCTAGAAGCAAAGTCACTAGATTTTTGTCTTATGCTCACAGAATATCCCTTACAAGCCATCCATTCTCTTAAATTTGGGCTCTATATACCAAACGAATCATTGACCATGCTTTCAGATGGTTTTTCTAACGGGAAATGCAACTTGCCAACCAGTTGACATAAACGTTTAATCTTTTTTTTTTTTTTAAATAAAAGCTTAGTTTATTACAGAATTCTGGATTGACTCACTATATCTTCCAGCCTCTGCTGCTCATGATAAGCCTATAGCCAATCAGACACTTTGCATTTTTTAGATTCTGTGTTTCCTCATTTTTGCTTTTTATTTTTTTTTAAGATTTTAGTTATTTATTTGACAGACAGAGATCACAGGTAGGCAGAGAGGCAGATAGAGAGAGAGGAGGAAGCAGGCTCCCCACTGAGCAGAAAGCTTGATGTGGGGCTTGATCCCAGGACCCTGCGATCATGACCTGAGCCAAAGGCAGAGGCTTTAACCCACTGAACCACCCAGGCACCCCTATTTTTGCTTTTTAAATATAGAATGTATTATTTGTTTTAGGGGTACAGATCTGTGATTCATCAGTCTTACACAATTCACAGCACTCACCATAGCATATACCCTCCCTAATGTCCATTGCCCAGCCACCACCCTCTGCTCCAGCAAGCCTCAGTTTGTTTTCTGAGATTGAGTCCCTTATGGTTTGTCTCCCTCTCTGGTTTCATCCTGTTCCATTTTTTCCTCTCTTACCCCATAATCCTCTGCCTGTTTCTCAAATTCCACATATCAGCGAGATCATATGATAATTATCTTTCTTGATTGACTTATTTTGCTTAGCATAATACCCTCCAGTTCCATCCATGTTGTTGCAAATGGCAAGATTTCATTTTTTGGATGGCTGAATAATAGTCCATTGTATAGATATACAGCATCTTCTTTGTCCTTTTATTTGTCAATGGACATCTAGGTTCTTTCCATAGTTTGGCTATTGTGACATTGCTTCTATAAACATTGAGGTTCATGTGCCTCTTCGGATCACTACATTTTAGAAATTAAGAAAAACACAAAAAAAATGGAAAAATGTCCCATGCTTATGGATTGGAAGAATGAATATTGCTTAAATGTTTATACTACCTAGAGTAATCTTTACATTTAATGTAATCCCTATCAAAATACCATAAACTTTTTTCATAGAAATGGAACAAATAGGCGTCTTCTTCCTGCCTTGTCTTCCGAGCTTTTGTTCGTAGAGCAGCCAATAGCAAGATGTCTTCAGGAAATGCCAAAATTGGGCATCCTGCCCCCAACTTCAAAGCCACGGCTGTTATGCCAGATGGCCAGTTCAAAGACCTCAGCCTATCTGACTACAAAGGAAAATATGTTGTGTTCTTCTTTTACCCTCTTGACTTCACCTTTGTGTGTCCCACGGAGATCATTGCTTTCAGTGACAGGGCAGAAGAATTTAAGAAACTCAACTGTCAAGTGATTGGTGCTTCTGTGGATTCTCATTTCCGTCACCTGGCATGGATCAACACACCCAAGAAACAAGGAGGACTGGGACCCATGAACATTCCCTTGGTATCAGACCCCAAGCGTACCATTGCTCAGGACTATGGAGTCTTAAAGGCTGATGAAGGCATCTCGTTCAGGGTCCTCTTTATCATTGATGATAAAGGCATCCTTAGGCAGATCACTGTAAATGATGGCCTACCTGTTGGCCACTCTGTGGATGAGACTCTGCGACTGGTTCAGGCCTTCCAGTTTACTGACAAGCATGGGGAAGTGTGCCCAGCTGGCTGGAAGCCTGGCAGTGATACCATCAAGCCTAATGTCCAGAAGAGCAAAGAGTATTTCTCTAAGCAGAAGTGAGCAACGGGCCATTTTAGGGTTGGGCTGTAGTGGGTGGCCATGAAAACAAAATCTCTTTTGTACTATTGTTATGCTTAAAACACAAGACTTTAGACCTTGTGCAGATGTGGGACAGGCCTTTCCTGCAGGGGTTGGGGAGTCCAGCCTGCCTTCTCTGGAGAGAATGGCCTGAACTATGTTACAGGGCAGGCCAACTGTGATGTACAGTAGGAGGGCAACACTTCTGATCTTCTGTTGTTTCTATTAAACTTGAACTGAGAAAAAAAAAAAAGAAATGGAACAAATAATCCTAAAATTTGTATGGAGCTAGAAAAGACCCCAAATAGCCAGAAGAATATTGGAAAAGAAGACCAAAGCTGGTGGCATCACAATTCTGGAGTTCAGTTCTAATACAAAGCTATAATCATCAAGACAGTATGGTACTGGCAAAAAAAACAGATACATAGATCAATGGAACAAAATAGAAAGCCCAGAAAGAGACCCTCAATTCTATGGCCAGCTAATCTTTGACAAAACAGGAAAGAATGTCCAATGAGAAAAAGACAGTCTCTTTAACAAAGGTGTTGGGAAAATTGGACAGCCACATGCAGAAGAATGAAACTGAACCACTTTCTCATACCACACACAGAAATAGACTCAAAATGGATGAAAAACTTCAATGTAAGACAGGATTCCATCAAAATCCTTGAGGAGAACACAGGCAGCAACCTCTTCGACCTCAGCCTCAACAACTTCTTCCTAGAAACATCACCGAAGGCAAAGGAAGCAAGGGTAAAAATGAACTATTGGGACTTCATCAAGATCAAAAGCTTTTGCACAGCAAAGGAAACAGCAAAACCAAAAGACAACTGACAGAATAGGAGAAGATATTTGCAAATAACATATCAGATATAAGGCAAATATCCAAAATCTATAAAGAACTTATCAAACTCAACACCCAAATAACAAATAATCCAATCAAGAAATGGGCAGAGGACATGAACAGACATTCTGCAAAGAAGACATCCAGATGGCCAACAGACACACGAAAAAACGCTGAATATCACTTGGCATCAGGAAAATACAAATCAAAACAACAATGAGATACCACCTTACACTAGTCGAAATGGCTAAAATTAACAAGTCGGGAAATGACAGATGTTGGTGATGATGTGGAGAAAAGGGAAACCCTCCTACACTGCTGGTGGGAATACAAGCTGGTGCAGCCACTCTAGAAAACAGTATGGAGTTTCCTCAAAAAGTTGAAAACAGAGCTACCCTATGACCCAGCAACTACACTACAGCCTATTTATCCCAAAGATAAAAATGTAGCATTTAATCTTCTTGCCAGTGGATTTCTCACAGTGAGATGACAACTGACAATCTTGCTACAAATTCATATTCCTTGGATGCAATTTGCTTGTTCCAATTGTTACTCAAACTTGAAGGAAAGTGGTTTTATCTCCTAGACGTCCACTGTGACCAGAGAAAAGACTCTCCAGTGCGGGGTAGACACATTCTTCATGTCTTTCTGTGGTACTGAATACACGTGCTGGGGCATGTAGTCACTATGAACAACAGTTATCAGCAACTCATTCCTGGAAGCAAGTAGTATCGTGAGTATTTTCGAGACTGACCCAGATAAAGCAGGTCTGGGAATCAAAACTAGGCTGAGGCGGTTTGCAATGAGAATCAAGTTGAGTCAAACATTCAGGTAGCAGCGTGAGGCAGAGAAAGAGCATGCATGTATTGGAGAGGTGTTGTGTGGGTGTCGAAAGTAAGAAAGGGGGTGGGGAATGACTGGGAATTGTGAAAGGGGGTTTCATTCTCAAAAGTCGAAACCCAAAGATTGGGCTCAGGAGAGCAGGACTGGAAAAGCTATTTCTTCCCTCTCACGGGCTGAGAAAGACGCCCTAGCAGGTAGGCAGTTAAGAACGGCCTGCCATTCCCACTCTGTACAAGACATTGTCCTGTATCAGGATTTCAATCACAAATTCATTATCCACATTTAACGTCTTTACTGGGTGGGTTTAAGAAGCAGAGTATTATTGTGCACCAATGCTGTGTTCACAAAGCAGCCACTTGCATAAATTCCCTTTATCACTGCTAAGTGATGAAGTATCCACTGATAACCTCTGAGAGCTTTAACTTCCTACTAACTGCTGAATATGCAAACATATCAACACATCTACAAGAGAAAATTTCAGGTTGGATGAGGTTAAACATTCTCCAGTTGTTCTGATTACTTCCCTCCTCTATTGCACTTTTCATTTCCTTACATGACTGCCTTTTCCCATCATCCTGAGCTAGAACCACCCCTGGCATCCATGCACAGTAGCCTTACCCACCAGTTGCTCCCTCTACCCCATCTTCAATGTCACAAAGTTAGGAAAATTGCTTCATCTCTTCGTTCACCTGAGGCAGGGTCAGAGTTTGGCCCTAGCATAGAACTGTCCGAAACAGAAAGCGTAGATTTCTCAAACTAGTTTTCCTAAACTTAATCACATATATCTTAACTAGCCACCCTACCAGAGCTCCTTGTTAAGGACTTGACTCTGTGTATGCTAGACTAAATTAAATAGACTCAGAAGAGCACTGTTAAAAACATGGTAACTGTCTCGCCAAAAGTAGATTCCAAACATCGTCTCTAGCGCTGGCTCCTAGGATGTCCAGTCACTGTGGCCTTAGTCCGGCCCTTAACACTAGTCCCTGGGGAGGAAGACATTTCTCCGTGAGTCTGTGGGTCCTCAGGCATTCTGTCTTGGGGCATCACCATTTTATGAACTTCATTCAGGATGCGCTCCATGACACTAGGGCCTAGATATCCGGACTTAAGCCCTCATCCATTTCTCTACAACTTTTATGATGTATTTGACACATATTCACTAGCTAGTGAGTTGCTAAGGTTCATTTCAACCTCAAAATAAGCCTAGCTTTCTCACCTACTGGATCCTAATCTTGTTATTTATTTGTCTTTGATGACAGATCCCTGCTATCCCCGTTTCAAATCTCTATCGGTTACTTCTAACCATGAGAAACAGAATTTCTGTCTTTTCTTTTGGAAAGTATCCATTCTCATCTGGGTCTCCCACTAAGTTCTTAGCTCATCATCAGAACAGAGAAGCTTTTCATGAGTAACAAAACTCATGGAGAGAGCTCCACTCCTTGCCCAGGTTCTGCTGGGTGACTCACCTCTGAGGAAACTCTGAGGTGTCGTTTTCTGGAATCCTATGCCCGTCCCCGTTTTACAACCACAAAACTATTTTACACTGGCTATAAAGGTAACAGATATGGTTTCCCTCAAGGGAAAAGAAGAGCTAGTAACTGACAAATCTAAAGTATCAGTTACCTCTAAGATTAATATTCGAAAAAACCTACACTCTCTAGTTTAAAAGTGGATTTCTTGCCCACAAAACACATGAATATGGCCTCCATAGGGTACACTGTGGCTACAAGAATTTAAATAATTATCATACCATGATTCAGGAAAAGCAAGAAGTTATTTTATACTAGTTTAGATCTTTGGCACACGTTATTGGCATCATTTAGACATCATAACTCATTAACTGTGTAGGGCTTTAATTCACCTTTAAGCATACTGTATAGTTCTAAGACTTATTTTCTACTGGAAAATTTATTTTGATGGTTTCTTATATTTTTGAAATTGTTTTAATCAAAGCACATTCTGTATTGCTGCATTACCTACAAACCGGAGGATCTATATCCTGATGAGTCAACATAGCCAGTCGGGGCAGTCAGAAATGAGTCCGTGTCCATCAGTGTCAGCTGTGACAAATATTCATGTCAAAGGGCAGCCATAAGCATGTGTGCAGCACCATATTAATCAAAGGAAATGTGTAGCATGCAAATGGTTAAAGGATGCCTTCTAATGACAAATTTTATGAGTGGTCATATTATTTCTGCTTCAATATATATACTAGCTCCTTGACACGCAATCAGAATAATCCTTTAGTTCTGCTGGAAATGTGATTGCTTACCTTAGTTTAGCATTTGAATTTTTCTCTTAGGAAACGTTATGGTAAGACCCAAAATGATTGCAATTGAATATCAGGACATGTGATCTGTTGAGGCTCACATATGACATAGTCTGAATTTTCTCTTCTGCTCCTCTTCAAACTCAATGACTTTCCCTGTACAGTCGTAAAAAAAATATTTTGCAAGGAAGAAATACACTGCAATAGATGGTATTGGGACAAATATTTTTCCATGTCATAAAATAACAATAATCACAAGCATAAAAAAAAAAGAAGAGGAAAGAAAAAGAAGAAATTGGACCCTCACCACATACACTGTAGTAAAAATCAATACCAAGTGACTATTTCAACGAAGAAGACAAAACTATAGAACTTTCAGGGGAACATGTATTTGACTGTCTTTACAAAACTGGAGTAGGCAGGGATTTCTTAGGTAAATGAAATCCAAACCATGAAGGAAAATACTGGTAAATTCAATTATGTAAAATGGAAGAAGTTTCTCTCCCTCCCATTTTCCCTCTTTCCCTTCGTTCCTGCCATTTTCTTTCCATCCCCAAAACTGATGGAGCAGAGCCTGAGATAGGAAGGCCTCTCTGGTAAAGGGACAGCATCTCCGAGGTATGTTGGGGCTCTTGTGAGGAAAGTGTACCTAGTCCTGGGGTAGCTTGGTGGGGTCAGTCAATTGTTTTCATATGAGGACTGACCATATAAGTAAGACTATTGAGGATAATGGGAACCAGATTTCTCAAAGTTAGAGAAAGAAGTCACAAATATTAAAAGGGGGGAAAGCTAAAATAAAATAAATCTTGTAGTTTCCAATATAGAAAGACCCTAAACACAGATATAAGTGTATTTGTAACTGTATGTATATGCGTGCATGTTTCTCTCTCTCAGCAAGCATTCCTGTATTCCTTAGCTCTGGCCACTGAGAAGTCCTGGAAGCAGCAATATCCCAATAGCAATAGGTATACTGGCATCTATAGCTTGGTTTGTAAATGCCGCTTACCATGAAGAAGGACTCTGGACCCTAGAAGTGACCAGTTTCTAGGGCTGGGTCAGGAAGACAGCTCTCTTAGTCATATGGTGCCAGGAAGTAACAAAGAATGCCAAGAATGATAAAGACATTCAAAAAGGACAGAGTAGCTAACTTAAAACTTCTCCTATTGGCCAAATCTGGGACAATTCAAGCATCAAAATAAACAATGATACTAACAAGTTATAAACTACTGACTTAAATAGGAATCTCTGAGTCCATACTGATGTATATAAATAAGTGGACAGATAAATGAAGAGAAGAGAAAACTTCTTACAATGTTTGTAACAATAACATGGCAGGTTATTCATGTAAAAGAAAGGATGAAACTAAAATATATTTTTGGCAAACATCATAGTAATTAATTGGGCAAGAAACTTTAATGGAGGTTAACATTTTAGTGGAAGGAAAAGTTTGATGAAAAGCAGGTTGTTCCCATAGCTTCAAAATATCTTTTCACAAAATATGTAGGAGATACAAGGGGAAAAGATTAAATTTATAGTGGACAAAACTGAGAGCTGGTAGACATTACCGTAATCAAATGATCAAAGCTGGCATAAGTAGAAATGGGACAAATCAGAATCTTTACCAACTAATAGGATGCAGTGAGGAAAGCATAGCATCAATTCAAGGATATATATATCCTAGAATATACATATTATAGGTAGAATTATATATATATATATTCTAGTTATATATTATATATGTTCTAATTATATATTCTATATAAAAAGAATGAAATATAAGACTATGTTTATGATTTATAATATTTTAATATTATAATATATAAAATTATATAGTATAGTATAAATTATAGAATATATAAGTTTAGAATATATGCTATATAATTAGAATATATATAATTTTATTATAACTCTATAATATATATATTCTAGGATGTACATATCCCTGAACTGATGCTATGCTTTCCTCACTGCATCCTAATAGCTGGCACATGATTAGAGCCTAGATTACTTCTAGGAGACATAAGAGTTCCCTTAGAGAAGCATTTCTCAAACTTTTTGGTTTCAGGATCCCTTACATCTTCAAAATTACTGAGGACCTCAAAGAGTTTTGATTTTTGTGGATTGTATCTATTTATGTTTGTAGTATGAAAAAATCCAAACTAAGAAATTTTTTGAAAAACTTCATCAATCTATTTATAGCAACAATAATAAACCCATTATATTAACATAAATAACATACTTAATGAAAAGCAATTGTGTTTTCCAACCAAATGAGTGGCATTATTTTTCATTTTTGGAAATTTTCATTTTTGGAAATCTGGTTTACTAGAAAACAGATTGTCCAATCTGCTTCTTCGTTCAAACAATTGCTTTATGTTATTTTGGTGCAAGTTATATTGGTGTGAGTATATGAACAATGTCTGGTCTAACAAAAATATGTGGTAGGAAAAGAAAGAGTACTTTAATAGCCTTTTCATCTAGTTGTGATATTCTTTGATACTGTACCAATATTTGACAAGTGGCAGTTTTCTAAATATGAATTGCAATGTGGAAACTGAAATTATGTCAACGAAGTCTTCTTACTCTATTACATTGAAAGACTTTTTTTAAAAAAGATTTTATTTATTTATTTGACAGAGACAGATCACAAGTAGGCAGAGAGGCAGGCAGAGAGAGAGAGAGGGAAGCAGGCTCCCTGCCGAGCAGAGAGCCCGATGCGGGACTCGATCCCAGGACCCTGAGATCATGACTTGAGCCGAAGGCAGCGGCTTAACCCACTGAGCCACCCAGGTGCCCCTAAAAGACTTTTTCCATCTTGGATTTTCAGTCATCTTTTACCCATTCATAATTTTATGACATGGTGATTGGTCATTGGAAAGAGGATGGTTCACTGAGACACATGAATCTTCCAAATGTTGGCACTTTCTCATTATACAATATTAAACAAACACATTGGTTTTGTCAGTCTAATCAGAAAAGTCTTTAAGTATTTGGAAAAGACTTTAAGGATTCCAGTAAGAGGAAACTGCCTCTTACTGTGCAGATACAAGTTTTCTAAAATTCTAAATTTTGCTTAAAAGCTTGAAATTGAATTTTATCATTGGCAATAAATGCCTGGTGCATAATAGGACAAAAGTTATATTCAATGAAGAGAAAGACAAAAAGACATTTAGCTTGAAAAAAACATTATCTCCTTACCATCCTAATACACCTTAAATTTATATTCCAGTTGATTTTGATGCAGGTATCATCCACACCATCTTCTATCCATACTTGATCTACTTGATTCTACAAACTCTGATGCAACTTCCCTGTAGAGTATACCTCCCTGCCCTTGCTGGGGTGGACAGGGGTATGCACCAGGCTATGAAGGAACATGGCAACTACCTAGGAGTTGACATGCTCTTGATACATATTTTTCCTATTTCTCTTCTCATTTCTCAGAGTCGCCTTCCAAAGTAACTGGTTACATCCAATTCTTGAGACTCTCCATGGTTCTGCTAAATGAAACAGTTTGCTTCTTTTCAACATCTTCCTGTGTGTCTCAGATGCTTACATTTTAGCTTTCTCTGCTCTGCTAGAGTCAGTTACCACCAATCCACTGTCTTCTTGACTTCCAAAAATTTGTTGACAATCCTCATCTCCCTTCATCTATTCTTTTTCTTTTATTGTGATTTTAGAACATTTTTCTTCCATTATTGTTGTTTTAATGGATTTTGGAGGGAGGGTGTAGAGATAAATATTTGTGCTTAATCATCATGGTTTACCAGAAGTCAACACTCCTGCATGTAGAACAGAATTTTCAAATTTGTCCTTCTCTTTACTTGGATAAACAACATCCAAGCTTGGAGATTTCATATCTTAAATTTCCCCCCATAGATTAAGCAATATAGCCCATCATCCTTTTGACAGAGAAGTTGTGAGACTTCTTGCTTACGGTAAGCAGTAACAGAAGTAAGGAGTATAAATGGTTATTTTTATGAGTGCTAATTTCTCCTTGGACTAATGCTCATTTTGGAGTGTGAATTGTCTATGCAAATGATTTGCCCATTTTTTAATTGGATTGCTTTTTTGGGGGGTATATATAGTTTAGATACAAGTCCTTTGACAGAGATATACATATAAATGAATATTTTCTCCTAGTTTATGGTTTGTCTGTTCATTTTTTAAAAAGGTCTATGACCTTTTTAGGTCTATGACCCATCTTTAGTTAATTTTTATGTACCGTGTGAGGTACAGCTGAGGTTCATTTTTTCCCCATCTATTCTAGTTTTTCCAGCTCCCTTTGTTTAAAAGACTTTTCTTTCCTAATGAATTGTCTTAAAACCTTCGTAAAAAAATTTTAAAAATGGTTCTATATATATGAGTCTATTTCCCAACTTTCTAATCTGTTCCATCAATTTATTTGTCTGTACTTATGATAATTCCACATTATCCTGATTACTATAACTTTATAATAGATCTGAAAATCACCTTAAAAATTGGTGAGTCCTCCAGATGTTTGTGGAATCATGTTGGATTCATATTGGAGTCAATTTCTACCAAAAAATCTAATTTTTTAGTTGAGATTGTATTTAATGCACAGATTAATTTAGGGAGACTTAATATCTTAACAATATTGTGTCTTTTGATCCAGGAAAATTTGAAGTCTCTCCATTTATTTAGATTTTTTTGATCTCTTCCAACAAAGTTTTCAGTGTAGAGGTCTTACACATCTTTCATTAAATTTATTCTGAAATATTTTATGCATTTGTTGCTATGATTAAAAAGTATTTTCTAGGTGTTTTCTGCAAGTATACAAAAATAAGATTAATTTTTTGGTACATTGACTTTGTATCCTGTGACCTTATAAATTAATTTAGTAATCCTCATAGTGTTTTATAGATTCCTTGGGAATTTGTACGTTAACAATCATGTCATCTGAGAATAAAGATGGTTTTACTCTTTCTTTTCAATTTTTGTTAAGTTTCCAAGCCCTGTTGGAGGGTTTCCCTCCCTTGGCCCTACTGACACTTTGAGCCTGTCTTATGCATTATAGAATGTTTAGCAGCATCCCTTCCCCACCAGATGCCAGTGGCACCTTCCACCCACTCCCCGCCCTCCACCCCTTCTGCCCTTCTGAATAACTTCCAGGCAGGGGAGGCTGGTGAAGTCTCCAGGGGGCAGACTGTGCCACAGCAGGAAGGGGGGCAGAAAGAAATCAGCTCGAGCCTGGGAGACTGAAGAAAGGCACAGAGTCAAATAGACAAGAAGGGAGTTCCAGAAACAACAATTTGGCCAGTGTGATGGGAACAGAAATGTTCAAGAACAGGGATTGTAGTTACAGGAGGGATGATGTCTTGGGGTAAGTTTCTGAAGGTCCAGAAATGCCAAAAATTTGTTTGTTTGTTTGTTTTTTCCTCAGGTATCAGAGCCGAGCCCTGAAGAAATCAAATTAAATCTTAAATAGATGACTGGTATTGAAAATAGATGAAATCAGAGAAGCTTTATCAAAATGTGCTCTGCAGGAGGAACCTTGGAACCTTCCCCATGACCTTGCCCTTGAGATGGCTCCTGAGGCCCCTCCATGGCACGTCTCCTCTCCCCCTAGTGTTCTTTGAAATACGGATACCAACAGCAACTTTAAGTAATGAGGAGTCATTAATGGGTTTTGAAGCTCAGAAGGCAAGCTTTTCCCTAGCTATGAGCCTTAAGAAAGTTATTTAGCCTCTCTGGGGCTCATTTCCTTTTTTGTAACGTGAAGATAATACCTTCTAGAGAGGTTGTAACAATTAGAAACAAAGTACTTGGCACAGTGCCTGGTGTGTAGGTGTTCAAATAAGTGTAATTGCAAAGTTAATGATCGTGACGATAATAATGGAAACAGAGGGTGTCGCCCGGCGCTGAGTTCCAAATTCCCGAAGTCATTATGAGATCTGTGTTCGTGACTGGATTCTCGGCTGACTCCAAAACCAGGTTCAGAAGACTGCTCACGCTCTGGAGCCGCCACCTTAAGGACCTACCGCTTGTACACCTGTGGCTGCTCCCGGGTCTCTCTGGGCAGTGCCGTCCTGCCCCAGGCAGTCCTGAGTCGTGAGACACAATGAGCTTGTAGTGGACTCTCTACAGCGGTTCTGCATCCCTCGGCATGCCGCCAGCCAGAAGCACCGCCAGCCAGAAGTGCCATTCTGGTACGAGCCTGGTACGTCTGCGGACCACGCAAGGAACGCCCTCCTCGCCACCGAGCATGGCGAGGAGCACATTTCCTACTCTAGATGATCCTTGCTCCAGCTCTGGAGTGCCAGGAAAAGTAGCAAGTTACCTTCTTATCCCTTCAGACTCCCCATATGCCCTCTTACAGAGAGAATAAATTTGAATTGTGTCCTAGCTGTGTGCATGTTATCTGTGGATAGTCACCCTTTATTTATTGATTTGTTTATGTGACAAAGAGAGAGAGCACAAGCAGGGGGAGCGGCAGACACAGGGAGGAAACAGGGTCCCGGCTGATCAGGGTGCCAGATGTGGGGCTCCATCCCAGGACCCTGGGATCATGACCCTAACTGAAATCTTACACTTAACTGACTGAGCCACCCAGGCACCCCGATATTCACCCTTTAGAAATCACTTACCATTTTTTAATTTATCATAAATACAACAAACTGATATGGAATTCCCAGCATGTGCCAAGCACTGGGTTAGGTAGGCATTGAAAGTACACTGACAGACCAGCCTGCAAAGTAAGATTGTTAAAATGCTAGTGATAGATATACATATGAAATATATCATATATAAGAAATATATATTATATATAAAATATGTAATATATAAAATATACATATTATATTACTATATAAGAAATATATATTATATAAATATGTAATATATAAAATCTGTGTATTATATATAGAAAATATGTATTTATCAAACTCAACTATATATATGTATGTATATAGACTCAAAAGATATTTAATGTGGAAAGTCAAAACCCACTTTTCAATGTGTTTGTCTTTCCAGGGTGACTTCAGTGGCCCTGCCAACACCATCTGCTCCAGTGCAGAAAGACTACTTAATAGCCAAAAGCAGCTGCCAGTTCAGGCTTCAATGTACTCTTTCAGTTCCCTCCAAGATGACCTGAGTTGACCACCCTTCTAGGTAAAAAGGATTCAATCTCCATTTGACAATAAACCCTCAACCTGGGGAAAAAGAGGTCACATCAGCCTGGATGACTTTAAGTCACAGGAGGGTAGGATTTTTACGTTATCCCACCTCAAAAAGGCAAGAGTGTCAGTCCCTCAGAGGGTGAGTAGGGTTTGGTCTGATTTGGGGTCTGACTGCTTCAGTACCACTGATGCAAGGAAAGATCATATTTCTGGAATATTTACATAATGGTTTTTCTTCCCCTGATATTTTGAGTTGCAGTAGAACATGGTGGCTAATCCCTAGGAAGGGGGTGCAGGCGGGGCGAAGGTGGGGGCAGGCTGGGGAAGAAAAGGGAGTGAAATACATTGGCCTTGAGACTTTTCCCATTCTTAAACCTGAAATACAAATTTGTTTTGTTATAGGGAAAAAAATTAAATCTCCTGCATTCCTGATATTGTGGGGTGAGAATTTAAGGTGCTTCAGAAACTTTGGGCGGATTTAGTCTGCCAAGAAACCATCCCAGTGGTAACTGCTGTACAGTGGACAGCTTTGGCAAACTGCTTAATAAGGAAAGCAAGATCATGGTAAGGAATTTGGGAAATGCTGAAGTGCTCAAGTAAAGAGAAAAAACCATTCATTTTCTAACATGGGTACCCATTTCCTTTCAATATATTTTTTTCTGCTTTTTACAAAACATCACTGAAATGATACTGTATATAAAATTTATCTTGCTGTCTTATCTGACAATTAACATTGCTTTAAAGAACATTTTTGTCATTAAAAACAATTACATGTCTTTTTAAACTAATTATGTTATGTCACAAAATTAACCCATGTTCATTGCAGAAAATTTAGAGAATAGAAAAATAATCCTAACTCAAGAAGATTGCTATTACCGTAGTTGTTAATGTAGTTATGATACTAATATATAGCCACAGGCAAGTGTTCTCCCTAGAGATGCTTCATTTTCTTTATCTTTAAGATGGAGATAACAGTGCATGCATAATACGCCATCCCATGTATGTGCTATAATCTGCTAACACTGGGTGGTTGTCTGTTACAATCCAGCTGCCTTGGGCCAGGGAAGCCATGTTCACAGTAATAAAATATATTTCTCTGACTCTTTTCCAACTTTCTCTTGTTGGGAAAGACTCCTTCTCTTCAAAGTCTCTGAAGACTCCTCTTGTCTTTTCTAGGATCCCCAAGGGATTCATCTCTTCATTCAACCAACAAATATTGAGCATGTACAATGTACTGGGCAATGAGCAGAAGACATGATCATGAGAAAAAAGACACAGCCGCTGTTCTCTGGGTGTTTCCAATCTAAAGGGGGACACCAGACCTTAATCAAATAATCACTCAGGAAATCAAATGCAAGCTACCTTAACTGCTAAGAAGAACCAGTAGAGAGCTTATGAGAACAATGGCAAAGGGACTTGACCTTGGCAGGGGCACAGGGGAGGTCTCTGAAGAAGTTCCTGATTGAGATGAGATCTGGAATGTGGAGAAGCTCCTAGGGTCTGGGTAAAGGGCTTCTGAAGAAAGAGGGCCATTTCCGGCAGAAGGAAGGGCACGGGCACGAGCCCTGCAGCAGGAGTGCACATGGCGTGCTTGGAGAAAGCGCCTGGGGTATGAATGAACCCATGCTGGGAAAAACATGTATGTTCTGCGGTGGCAGCATAGCAAGAATGTCCTTTAAAATGTGGGATTTATGGTTTTTCAGGTATGGAAGGGTCAACTGATCAGGAGATGGTTATCATTGAAAAGGTCATATCCATAAATTCCAGGAAGAAGGGTGCTATGAGGGAGCACAAGGGTCAGTCAAGAAGGTAAGGGTGTGAGGGGGAAAATGTGAGGCAGGGTTGTCGTTGTGGTTTCCGTGAGAAGGAATGTGCAAAGCAGGGAACGCCTTTTAGAACTGTCAAGTCTGAATAATTTCAGGGTGCTCTGAGGCAAAGGGGCTGCCTGGAGTTGTCTGGTATCTGGTTCTGGGGGTGACTGAGGCAGGGAAACAGTGGCTCTGAGTGTGAGAGCCCGTAGGGGAGGTGGGTGGTGATGTGGGCCCTGGGTTGGCTAGTTTGGGTATGAAACTCACACTCACAAGCATGTTGTTCGTTAGCTCTAGTAACTGGCTAGTCCTGGGAGGGGAGTCTCTCCAGAGTCAACAAGCCCTGAGATGTCAAAGGATCCAAAGTGCAGAGTAAAAGACATAATTAACCAGTACATTGGAAGAACATCAGGCAGAAGAGTGGCCAGAGTTAGCAAGAGGGACAGATGATGAGGAAGGACACCTTTCTCAGTGTTTCTGTAAGACTTCAGTGAAAACAGAGCTTTCCAGTTTTTGTAATCCTTTTCTCCTTTGGGCACAAACATACAGCTGGACTGGAAGTCTAATCTGGCTTGCAAGAACATCGGTGCTCAGAAGTGTCCCAGCAACTTACCTTCCAAATAGTCTTGATATAAATTACATTTCCTCCAATATGTCCTAGCCACATACTGGGCTAAGCCCAAGTGTTGGGTCTCTTCCTTGGGAATACATTTTTTCTTACATTCTTTGGCCAAATAGGCCCTAGGGCCGTGGTTCTCACTAGGGACAATTTTGTGGGATATAGGACATTTGGCAACATCTGGAGACATTTTTTGTTGTCACAGCTTGGTGGAGAGTCCTACTGGCATTTAGTGTGTGAAAGTCAGGCACGTGGCCAAACACACTAAAATGCATGGGACAGTCCCCCCACCCCCAACAGAGCAGCATCTCTCCCAAAATGTCAGAAGTGCCGAGACCAAGAAATACTGACCTAGATATTTGTATCCTGGAAGTGAATCAGGCCAGAATTTAAGCCTTGGCCCTTTGCAACAGAATTTTTCATTAATGATCACGTGACACTGGATATATTATATTTATTATTTGTATAATTTTTCTTTTAGTCTCAAGAAGTATCTGATTTTCCTCCTCCCTGTTCCTTATGTGTATTCCTGGAAGAGAAGTCCTAAAGAGCATATGTGGGAAGAGTTGCTTAATCTACTCTCTTAAAGCACCATTCCAAAGCTCTTTCAGTGATGGTCTCATATTTGTTTTATTTATTTTTTGAGTGTCCCTGTTGCTTTATGAGATTGAGTCCAGTCAACAAGTCTTTAATGATTGCCTGCCATATACTTAGCATGTGTCATTCTCTGGAAATCTATCACAGTGCCTAACCCAGCTGTACATGTAAGGACCTGGCCCATGGGAAAATACATTATCTTATTTACTTCTCCCAGTAGACCTATAATTGGGGGATCAATACACCTCAGCTTGCATATGAGGCGATAGAGGCTTGGAGAGTCAAATCATGCCTAGATCCCATGGCTAGTATGTATTTGCTTGGATTTGAATCCAAGCACATGGTCTGGCCCCAAAGCCAATGCCCCTCTTGTGGCCCTCCAAGACTCCTTCCTCTTGATGAAAACTGGAGACCACAACTCTTTACCCCATTAAGAACTATCCTCCAGTTGGCTCTTTTAATTTAGAGGAATTTAATTGATAAATCTAATTTAATTTAGAGGAATCTGTTAAGCTCATTTAGCTGAAAAAAAGGAAGCACAGTCCTGAACAAAAGGAAAATTATTAACCAAGGGAATAAACAGGCCTCATAATGGCCTGACTCCCATTCTACTAGAAAGTCTGACCTGCAAAAATTCTGACTCCCACCTAATTAGTAGCTTACTTGAGGTATAAACTAGCAGAGATTTGTTAGAGATAATAACGAAGTTGGGGGACATTTCCTGACATTACTCCAGTTTTATTCTACAGATTGTTCTCTGGAAAAGTAAACCAGTTCTCCCAGAGCCCTAGGCGAGCCTTGAATTTGACAGAAGATGGAAAGTCTCATCAGAGCAGGCCAATTCCTGCTCCTGACAGAAACTTCTCATCCTCAGATATCAGCCCCCTCCCAGCCCTCAGATGATCTCTTGTACCTCACAGACTGTCAGCAGTTTTTCTTTTTAAAAGTTATATCTTTCTGTATTGTTTTAATGGGGTTTTGTTCCCTGTTATGTCCATATTGCCACTATAAAGTAAGACATGAACTAGTTAGCTAAGTAATCTTTAGGAAATACATAGAACTTTACCTTATGGTAGAGCTTTAAAAATAAGATGCATAAAGAAAGTTGCAGAACAGGACATAAGATGTGATGTAAACTGTGTTATAAAAAGAAAATATATTTAAATATATTTTAGATTTTTAAAATTTTTTTATTATTTATTTGATGGAGAAATCACCAGTAGGCAGAGAGGCAGGCAGAGGGAGAGGGAAGCAGGCTCCCTGCCGAGCAGAGAACCTAATGCGGGGCTCAATCCCAGAAGCCTGAGATCATGACCTGAGCTGAAGGCAAAAGCTTAACCCACTGATCCACCCAGGTGCCCCTTTCAATATATTTTAAAAGGTACACATTTTCTGGACTAAGACAATGGCTGTCACGGGGAAGAGAGTCTGAGGAAGCCAGACAGAGGACAGACAGCAAACATAGGAGAAGTTTGCTTTGCAAAGATGTGAAGACCTAGTCCACCTTCCCAGGTAGAATTCTACAGATGACAAGATACATTTTTAAGGCTTATGCCTCATCTGTAATTTAAGGCACTAGGTTCTTGATTTTTACTAAGGGTTGTGCTAAACTACAGATCATAGATTCTCCTGATAAAATACTTAGTCTATCCCAAACTGTTTTGCACCCCAGGGATCCACATTCTGATTTCAGATGGCTGTGCTTCCTACCAAAGTAACACATTTTCCTTGCACCAACGTATTACACTCTTTATGTCAATGCCCACCCAGTCAGCACATTTCTGTTGACCCCTAGCAACGTTAATTTAGTTGTATGTCGTTTCAGCGACCACTGGGCACAGAGAGATTTGTATGATTGGCATCCAGTCCCTACCCAACAAAAACAAGACAAGTCATTCAGCAACTGATCTCAGCTGAAAGCAGAATCAGTAAATCTCTAAATGGTGGGTTTGCCAAGCAGAACTCTCTGGCCCTCCGACCATGTACCGACCAGTTACAGAGAGATCCTCCAGGTCACACCATTCACTCCACACCCCCGACTATCTTCCTCCTTCTGGTCCAACTTTTTTTTTCATGATCATACTGCAGTCTCTGCTGAAATTTAAGAAAGACTTCAAATCAGGGACACCTGTTGTAGTTGGAAATGACCATGTTGTCTGTGTTATAGTGGCCATTGAGCCTGACAGCTGCACAAATGCAAAGCCAGTCAGGGTCCCCTTCAGTAGAAGTGACTTCTCTGTTTGGGGGCAAAAAAAAAAGATTCCAACAGAAGCTCAGAGCCTAGACTGTTGCTGTGAGTTTGTCTTTCTTGCTTGTTCTCTTGTTTGTTTTTACAGAAAGAACATTTTCTGGTCTGTCTCAAAGTGGGGAATCATAAAAATAATATGTATGTCTATCAAAACATTTTATTTTTTCTTAAAACATAAATGTCTATTTTCCAGTGACGACTGTAGGGCCAAGGCTTGATCTGAGTGTGGACACACTGTTTGGAGTTAGGTTGTTGCCCCTTTTTAGTGAACCCCACCTTCTGATATGCCACGTACAATTTCCAGATTGGATTTCTTTACAGCGGAATAAGAACTCCAGGATACTCTTGAAACAGTCTGAGAGCATATTCCATTTAGATTTTTACAATCTTCCCCTACAGCGTTGACTTCCCCACGCACCATTCCACAGCCATATTTTTAGTGATTTGTTTTTTATTAAGTTTTCCCAAAGCCTTCTCCTTAGTATTCATAGAAAAGAGGGCTCTCATTTCACTGGTTTATAGAATATGTGATTAAAAGAATGTCATCAACGAGTACAGCTGGCATTGAGTGGTTGGGGGACAAAGCCCAACTGATCCTTGACCGGTCAGCAGCCTAGCTGGAAGGAGCAGAGCAGGTAGGTGACAGCAGGAGCAGCCAGAAACAATGCCCCATTACCACTGAAGTATCGTCAACAGTCTTACTCAACTCCCGGAGAAGGTGAAACATATGAAGAAGGTTCATGGCATATCTACTGTTTATTAATTAGTCTCCGTTAGGGTCTTGCAATGCTTTTGAAGCAGCACTGATAGAACTTTATGCAGAACAGAATATAGGACAGAAGTGGAGGTGATCTTGGGGAATTGGGTTCATCACCTTTCTGCTCCTTCTAGTGCCCTGATGTGGCTCTTGAAAAGCATCTGCAACACCTAGAGCTGCGTGAAGCATGATATGCAAACCTTGGACAGATCATAATGGAATGATAATCAGAGGTCTAAAGACACGGTGGCCAGAATTTGGTTTTTCAGTTTCCCAAGCTTCAACTTTTTCTGTTCCATTTTCTGACTTTTATTTCCCATGCAACTTGAGGCTGTCCCTCCTGGAACCGTTCTGCCATCTGGTCACCTCTGCATGGCAGCCAGAGACCAGGAAGGAACAGAGTAGAAAGGCTTGGCATGGCCCTTACTCTGTGGATAGCTCTCTGAACTTCTTGCCCCTACCATCTAATCCCCTACAAATCAGGGTGTGCTGGGAGAGGCAGCACTTTCTATCTGACCTTTCTACAAGACTGTTACTTTTCAACACTCTGCGGGCTGAAGAAGTGTTTTTATTGCTAAATACTTGGTCCCACTTCTGCCTTCAAATTACATCCAGAGAAGGTGACATCTGAGCTGGGCTCGTTCAGAAGAAGGGGACAGAAGAGTGGAAGGGCAGTCTAGGCAAAGTGAATATAAAATGCAAAAGCCTTGAGTTCAATGAGCCAGTACATTGTTCCAGAAGCAGAAGGTGAGAGCAGGGGCCAGAATGATGAAGGGTCCTATATCCATGCTCAGAAGTGTGGATTTTGTCCTGAAGGCCATAGAAAGTTATTATAGGGTTGAAGGCCAGGGCATGGCTGGGCCAGCTCTGTGATTTAGATGGCTCACCCTGTCAGCATGAGAAAACTGGTAGTGGTGGGAGGTGGAACTGAGAGGAGGGAGACCAGATAGGAAATGGGTGGCTATAGCAATGCTGGGGAAAGATGAAACAGTCCCCCATGAGGGCTGTGAAAAGATGGATGGAGGGGAGGAGGCAGTTTCCTAGGGATTAAGAAAGCCTGTACTTGGAACATTCTCCAATGCTGAGGAGAAAGATTAAAATGACCAAAACAACTTGCGGGAGCATGGGAGAATATGGACGTGATTGAGCTTTGATTCAATTGCAAGGAATTTTCCAGAGCTGCTAGTTTTCCTATCGGGGCTACCCCACAGATGGCCGGACAAGCTGTATAGTACCAGATGCTACAGAAGACGCTACTGACACACACTGCCCCGTATTCAGACCACAGCCCCTTCAAGTTATACAGTGCTACCATCTTGCTTCCTATGGCTGGGCAAACAAAAATTTCCAGAGGAAGTCTACATAGCGAGGTATTTAAGCCCAACTAAACAGAAGAGATAAGTGTAAGGCAAGATGGTGAATGATAGCTTTTAGGATCTAATGCAAGACGGAAAGAGTCCTTGCTCCACATGGGCAGGCATGGGGAGATGAGAAGAGTGTGGATGACAGCAGGACCTCAGGCCGTTGGGGCAGGACACAAAGGAGGTGGTATGGAGCACTAGACATCAGAACGGCCTGAGACAGAACAGCCCACCGATGTGGCGTGGCTCCGGAACCTAGATACCAGCCAGCCCCATCACGGACACACTGCCATGGTGCCCCCTTCAAGGGCTCTGGGAATGGGCTGCAGGGCAACCTGGAAGAGTCTGTCCAATGCCCAGCCCCTCAGCAGCATCAGCAGCCACACACCATGAGGCACTTTTTTCCCCTCCTGTGTGGGGGAAAGGCTGCGGTTTGCACACACACACACCCCGTTTGTTCACCATTCCTAGTGCATCTGAATTCTGCAAAGTCAATGAATATGAGTCATTGGCCCTCAGTTTACCCACTTGATAGAGTTCTAAGAACTTGTGGGTGTACGGCACAGAGACCGAGTTTCAACATAAGCTGGAAGTCCCTAACAGATGAAAATCGCAAACGAAGGTGCCACGCGCTATGTAGAACGCAAGACCTGTGCCGAGCAGTGCCTGGCACAGAGCAGATGCTGCCGAAAGTTCCCTGAATTCACAAATAAATGGGTTGTGTTAACTAAGCATTTCCACACAAACTGCCTCATTTGATCCTAACAAGTTTGTGAAGTAGGTGTTGCTATCTTTGTTTTATAGAAGAGAAAACGAAGCTCTGAAAATTCACTCACCTATGTGCTCAAGGTCATGCAGCTACTAAGTGCTGTGGCTGAGACATTAATTGAGATCTTTTGTTTCCTTCCAATGCTCAAGAGCTGTTTGTAAAAGCTTCAGTCCGCACAATTCTGGTTTAAAGGAACTTACTGAACAATCCTCTGGTAAAGAAGAAAACCAAGCCCAATGCATATGTTGTAAGTCATTTGGGGGGTATTATTTTGGATTTTCCTGGAGTAGGGCTCTCCATCTTATAAATGCCTAAATTCCTAGTTTACACTCATTTTAAAGATTGAGTAACCAAGCACATAAATGATACAAAATGGCTGGTAACTACAAAAGGAAAAAGGGGGGGGGGGGGGAAGCACAATGAAAAAAATATAGACTTCTTCCCTTCCTTTGTCCTGTTAGAATCTACTTCTCTTGTATTCAGCTAGCGCTACAGAATGTTTTATTTCTTTTTTTTCTGTCTGGTTCAAGGCTGAAATATTTGTTTTCTAAAATTGGGACCCTAGTTTGTTGGGTTGACTGGATAAACTAATGAAGAAGAAACTGGTGTGTGGAGGGGTGAAAACCTGCTCCCCCAAATCACCGATGCTGAAAACCATAGATGGATGAAGTCCTAAGCTTTCTTCTATGCCAACATGGAGGCAGCGGAACCCCATGGGGCAGGAAGCTCCTCTCACAACTGTCACCCTCACACACCACAGCGGGTGGGCTCTGCCCACGTGTGTTCAGATCCCCACGACTCTCCCCCTTGCCTGGGGGCTCAGAAGCCAAAGTAAGTGTAAAACTTTACGCCCTCTGGTGGTAACCCCTAGGCCTCCCACTGAAGACAGTGTTCTAGGTCCCTGTCCCCAACTGCTATTGAACTTTGCGTGCCGGGTGTGCTTTGTCTCCTGATCTTTTTTGAGGTGAGAGTGAACAGAAGTCCAAGGATCGGGTGCTGGCTACAGAACAAAGATGTTGACTTCCATCAGGATCAAAGGTGAACATAAACCAAAAATAAGTACCGCACCTTGACCATCAGAGTCTTCCAGACGAGAAAACAGAACATGTTCTGGCAATTGTATCAGCAGACACCACTCAGGAGAATTTGTCTAAAGCAACGATTATCTTCACTCCATCTCCCCAGTCCTTACCTGACTGACAGAGGACTCACTTCATGGACACAGGACATGGATCGTGGCAGCCTGACCTAAGGTGGTATTTTTAAGAATGGCCAAGACTTCAGCCTTGTCTGTGATTAAACTTTGTTCATTCAGCCCTCCCTGATTCAGAACTCTTGTTGTTGTTTTTTGTTTGTTTGTTTGTTTGTTTTTAATTAATTTACCTAAAACGCTGAGCAGAAACGATTGAACGTCAGATTTTAAAATAAAGAAGAAAATTCGCTTTGGATTGCAGTCGATCAAAGAGTATCCAGGAAGATCTAAACACATCCAGGCATGCATCAAATTTTGATGGAGGTGGCAATGTATTCTTCAGCGGGCAAACTGCATATTCACAATGGTGTTTATTGACGTGCGCTATATTTAGCAAAGGCAAGTCTGATGGAACTTGGCTTTGAGTGAGCTGTTTGATCCTTCCTTTCATCGCTGCGTGGTGGGGAGGACCTTGGCGAGGCCTGGTGGGGGAAAAAAATCACCACCCAGCCTTCCACCTCACGAACCACTGCTCTTGTGACCAAACATAGCCCTGCTGCCTCAGGAAGGTTTGCATAAAAGGGATTGGTTTTCATTTGATTCTGCAAATGAACTCCCTGTGAGAGCCTGGCAGAAAGGAAGAGAATAAGAAAGAAAGAAAAAAAAAAATTTAGGCAGCTCTGGCCAGGTTCCAAATGCTTCAAGCTGACAGCACAAGTGGTTTAATCTGCTTCTTTAGAGCTGAAGACATGCTTCACTTTCAAGGCCACAAACTTGGGACTTAATGACTGATTGCCTGAAATTCTGAATTTTTTTCCTGGTAAAACAAAAACAAAAACAAAAAACAAGATATGATGTTTGCACGATCCTGCATTAAAATGTTTTTAATTGTAGAAATGGCCTACATTTAATTGTAGAAATGGCCCCTCCTTAAAAAAATTTTTTTTAAATTAGAAAAATGCATGACTTCTCTGAGAAAGAATCATTTTGCATCCGTTGTTATCATATGATTACATTTGAACTGTTTAGAGCAGAAAGATATCCCCCCTTAAGATGGAATGTATGGAGCTGGATCTAAAATAATTGTTATTTATTGACTGATCATTTACCATGGGCAGGCATTAGTCTTGGTTTTATTACAAAGATAAGTAGCAGTGAAACATATTCACTGTTCCAAGGGGCTCACGACCTACCAGGTGAAACACAAATTTATGGCTATGAAAAGATACATGTTTGAATTTTCATACAGTGCAATGCACATTACATGAAAGGTATGGGCAAGATACCGTGGAAACAAGGAGAGGTAGTGATAAATTCAGCTGGGTGGTTTTGGCTTCACCTGGATATGAACATTGGAGCCAGGCTTTAAAGAGATGCTATCTAACAAGACTTAGGAGTCAGGCCAGGACCAGATGGGGACATATTGTACGGCACTGGCTAACGGTGAGGCCAGCTCTGTTCAGATAAGGAGACTGGGCCAGAAACGGGATTACTCACTTGCTACCACCTGTCCAAGTGCCATCAGATCTCACCTGAGCTGGAATGCTAGGCTGCTTGCTGTCTTCTTGCTTCACCTCTCACGCTTCTGTAGAAGTCTTCTCTCTCCAGAGCCTCAAGACTCACCCCTTTAACTCTTTGCATCATGTATTTCTTTAACACGTCCTTATAGATACCTAGCTCATAGCAGGCCCTCTGCTAGACCCTTGGAATACATAAGTCAACAAAACAGAGAGGAACCCTGACTTTGTCGAGCCTATTTGCTTACAGTGGAGATAGTCACAGCTGAAAACATAATGGATGAGTGTAAAGGAGTACTTTTTATAATATATTAGAAGGTAGTAAGTATGATTTAAAATTTTGAGCAGTGAAAGGACATCCGAGTAGTGGTGTTGGGAGTAGCTTGGAATTTTAAATAGCGTGACCAGGGTAGAACTCATGAAGAAATTGACCTTAAGTGGGAACTTAAAGAAGTCAGAGGGAGGTCATGGATAATTAGGGAAGAGTGTTACAGGCAGAGGGAATAGCCAGTGTAAATAGCAAAAAGTAGAATGGTACCTCCTGTTTTCTAAAACCATAAAGAGGCCATGATGGCTGGACCCATGAGCAAGGGGGAGAGAAATAAGGATGAAGTCAGAGAAGTAAGGGCGTGATCTCATGTCAGTTCTTTTGAATATTATAAGGAATTTGGCTTTAATTCTGTGGGAAATGGGTTTTGAACAGGAGAATGACATGCTCTGACTTCTACGTCCAAGAGGAAACAAACCTGGCTGTCCTGTTCGAGTTAGGCTGTAGGGGAAAGGTTAAAACAGCACAAATGCTTGGGATCCAGCTTTACTAATTGGAACAGAGAAGCTAGAGGCTGAGAGCAGGGGAGGAAGTGGAGAAAAGAGATAGGGCTTTGGATGTATTTGGAGGACGGAGCCAATAGGATTTGCTGATGGATTGGACAAGAGGTGAGAGAATAGGGGGTTCAAAGACGACACCAAGGACTTTGGCCTCAGCATCTGGAAGGATGGAGTTCCCATGGGCTGAAATGGGAATAGCTATGAGTAAAAGAGATTTGGGGATAAAATAAGGGGTTCAATTTTGGACATATGAAGTTTGAGGTATCCATTAAACACCCCAGCAGAGACCTGAATAGGAGTTCATGAGAGAGGTTAGACTAGAGATATTCATTTGTGAATCACCACTATCTAAATTATACAGAAAGTACTGAATTTCTTGGGTGAAATCACAAAGTGAAAGTGTAAAGAAAAGAAGAAAAGAAGACCGTGTGCTGAGAAAAAAAGAACAAACATAAAAGACTGAAGGAGCAATTAATGAGGTAGAAGAAGCTCCAAGCAACATAGTTTCCTGGAAGCCAAATGAAGAAACTTACAATCAAGGAAGTTTCAATCAAGGAAGAAGGAATGGTCAACAGTGTCCAATGCTGCTGAAAAAAGTAGAGGACCGAAAACCACTGTTCAATCCAAGGACTCATCTGTAACTCTTACAAGAGCAATTTTGTTAGAGTGCTGAGAATAAAGTGTGATTGGGGCAAATCATTCCCAGCCTCTGTTTCAGAACCCTGTTCCCCTGTTCCCCTGTCTGCCCTGCATCTTAGCCTTCTATGTACTTTGCTGTTTTCTCCTTTCTGTCTTCATGTCTAGTTTGGATTTGGTGCTTAGCTCCTTTTCTGTAGTTATAACTTTGAGTCCTTTAAATAATGCCTGTGTCCCAGCCACAAGGCCTCCAGATGCCACAAATATAAATCCTTCCTAGCACTCTTGGACCCAGAACCTTTCTACTCTGATATTACCCTCATGGTTTATTGCTATTGGACTTAGGTTCAAGCAGAATAGACGCAAGTGTCAAAGAGCTTACCACAGATTGGGTTGTTGGCAAAACTTCCTTGGTGCACAGATCTTACCATGCTTCTTCTTCTCTGTAATCCAGCCTTTCAGTTCTCTTGAGGCTTGGATATGACAGTTGGCTTTCCCCTTCTGTGAGGCTGGAAGAGTCTTCACGTCTTGAGCTGACCACATGTCTTGAGCTGACCACAAGGCCTAGTTTCTCTTAGTGGGCATTGTGGCTTCCAGAGAGTTCTACTTCCCTCATAGCTTGTCTTCCTCTGAATTCTTTGAAGCTACTTTGGAATTTTCTCTTTCAAAGATCATCAACATTTTCAAATCAATCAGTGTGATAGAAACAAATCAATAAGAGAAGAAAGAAGAACCACTTGGTCCACTCAATTGATACAGAAAAAGCATTTGACAAGATACAGCTTTGTGGGCTTAGCTACATCTCCTTAGTAGGATTAATTTAAAAGACTACATAAAGTTTGCTTTCTTTAAAGAAGATTGGGCTGTGTTTCAGTTTCATGATTAAGTGTGATTTTGGCTTTCCTTTCTCCATGGAAATTGACAAATGAAGGGAGAATACCTAGTGTATCTACTGATCTACTGATCTACTGATGGTGACAAGTTATCTGTTATCTTGGTGCATCCTCTGTTCTCCATATTATTGGCCTTACACCCAGCGGGTTGAACTAAATGACCTACATATTCATTCTTCCTGCAGATCTCTACTCCTCCTCCAACAGGGAAATGACAAGCTATCAAAGAGGAAAAGCTTGGCTGAATCTTTGTTTCTAAATAAATATCTTGTATTAAAGATGATCTCTGCTTGCCTTTTGTCTATACCTTTGACATATCTTGGGCCAGTAAGTTATGAAAACTTCACGAGATGGTTCCAAAAAGATCAAAACTCATTCCCAGGGTGCCTGGAGTCATGAGGCCACCCATGGAAGCAGCAGCAAAACAGCAGAGGCCTTCCTATATGCTGGACAACATTTTAAGCACTTCACATGTCTTATCTCCCTAACCCTCACCCTGACCCTATTAGCTATTATTACCACAGTTGGGGAGCTGCCTGGTGTCTCATTAAGAGTGCTCTACATTCTCTACTCACCAAACACAGGGGAGAACATTCTTACTCTCTCCATAGAGTCTTCAGTATGGTCCTCTTTGTGTGAGCAGCTGTCGGAGCTGAACTTTCAAAGGTGCAGCTCTGCAAAGTGAGAACTGAGGAAGACACACCCTTCCACAGCAAAAGGGTGACTGTGAGGTCTAGAAGTGCATTCTGAGAGACAAAACACTTTGCTTAGAAGTTGGAACTCCAGGGGCACCTGGGTGGCTCAGTGGGTTAAAGCCTCTGCCTTTGGCTCAGGTCATGATCCCAGGGTCCTGGAATTGAGCCCTGAATGGAGCCCTGCATCAGGCTCTCTGCTCAGCAGGGAACCTGCTTCCTCCTCTTACTCTCTGCCTGCCTCTCTGCCTATTTGTGATCTCTGTCTGTCAAATAAATAAAGTAAAATAAATCTTTTAAAAAAAAGAAGTTGGGACTCCAGTCCTCTCCACGCCCACTTGCACTGCAGATGTGAATACACACATACGTGAAGTATTCACTTCAGCCATTTCAAATGGTTTATTTGTACCGCATGCCACAGTAGCAGAAATGAAACATATTTTAAATGTCATGACTTAAAAAAACTCAAGTACTACTCCAAAAGTCAACCATGTAAATGAATCATTTCATAGAGGAAAGGCAACAAATAACAAATAGGAATTTGAAAAGAACGGGTCTCTGTCTTGGAAAGAAAAACCTGCCAGTCTTTCTAGATAATCAGGTGGGTTTCGGGTGACCATTTGATTTGTCCAGTTAAGGTTGTTGGTATTCATTAAGCTTTTTGCATGGAAACAGTATCTAAGGTCTACAACTGGTTCCAAGTGGGCTCGTTTTGAGCCCAGAATGGGGAGCAAGCCTTCAGAATAGAACTCAGAGGCCAAAAGGTGTCTCTAACGTCTGAAATACCATTCTTCAACCCAAGTGCACTTGATTTATGCAAATTCAACCACTCTGTGGGGGTGGAAGGCTGGGAAATAAAATGTTATCAAATGTTATTTTGTAGTTATTATATATTGAATACACACATGCACTTTTATATTACATATTTTATGTAATTATGCAGATTCACATATTATGTAAGTTGTGTACTGAAAACCCTGAAATCAGACTTTACGAGCAACTTAAAGGATCTCCAAGGATAATTTTGATCTTATTTGCTGTCCACCTTGAGCACAGTCCTAGAATCCCAACCAGCCTGTGATTCCTCTGAATTAAATGGGCCTTCAGAAGGCAAGAAGGCCCATGGGATGGGTGTCTTCTGGGCCCAAGAACTCATTAATCCAAATCTGATAGTTACTAAGGTGGGGTCTCTATCTGTCAGACCCTGGAATTCACCAGAAACAGAGAAGGAAATGAGGTTCGAGCAATTCAGGACTTTTTTTTTTTTTAAGATTATTTATTTATTTATTTGACAGAGAGAAATCACAAGTAGATGGAGAGGCAGGCAGAGAGAGAGAGAGAGGGAAGCAGGCTCTCTGCTGAGCAGAGAGCCCGATGCGGGACTCGATCCCAGGACTCTGAGATCATGACCTGAGCTGAAGGCAGCGGCTTAACCCACTGAGCCACCCAGGCGCCCTAATTCAGGACTATTTTTGATCAGTCTGTTGGGTTTAATCCAGATCATATCCCAAAGTCAGTAAGAGCGTGTTTTGTGAGCTGCTGTGTTAAAAGTATGTTGTGTTCAGTTAGAAATGGTTTTCTTGCCCATGAGTTGGCTTCTGTAGCCACTATAGGTATACAGAGAGGACAGTTCACCAGAGTTAGCTCCCCACCCCCCCAAAAAAAATACTCTGCACCTATTTCTATTCTTAGAGGCTGTGTGTGTGATAATTATACAGAGACCAACTCCAGTCTTATGGAAGAGAGTATATGTTTACAGAGACTAAAATAGTAGCACATTAAAATCAGGCAGGTGTTTGACAGGGGAATGCAAAACCATCTTCTCAGAGAGGCTCTGGAAGTTTTTATTTAAATGTTTTCAGCAAAATAAACTGTTACTAGGAAAACATGTTGTTATAAATATAAGAAGGGTCCACAGGCTTGAAATGTTTCTGGCTGATTTCTCCTTCCTTGTAATTCCACTAAGCCTACAGGCTCAGCAGTGAAAGTCGGATCTCATCACGTCCTTGATCACTCTGTCTGCTGGCAGAAAATGGTCACTTTCTGATTACAGCAAACAGTCTTTCCTGATTGATGACCCCTCACCTTTTAAAGATTATGTATTCAGAGATCTCATTTGACCCAGGAGTCTCTTGCATGATATAATGGGCCAGTCTCCAGACATCTTACATTCTCTGTGAGAGAAAACACACACACACACACATATGAAAGTGGGTGTAAACAGTAAAAGAAGAAACAATGTATTTGTCCAGAGAGGAATTAGTGTGGGCACTGAAGTAAGAGTCACTTCATGATGGTGACGGTCGCCCAAGGACCAGAGATGGGGGCTGGACCAGGATTCAGGGGGATTTTGAAACCTCCAAAACAGGATGGTTTGTATATAAGTACATATTTATTTCCAGGATAACTGTCAGATTGAAGTTGTCAGATTCTCAACGGGTTTTGTGAATTAAAAAAGATTAGAAGCATGGCCATAGGAGATCAATTTAATCAGTCTTGAAAGATTCATGAAATTACGGAAGGAACAGAGGAGGAAGGCTGTTTCAGATAGTGGGGAGAATGCAAGACAAGCAAAAAAAGCCTCTGAGAGAGAAAAGCACAACAAGGCATACTGGAAATGGTTTTAGACTTGTGTGATAGGAACAGGGGATTAATATAGAACAGTGAAGAGACGGAATCCGGAGAATAGGTAGGAACTGAAATGAAACTGAAGAAGATTGGACTTTCTCCTACAGACTGTGGGGAATCACTAGACCCAATTCAACTGAAGAAATGTTGAGCATCTGATACATACAAAGCAATGTGTAGTGTCCTGGTTTGGGGGCTGGGGATGAGAGAGACACGTGTGAGGGAGAAGGACCAAAATTTGCTCACAGCCTAACAATAGTTAGCAAACATTAACATTTGTTCCCATGCTAACTATGGGCCAGCCCCCGTATTAAGTGCTCTACGTGGTTTATCCCAATCAATTCTCAAACCCCTATTGAGGTGTACCCTACTGGCGTAAAAGGAAGTTACATTACTTGTCCTTAGTTATACCGCCAGGAAAGGTGGAGTCATTTATTCAAACTCAGGCACTGTAACTCCACTGCCCAAGCTCTGGAACATTCTGTTGACTGTCCCAGAATATCCTGAGCTACTGCTGCACGCCAGAGACAGCCATGACCCAATGTCTGCCATCAATACCAGGGTATTGACACTTCTAGAGACTCCCAGAGTTTGCCGAGTGCTAGGTAAAGTGGCAAAATGAATACTGCATGTTTCTATAAATAGTCAATTTTATCTCAAGACTTGAAAAAATATATATGTCAGCAGATACAAGAATATAATGCATGTAAAAATCACATTAATTTTTAATGAACACTGCATAACATGCATACAGAAAAGCGAATGATCATAAGCATACCGCTTGCTATACTTTTGCACAGGGGATGTGTCCAGACAACCAGCAGCCAGATGAAGAAACAGAGCTCTTCCAGAGCCCTCGTCTGCCCCTTCTCTGACACCATCCCCAGCAGCAGCCCTCACTCAATACATTTCCCCTGCAACTGGCTTCTTATCCTAACGTCACATTTGTAAGATGCAGCTATATTGTTGCAAATAGCAGCAGCTAATATAAGTTAACATTAGTTTGTAGGATAAAACTTGATGCCACAATGAAGTTATTTGCTTGTTTAGGGAATATTCCCCCATTTTGGCGGGAATGAGTTTGAGACTCCCCTTCCATTTGAGCACCCCAGTGACCGGTTTTGAGCAATACAGGAGAAAGCACTACATCTGGCGTCAGGAGAAAGGATTCTAGCCTTCGTCCACTACTCATAGCTGTGTGACCTTGGGCAAGTCACTAAAGTTCTCTGAACTGCTTTCCCTACATTAAAAATTTAAAGAAGTGGGGGGGGGGGCGGGGGGGCAATGTCTAGGAGACCACACTGAGAGAGGAGAGAGGAAGGGCAGAAGGCAGTGACCATCTCATGGTTTATGCCTGTATGAGTTGTCTTTGCTTCAGTTCATAGCTAAATGGGCTTCACTTAAGGAAAGCATGTAGAGGAAATAAATTTTTTCCAAAATAAAATTATTTTTTTCTATTACAAAAGGAAAGTGTGTTTGTTGTCTTCATCCAAACAACACCAAGCTGCATAAAGGAAAATTTGATGATAATTGTTCAATCTTACCTTCCCAGGGTACAGAAGCAATTTTAGTTTGGGGTTTATGTATCTACATGCCTCCTGTTGCTTCAACTCTCTGTTCCCTTAATGAGTTTTCTTATTGTTGTCTTTGAAATGGAATCATGCTAATACATTTTCGTCTGTAATTTTCTTTTTGTGGAAATTCTTTCAAGACCGGAACATTGTGGTCCTGTTCATTAAATGTCTGCAGAATTATTGTCTGCACAATGTACCATAGCACACATGCACGGTAATCAATCAACAATGCCTCTTCTGATGAATATTAGGTGATTTCCAATTTTTTGCTATCACAACGTGTTGCAATAAACATCCCTGCACATGTATTATTAAACCCTAATATTCCTATTCTGTGTGATAGATAGAAACCATCAGAAGGTTTTTTAAAAAGTTGCTTCATTTGCATCTCGAGACTTGAGTTTGGAGCAGATTGGAATGTGAGATTTGAAGTGAGGAAAGAAATGAGATCTTAAACAATTTTCATTATATTCCAAGTAGTCAGAGAGAACAGAAAGCTGAAAAATAAAATATTAAGTGTATCTTTAAAAGCTCATGTTTGAAATCTCAGAAGTCTGAAATCAGAAATGTGGGAAGGGGAAATTGTTCCTAAAGGAACACAATACAGAAAGATGATTTTTGCCCCCAAAAGGCCATATGAAGAATTAAAAAAAAAAAAAAATCACCGAAATGTCATTCATGTCATTCTGTAGACAGGCAGCTGAGCTGATTGGCTATTTCAAGTCTGTTTCAGCACCAACCTAAAAAAACTTTCAGCAGCTCTTAAAGCCTAATGATGCATCTTCCCTCACCTGCTGCCGTTCTGGATCCTCTGCAGCCTCCGTCTTGGGGACCCTGCCTCCCGCCTCCTAGCATAACTGAGAGCCAAGAGCCGAGTCTGGAAAGATGGACAGTGCTAGGCTATTCGAAATGGTCACATTACACAGAGGAAGATTTATTTGTCCCATCAGCGCTTCCCTTTGAGACAGGTCTGGAAAGGATAATTTTCCTTTTCCTAGTAAGATCTGAAACACTAAAATCTGCACTCCTCCCTCAAGAGGGAACTACATGGAAGCTTCTGTCAGGAGCCAGGGGGAAATGGAGGTTGGGAAAGGAGGGCAAAGCCTGGACCACTGAGAGAGGAGGTGGGGAGGGCAGGAGACCAGGGAGAAGGAGCAACTCCTTGACACCGGTCCTGACAGGAGAGGAACAAGTAGGCAATCGCTTCGCACCACCTCTGCCCTCTGTGTGCAGACTTGAGCGTCAAAGTTTTATTTCTGGCGGTGAACTGTTTCTTCCTGTCCTTCCAAGTTTTAAGGGCATAGCTAAGGGGTTGCCTCTACGATGTGCATGGCACGCTCCTACTACAACGTGCTCTTCTTTGCACAAGTCTGTAGTGCTACTTATTCATCCTCAGGGTACATGCTGGCTTTTTATTCACAGGGATAGTTTTACACTAATTCTTTTACTCTGTTTCCTTGGACTTTATGGTGACCAGCTGGTCCCCCGTGCAGGCAGCTGGTCAAGGCTGTGGGACAGCGAATAAGGACAGCAATAAGCCTGTGACCTCTGCCTCACACACCGAGGGCTCGATCACCGACGGAGCGTGGTGGGCTTGAGACCCTCAGAACCGGGTGGTCAGTGCACAGGCACGATGAGTCAGGACAAGTCATGCCTTCCCATTGATTCCATAAAGTAGGTTCAATCGTTGCTCTCTTGTAGTGTTTTTGAGAGGATTAAACAAGCCAAAGCACAAACTGACCTCAGTAACGACAGAAATAAACTCTTTCCGGCACCACCAAGGAAAAAAAATAAATAAATACAAATAAAAATAAAAAATAACGTGATGCCTTTCCTTCCGATGTCATTCTTAGGCGCGCCCACCTGGGCCGGGAAGCGGAAACAGCTGGCCACACTCTGGTATTAAGCAGTGACCAACAGAGAAGCCTCCTTCCCATCAGGGTGTGTGACCAGGTGTGCAGGGGTTTATGGGAAGCCTTACACAGAATTTAAAGTAATCAGAAAATCTCTCCCAGCTTTTGCACGCCCCGAGAATCCTGAGAATGTCTGTGTTTGGTAAATCTTTTGTCTGACTTCTGGTTTGAGCCCACGTTGAAACCTATCTCTAGTTCCTGTCTAATAGTCTGTATCTGCTAAAGGGTTCTTCCTTTTGAATGATATATTTGTCTGTTGTATTAGGCCACTGTCAGGGACCTGAAATATAACCATATCCTTTTTCCAGCTGGTGGATAGTCTGGTCTTCATTCTCAATTTCTTTAATCATGTTAAAGTTTCTCATACAATGATACATTTCACAAGACTTTCAGGGAATGCTAAGAACTTTCTCTGCAGAGATAAAAATAATGACACTGAGTCATTTCCTTTGTTGCTCTTTGAAATCCCATATAAAGTTATCTACCAAGGATACCTTGCCTGGTCTAGCAAGAATGCTTGCTTAACATGGGTTAATGCTGGTGGCATTAGTCACTGTTAATTGCTCAAGAGTTGAGATCAGGTAGGCAATCACTGAGTTCATCTGTAGAAAAAAAAAATGACTATAGTCATGTTAAGGAATAAAAGGCTTGACAGCTACCAAATGAGTATTTCTTAGTAACATATACCAACAGAGAACTGAAAATGCAGGGGCAGGCAGTTTGGAGTTCTTAATTGTGTTGACTTTACCTTAAAATGGGCTATTGTTTTCCATTTATGAGTTTCTTTTTCTTCCGCTTTTTTCCCCATCTTTTAATAGAGTCTGTCTTATTCTGAATTCTCTGTTTGCCTGAATTTTAAATAGAATTCATGGTTTGAATGAAACATTATTTTTTGGAAATTGACTTTATTTAAGAAAGATTTTCTTACAAGTTTTCCTCCACTGGTGTTCATTTAATTAGAAAAGAGAAAAAGAGCTGCGCAGAGAATTCAGAGGTAAGTACCTCTTTTAGGATAACCCTTTCTTTTCGTCTCTTGGGGAGCTTGGGCTAGGGCTATGCTCTCTGGAGGGAGCTAGACTCTGGAAGCAGGTTTTCATAACTTCAGGCACCAGGCAATTATACTTTAACCTACACCCAGGGCATCTGACCTTCCAATTTGGTACTTTGCCAACTGCAAGGAGAAACTGCTGAGATACATTGAGTTATCATGACAGACAGGGCCATATGGAAAGTGCTGGAAAATTCCTCCTTAGACTATAATTGTCTTGATGGACAGACATTCTGCCTTGTATCCTCTTTGGAGTGTGTATGGCCCACAGTGTTTGAGGCAGTGTTCAGAGTTTATTGTCCAAGGTCCCCAAGAAAGATTAAAATGGGGCATTGAAATTACTCTGCTTGCTTGAAGCAACCGATTATATTTTATTTCGTTTTATGTGTAAGGTCATGTTCCTTAAGCTCTGAGTATATAATGTATACACAGGTTGATAATATTTAAAAAACAAAACAGAACAGAAACAATTATGTGGTTAGTTTGCAGTCACGTGGATGGAATTGCCTAGTGGATGCCTTGTTCCCCTCTAATTGTGCACTTGGTGCCACAGAGAGCATTTGGGCAGAGAAGCCAGCAAGCCTCTGCAGCATCACAGTTCAGGTTCAAGCTCAGGAGCCAGACTGCCTGGGTTTGAGTCCTGCTCCCTAATTTCTTAGCACCTCTGTGCCTCAGCTTTGCTATCTCTAAAAATTGTACCTCACTCCTCAGGTTGTTATGAGGATTAAATAAAATAATACATACACATGTAAAATTGCTTTGCATTGAGCCTCACACACAAGAAGCGCTATATTATCTCTTAGTTGTGATTATCTCTTTTAAAGTTTTATTATCATTAAAAATTGAGGATTTTGTGCCATTACGTCTGGCTCCCCATAATCAAAAAAGTTGTTCACAAATTTAGCAAATTCTTTCTTTTCTTCTTGTTCTTTCATTCCCCTTCTCTCCCTCTGTTTCTTTCTGTTTCCTTTTCTCTTTTACTCTCCACCTCACGCTCTGGCTTATATCCACGCGATGACACTTGATATTTCCAGTCTTTCCTTATGTCGGGTTTTTAATGGGAGTGATGTGGGCAGAAGCAAATTGTCATGGGGAGAGTGGGGCTGTCGTCTCCATATCTCAAGTATGGGAAGGTAAATGCTTCAGTTGTTAGGGGCTCCCACTCCATACCTACCCCCACGCCTTTCCCGAGGAAGGAACATTTTTCTGTGCGGGGGTGGCATTCATGTTGGAAGGGGATGGGCGAGGATGTTATTTTTGTCCCCCACAAATGTGGATGTTTAAAATAGTGCTTTATTCAATCGGCCTAAGTGACACATAGACTATGTATAGTGGTGAAATTGGGCCTGGCAGGTGATGAGGGCCAGCTCTCACCCAAACCAAGAGTCGTGGTTCTCCACTGATAGCACCCAAGGATCTGTGCTGAGGGTAGCCAGCACAGAACCCCCATCGTGGGGCGCCTGGTAAATCCCCTTGCACAACTACTGAATTACCTGACGTGGATGAACCTCAGAGCCAGTGAACTAGGACTTTGGCTTCATGTCCATGGGTCATGCCAGCGAGTCACATTTCCTCTCTGAACCTCCCTCCAAGCCACACTGTACGCATGAAGGGTAAGTGTATTCCTTGTTCTTTTGTGCCTTTTGATTCCACACCCTGCAGGTCTGGAATTCAGCCAGCCAAAACAAACCATGACGCTGCAGCTCAGGTTGTATTAAACTGAAAGTTTATTGTCTTGCCACAGTCTTAGAAGTTTAAGGAACTTTTCTCGAGATCGATTGGATATGTACGGATTTGAAGCAGTGTTCATTTTTGACCCCATTCCTCCTTTTTAGCGACTATGCATAAAGGACAATTTAAAGTGTTATGTCTTAAGTCTTTGAAAATTGCCCTTTTATACTTCAGGTCAGTTGAGTAAGGATTCTATAAGGGATTCTAGTTTCAAACAGATTTTGCTGTATGGAGTATAACTTCAGAGAAAAAGAGGGATGGAATATTTTATTCCTCTGAAAGTTTTATTACCAGAACTGATCTGATTTGAGATGAAAGAAAAAGAAAATGCATAGATTTTTGAGGCAAGCAGAGAGCCTACCATATGTGTAGGAGAGACTTTGAAATCTTTCTGGATTGTCCTGAATTCGTTTGAAATGCAATGCAAAATTTGGATTTTGTGTAAGAACAAGGGGATGAACCCGTTTAATCACACTTGAGAGTGAAAGATAGCAGTGAGTAAAGAATCCCTTTACACCAGCTAGATGTCTCTACACCAGATTACACAGAGCATGTGGCTGTTGCCAGTGAGAACCCACATGCCTCCCTCCACACTCAACCTTCCCTTGTCGTCTCAGAGCCTCTTCTCTCTCCCCTCAAGTGTGGTTTCAGTATGACTAGGGAATAGACACTAAAAATATTTCTGGAATGACGTGACCCACTCTCGCCCCATCCAGGAAAGGGACAAGGCTTCACAAGAAACAGCACATGCTTTCCTTTCATTTCTGGAAGTCCCTGGGTCGACCTACAGATGCTGCTCCTTCCGTGGCCGATGGCATTCAGACTCCTCGCCGCTGCCGACGGTGCCAGGCAAACAACTGGACAGAACAGCTCAGCTACGGGAAGCTGGCCACAATCTCGGCCGGAGCAGCAGCCCCCGGGCCCCAGACCACCTCTGCCACCACTGCCCGGAGCCTTCCCCCCTCCCTCAGGCTTGTCCCGGTCCCGCCAGAGGGGCTGAAGAACTGGGAGGTGGTGGCAGCAGCCGCCGTGGTGCCTGTAGCCTTGAGCCCGGTCCAGGCACGTGGGGCCCTGCTTCGGGCCACTCTGCAGCCCCTCCAGGGCCAGCGAGGGACCTGGGCCAGCCCCAGCGGCGCCGCTCACCACTGTCTCCTCCTGTCGCTGCAGCTTGGGCAAGGGCTCGAGATGGAAGCCGCCACTCCTGAGCTGAGTCCGCAGGCCAGACTGAGGGAGGTGGGCGACCGGGGGAGCAGAGCTCAAGATAGCCAGGAGCCGAAGCAGCAGCTGCCACTGCTGCCCAGGCCACCAGCCTCCTCCCAGAGAGAGGCAAAGTATGTGGAGATGTGTGCTTCTGCCGCAGCCTCAGGGGTGAGTCCCCGCACCGGGAGACTCGCTCTGGATCACCGCCCGGGCGAGCAGAGGACCCCTAGGAGTCCCAGGGAAGAAGCCCAAGAGGAACGGAGCAGTCAAGAGAGGAAGGCTCTGACCCCCCAGAAGAATCCTGCTGCCTTGGAACTCTCCAGATCCCAGCTCTCCCGCACCGATGAGCACAGCAACCTCTCATCTTCCTCCTCCTCCTCCCCAGTGGACAAAGCAGAAGAAGGTGGCGTTTCCAAGATGGATGATACCACCACATCAGCAGGGGCTCTGGCCACCTCGTCTTCGTCTTTAGGCTTTGAGAGTGACAGTGGTGAGAGTGCCCTGAGCTGCCAGCCCAAGGGAGGAGGAGAAGGGGGAAGGGCAGGAGGAGGAGGAGGAGGGGCAGACCGAGTGGGGGGAGGAGGAGAGGGAGATGGAACAGAGTGCAGGGACATTATTGCCAAGTCTCAGGGCAGCAGGGACCCCCCCAAAAATGAGGAGGCTCACTACATTACCACCCACGAGATCCAGCTGAGTGAGGTGGAGCAGGACATGGATTTTGACGTGGGACTGGCCTCCCGCTGGGATTTCGAGGACAACAACGTGATCTACTCATTTGTGGACTATGCTTCCTTTGGTGGCAGTGACGAGACCCCAGGGGATGTCACCACCCCGACTGAAGAGGACGACGACAACAGCTGCTACCTCAGCACCACTCCAAGCACCCATGCCACTCAGACTCCGAGCCCCACCAGCAGTGACCCAGCCCGTCCCAACGCAGACAGCAGTGGTCGCCACACCAGCAGCACAGAAGTGGGCAGCGGCCCCTCTGACAGTGACCCCACTCCCCCACCCACTGGGCCTGGCACTGCCACCCTAAGTGAGCCCTTGCCTGAGCCCCCGGAGGCAGCTTCAGGGGCAGCAGCCGTGGCCGCCAGCAGCTGTGGGAGTGCAGCAAGCCAGATCCTCCTATCAATCAAACCGACTTCCCGGGCTATAAATGAGCCTAGCAACGTGCGTGCAAAGCAAAACATTATTTATGCTGCCAAGCATGAAGGCGACATGAGCCTCCGCGTCTCTACAGCTGCTGAACACAATTCAAGTTCACTGAAGCAAGACCCGGCTGCAGCCGTGGCTCAGGACCATGCAAAGAAATTCATCGCTGTCCCTGCTCGCCTGCAAACCCGGTGCGGGGCCATCCGGGCAAAGGAGCTGGTGGACTACTCCAGCGGGGCCTCCAGTGCCGTGAGTGAACTGGACGATGCGGACAAGGAGGTGCGCAACCTGACCTCCCGGGCCTTCCGGAGCCTTGCCTACCCCTACTTTGAGGCCCTGAACATCAGCTCCCGGGAGTCCTCCACACTCTCCGAGGTTGGCTTTGGGCGGTGGTCGACGTTCCTGGATTTAAAATGTGGGGGTGTCGGAGCCAGGGTGGAGCAGAGCCTCCTGAGGAGTAGTGCGGCCTCCGTGGCTGCAGGTCTGAGGAAGGGCAGTGGGGCCAGGACGACTGCAGACCAGCTCTACATCCAGTCCAGGAAATCCCAGACCAAAGCCTTGGAGTTCGTGGTCAGCAAAGTCGAGGGGGAAATCAAACATGTGGAGACACCTCTGTGTTTCCAGAAACAGGTCCAGACGGGTTCCCGCGTGGTCACCCTCCTCGAGCCCCTGAATTTCCGCAGCGAGAGCAAAGCCAGCTCAGCCACTGGGCCCTGCAGAACCGCCAAAGGCTCCGGCAAGGGCCCTGGGTCGGTGTACACAGACGATGGCTCAGAGGCCTCTGAGAGCAGCAAGCCCGCCTCCCGCGCCGAAGGCCCCCAGAAGAAGTCCAAGTTTGCTTCCAGTCTGCTCAAAAATGTCATCTCCAAGAAGATGCAGCGGGAACACGAGTTCAAAATGGAGAGGGGAGAAGTCACTGACACATCCCACCATAACCCCTCCAGCACCTCCAAGGAGACGGAGGGCCCAGCCCGGGGGGAGAAGCCACGGGAGAGAGGCCTGCAGAGGCAGAGTTCTCGCCACTCAGAGGCCGGCTCTGAGTACACGGTGGTCAGCGTGTCCGACGCAGGTGCTGAGGGCTCCGTGGCAGAGTCTCAATCGCCAATTTTCAAAGCCAGTGCTCCTCGGGAGAGCAGTGCTGCCTCGGGTCGAAATTTCGCGGATGGACGCACTGAGGAAGTCTGTGAAATCAAAAAGAGTGCATCCGAGACCGTCAAAGGCATCTTCCTCCGCAGTCAGAACAGTGCATTCCGTTCCTGGAAAGAGAAGGAGGCCGAGAAGCGGGAAGAAAAGGCCCCTGTTGGGAAGCTGAAGCTTCCCAAAGGGGGCGACTGGAGGGCTGATCTTGGAGAGATCTCTGCCAGCAAGTCCACCATCATGTCGCGCCTCTTTGTCCCCAACATCCAGCAGACCCCCAAGGACAAGCAGCCGGGGAAGCAGGCCACCAAGTACCCTGCCGCCCAAGCCACCTCCACGGCAGTGATCCGGCCCAAGGCTCCCGAAATCAAGATCCGGCTGGGGAGTGTGCAACAGCCGAGCTCGGACTTCAACATTGCCAAACTGCTCACGCCCAAATTGGCCAGTGGCAGCGCCTCTAACCTCTTCAAGACAGTTGAGGACAACAGCAGGGCGCAGCAGAAGCTCTTCCGGGGAGACAACCTGGAAAAAGTTCCCCAGTTCCAGGTGAGAGACGTCAGAGACAAGTCCAAGGCCCAAGGCCCCCTCCATCAGGTGAGAGATGTCAGGAAATTAATCAAAGGGTCCGGGGACAGCAGTGACAAGGGCAGTGTTACCCCAGAGCAGGGGCTGACTGGGCCCAAACCCAGGCAGCTGGCTGCGGCAGGGGGCGGATCCAGATCCCTTTCCCCCATAGTGATTACGTGCCAGGCGGTGGTTAACCCGAGGGAAGAGAGCATGGACCGAGAGCCGAGGGAGAACGTAGGCCCCGGGGGCAGCACCAGGTTCTTGAATTCGTCCTCGCCAGAAGGGACAGTCTTGGTTCATAGGGCGTCTGGCAGGCTGCCTGTGGCCACCATTGCCCCCAATAAGCCTGAGCAGGGCTCCTACCTGCCTGTGCTCAAGATCGTCTCTAAGGCTTCTGCTCAGAAGACCCCAGAAAAGGCCAAGGAAGAGGAGGTCAAGGAGGAAGGGAAAGCCCCAAAGACTTCTCGGAACGCCCTGGAGAAGCTGACGGCTGCCGTGAGGTCCATGGAAGAGCTGTACAGCTTCAACAGGAACGAGTGGAAGCGCAAAAGCGACCCCCTGCCCATGATGATGGACAGCCATGTCCTGTCGCTCATTGCCAGTGAGGAGAGGGAAGGGGCTGCAGGGGCGGAGGGGGACCCAGACAAGCTGGCCAAACGACTGGGTGAGGTGGAGGAGCGGGGCACCGGAAACAAGGGAGGCGTGGTGCTGCGGGGGGGTCCGCTGGAGCGTCTGCAGCGGAGGAACTCCAACCCAAGTGCTGAGAGCGTGTCTGCCCGGGCAGCCGCCTTTGAGAACATGGCCAGGGAAAGACCTCGATCCCTCTATATCCCCCCAGTCCACAAGGATGTGGAGAGAACTCAACCCCTGCAGCCCCTCCCACCCCTCCCCAGCAACCGAAATGTGTTCACGGTGAGTACCAGCAGCACCCAGAAAACTGGGGGTGTCGCTGGCAAGTTTCCCCAAGGGCCTTCTCCAGAGAGTCCTTCGGCGGCAAAGGGCATCAAAACCCAGGGACTCCGGTCCCTTAAGATCTCTCCAGCCACTCGGGCACCTCCTGATGAGGTGACCACTAGGAAAAACAGCAGCAATTTGGAAAAGAACAATAGCGACTGTGAGAATTACCTGTCCATCCCCCTTAAAGGAAGCTCTTCAGCGGGAGAACTTCCTGGCAGGCCCGGGGCTGGGAGGGAGGGGCCCGCAGCCCCCTCAGCGGCCACTCTCTGCAGCTTGCCCCCTCTGAGCGCCCGCAGCCAGGTCCCCAGCAATCCCAAAGGCTCTCAGGTCAGTGGAACCAGCCGGCCAGCTTGGCGTACCAAACCCGACACCCCCAGGGAGACAGTAGCTGCCGCCACAGGGCCACAGAGCCCAGAGCATCTCCCCACTGCCATCTACCACCAGCAGCCGCTGCCTTTCGCCCTGCAGGGAGCCCAGCCCCAGGTCCTGTGCTTCTCCCCACCCAGCATGCCTGCCGCAGCACCTGCAGGCCCAGCTTCAGTCCCCACAGACCCCTTCCAGCAGCAACAGCCCCAGCAGACCCAGCGCAAGATGCTCCTGGATGTGACTACCGGCCAGTACTATCTGGTGGACACACCAGTACAGCCCATGACCCGAAGACTGTTTGACCCTGAGACAGGGCAGTATGTGGATGTACCCATGCCTTCCCAGCAGCAGGCTGTGGCTCCCATGTCCCTCCCTGTGCCTCCCTTGGCCCTGAGCCCTGGGGCCTATGGACCCACCTACATGATCTACCCTGGGTTTCTCCCCACGGTGCTGCCCGCCAATGCCCTGCAGCCCACGCCGATTGCTCACACTCCAGGGGGAAGCGAGCTCTCCTCCATGGCAGCAGACCCCCCTGGCAAAGAGGCAGCTGCAACATTCACTGAGGCCCCATACTTCATGGCCTCTGGTCAGTCTCCTGCTTCCTCTTCCTCCTCGGCCCCGGCAGCCACATCCCAGCTTGTGGGGGCCAAAGGCTTCACCCAGCTGCATGGCAAGCCCGTCATCAGCATCACTTCGCAACCCCTGGGGCCCAGGATCATTGCCCCCCCTTCCTTTGATGGCACCACCATGAGCTTTGTGGTAGAACACAGATGATGCACCATCACCAGAGAGCAGAACGGAGCAGCTGCTGGTGAGTGAATGTTACTTTGATAATCAGTTTTCAGGGATTAAGAGCAATCCTATTGCTTCGTGTTTGAAGTTGCAGGGGAGGCGGTATGTAGAAAGGGGCATTTTGGGAGAACAGAACTAAAACCCCATCCAGATGATTAAGGAGCTAATTTTCTTACCAAGTTTCCTCTTCTTCCCACTCCTCAATCCCCGAAGCCAGCCTCTCCCCCATTGACCTTTTCAAACTGCCTGAGTGTTTTTCCCACCGGTGAGTAGGAGGGAAGTGAACCTCAGATCTGTCAGGTTAGCCTTTAGCGAAGGTTGGCAGGCGGAAGAAAGGAAAACCCGGTCTGGATTTTGTGGAGTGAACTTCACTCTATTCCCCCCGCACATCCCCAGTGACAGGAGGCAGGAACATCCAGAGATCCCTGAGAACACTGCGAATCTGGTTGCTCCTCACAAGGAGGAAGAAGGACACTGACATTTTCTTGTTCGGAGGATTTCCAAAATTCATAGAAAGGCTTCTCTCCCCCCACCACATCTTCTTTCTCTTGATTTTTCTTGTTTGAAGGGGCTGTATATTTTAAGCTCTTGTTTTTGTTTCCAGACAATTACTTTCTCCTGGGATGAGGTCAAGATCTTTAATATCTCTCTCTCTCTCTCTCTCATACACACACACACACACACACACACATACACACACATACACACACACGACCTCCACGAAAAGCGGGGAGATCCTCCACCTGCAGTGGCTCCTTGGATGGGCTGCTGATTAGACTGGATCCACTGCGCTCAGCTGCTAAACCCTGTAAGATGCTCCTTTTTATCTCCTGCATTCTCTCCCTTTGGAAAATAATCGACCTCCACTTGCCCCCCCTCTAAAGAAGTCAGATAAAGTAGATCCCTAACACCTGAATTAGTCCACATTCACAGACTGGAATCCTTCCTGTAAATAAAACCATGGAACTTGACAGGAGAAGTGAGCTTGGCTTGTCTGACCCAGGACGCTTCAGGTCAAACACCTAAGACAGAAGCAGCCTTCACATTGGAGCCCGAGATGTCAGCAGTGTGGGGACAAATCTGCCCCCTCGGTTTCCTGTTCTTTTCAGATTAGGATGTGTTGGCTTCATATATCCTTCTGGGACTTCACTTTTCGATAAGATTGTACTGAACAAAGAAGGGAGATGGAGTTCTTTTCTGAACTGAAAGGAACAGAACATTGTTTCTTTGTGCAATGAAAGAGCCTTAAATTAGGAAGTGGGGTCGCTGAATTAGAGACACAGCTTGGTCTTCTCACCAGTGGTGTGTTCTTGGGCACACACATTCTCTAGCACTCATGACACTTGTGTCGATAGTATCTACTCCTCAAAATTTATCTGAATGTCAGATGACATCAGAATATATTTTAAAGTATAAAACCTTTTCCAAATTCACGGACTATTACGATGCATTATGCTTATTAGACTTCTAGACATTAGGCCACTGTTCAAAAATCCCTGGGTTTTGCTCTAAAAATTCAGGTGGGAGCCCAAGCCTCATTTTCCTTGCACTCTAGAAACAGATGATTCGAAATCTTCTTCTCTAAGAGTTTGCAGCCGGAATCACAAAGAGGGGGTGTGAGGACTAAAAGTATATAATGCATGTCTTATGCAATGTAAAAAAAAAAAAAAAATCCAGTATGCATTGAAAGACGCTCAGAATTAGACACTTAGTCCTGCAGGAAGAAAAGAGTAGCCTCTCGACAAAAATATTGTAATCTTCCAGACAGGTGGTATGTTTACCTAAAGCTATTTTGGGGCAGCTAATCCTGTGAGGCCTTTGTGTGAGCCGTGGAGGTGCAGAAGCAAGGGGAAGAGAGGACAGGGCACAGAGCAGGGAGCAGCCGGGCACACACTTGTATGCCGTCCCTCGAGCAGCTGCTTTTGGCTTTTCTCCTGTCTGCTGAGTCTGGAGAGATTAAGCATGGAGTTGTTGCCGTCAGACACAATTATAAATCTGAATTCTGAATGTTGGAAATTTGAACAGTAATTTTTTTTTTTTTTAAGTTTTTCCCCTTTGAAAGCATAGTGTTTTATTTTGGTCCATGGCCCTAAAGATAGAAGTACAAAAGTTGGCTTCTCAACTAGGAAGACTGGTCAGGAACTAACAATCAGCATTTTGTGTACAAGCAAAAATCTACCATCCAAACTCAGATAACTAACTAAAATCCTTCAAAACTCACCTTCCTGAGAGTTTGATACTGCTTTCCAAAGAAAGTTAGATACATTTTTTGAAATAGTGTGCAGTTCTTTCTCTTGTGTGCAAAAGATTGGAAACATTGCTCGGATATATAAAGAACAATTACACTGTACACGCTCATCGATCAACGAGGCCCTCATATAGATGGTCAGGGTGAGAAGATTTGGGAGCTGGTTTCAGTTCATGATTTCCTTTGAAAACCAGACTGACTTCAGAGATATTCCTTGAGGTAGGGTAGGAGTTTATGTGCCCCTTTCTACTAAGAAGTCACACCAGTGATTTGATCCAATCGCAACATTTCACAGAGAAGAAAACTAGGGCTTAGAATGGAATGGCTTTGTCACAATCCCCAGGGAAGGAGATAAGCCAGGACCTGCAGAAGGGGCTCTTGGCTCCCAGGCCACAATGTGAGCTCCTTGATAGGAGGCCTGGAGCCAGGGAAGGATGGCAGAGAGCATAATGAGCTCTGCATTGTGACAGCCAGCACACCTGGGCTCCCCTCTGTGCCTCTCTGGACTTGTGTACAAAATGAATGTTCTAACGAAATGCACTCATTCCCTCACTCATCCAAAGAACACGAATTACATTTTTACACTCCACCAGTCACAGCGTACTCTGTGGCGAGGCCGTCCACCCACGTGTGCCCCAGTGTCACATGCCAAGAGCCTGCACGCCAGCAGGAGGCCACACAGACCTGTACGCACAGAACTGCAATACCAGGATTCAAGTCCTGTCTTAACCTTTAAGATTCCTTCCAGCTCAAATAATAAGTATTTCATCGCCTATTTTTAGCGGCACGTTGTTAACAGGGAGCTTTGCTTTCTCCCCCTGTCTCCCGGAGCATAACCAGCTGCCGTGCCTGCTCGCTCAGGGTTAAGTTCTGAATTTCACTGTGGTTCAGCTCTCACAGGTGGGTCCTGCTGCTTCTTGCCTTCCTGTGGTCCACTCCTCAAACTTGGCCAGATCACAGCCCAGCTAAGAGGATAATTAGCGATATTGCTTCCTTTATCCTTCCTTAGTAATGAAGTCGCACATGGTGGTCAATGGATGGGGCAGTTCACAGCCCGTGACCCAGCAGCCCGGAGTCCCAGCAGGAGCCCGGGCATGACACATCAATGTGCTGGGGACACCGGTTTGTCGTTCGTTGACTTCTGGGTTGAAAGTCCCTTTTCCGCAGGATCTTTGATGCTTTTTCTGATGACATTGGTTTTGGTTGAGCTTTCTGTCATTCAATACACGTAGCTGTATTTTTCCTTCCCCAACATATTCACATTCATGACTTTTCCTGCCCATCCACTTTGATACTGTATTTTTTTTTTAAGATTTTATTTCTTTATTTGACAGACAGAGATCACAAGCAGGCAGAGAGGCAAGCAGAGACAGAGAGAGGAGGAAGCAGGCTCCCCCACTACCCGAGCAGAGAGCCCAATGCAGGGCTCGATCCCAGGACTCTGGGATCATTACTGTAAGGGCCTATTTAGTCAGAGCAGCTCCATCTGGTTAACCAGTGATTTTGTTGTTTATGCAGTAAAACTTAAACTGACCCTGCTCCCCCCAGCGGAACTTACTTAAAAACAAGTCCGGGAAACCAATAGAATGTGGTCGACCAGTCCCTGATAACAGAGCCCAAATATAAGGACGAGTCAGGTCAGGTGGAGACAACAGAGCCCGAATGCAGGGATGAGTCTCCAGGTGGAGACGTCCAATCAGTGGAGTGTGCATACTATCTCCCTAGCTACCAAGGAGTGTGGGCCCCGCCTTTTAGGTGCCTTTTGGGTGCCAATTCTGACCAAGGTGATAGGCTAGTTCAAATAGCTACTATGGGGTGAATTGTAATTCAATTGGCCGGCCACCTGTGTGTGACCTAGCATGACTACAGCTTTCTCTGTGTGTTGCAATCTCATTGGCCACCTGTGTGTGGCCAGGCTCAACTACATGGCCTTTGCTCTATAAAAGTTAGTCTGTGAGGCTAGGGGTGGTCGCCCTCTCTGTAAGAGGTGGTGGCCCCGAACGGTTGGTTTGATTCTTGATGCTTGGCGCGAAATAAAGCATTGCTTGACCTTCGCTTTGTATCAGTCTCATTCCTTTGATTATGGACCCAACAATGACCTGAGCCTAAGGCAGAGGCTTTAACCCACTGAGCCACCCAGATGCCCCCTCCCCGTATTTTTGTTTTAAAACATTCATTGAGACTTGATCACCAATGAAATTTGCATAAAGATAAAATAAGTATGTGATAATAACAAAAGGAAACTTTTTTTTTTTATTTTATTTCTTTATTTGAGAGAGAGCATGCCCAAGTAGGGGGAGGGGAAAAGGGAGAAACAGGTTCCCTTTTGAGCAGGGAGCCTGATGCTGGGGCTTGATCCCAGGACCCTGGGATTGTGACCTTAGTCGAAGTCAGCTGCCCAACAGACTGAACCACTCAGGTGCTCCAAAAGAAAACATAAATGGGTGCCACGCCTGCACCACAGAGGGTCACACAGTTGTTTTGTTTTACTGAAAAAAATCAGACGATTTTTTTCCCTGTAAGACTTGATCCATTTGTCTTTTCATTTCTGAGTGTGCTTTACGTTGCTCCTACACGTTGTGTCTCTCTCCTCCTCACTCCCACCGGGTTCTTTCTGCCCCTCAGTGCAGCCCCACACAGCAGCAGCTGAAGTGGAAAGAGAGTAGGGCTGGGAGCAGAGGCAGCCCTCAAGGACTCCTCAGATCGTCAAACCCTGTCCCTTGCGTTCAGATTCCTGGAAGGGAGGAGGGTGAGCGGCTGGGGTAACTGGGTGATGGACATAAGGAGGGCACGTAATGTGATGAGCACTGGGCGTTAGGCACAACTGATGAATCATTCATCTCGACATCACAAATGAATGATGTACTGTATGTTGGCTAATTGAATTTAAATAAAATTAAATAAAAAATAAAATAACATTTCAGGAGGAAATTGGGGCTCAGAGAGGTTAAGTGACCGTTTTTACATCCCAGTGTCCCTGAAGGCAGAGTTGGGACTTGAAACCCCAATTATCCTCTACAGAATCTCTTCCCAGCTGGCTTCCTTCCTGCTCTCCATTTTGCCTCCTCTTTTTCTCTCTAAGGCCACTCTTCTCTGGTGGCCCTACCTCCTGGTGTCTGTCCCACCTATTCACTCCCCATCCCTTTCTTTCCTGACCATTGGCTTAGGAATTTAATTTTCACTGCTTTTTTTTTCTTCTTCTTCTTCTTTGGTGATTTCAGTCCCTTTCAGGGTCTCCATTTTCCCATTTGCTTTTGCTGCTTTAGTGTGATGCTCCAGCTGCTTCTTCCTGTGTTCACCTTTTCTTTTCCTCGGTGGGTTTTCATCACCCACTGCTCAGCCTGAAGGACAGGAGCCTGTGGTCTGCTGCCCCACCTGCACGTTCTCTGCGGCTCCGTGCCAGAGGCGGGGGGGGGGGGGGGGGGGGGGGGGGGGGGG
>NC_081557.1:162958903-163059830 GCF_022355385.1 Mustela nigripes | reverse complement strand
CGGGGGGGGGGGGGGGGGGGGGGGGGGGGGGCAGGCATTGTCGGGTAGGGCTGCCGGCTACAGTGCAGCCTGACTCTTCATTTGTATGCATTTTTCCAGCACCATTTATTGAAGAGACTGTCTTTTTTCCACTGTATATTTTTTCCTGTTTTGTCAGAGATTAATTGACCATAGAGTTGAGGGTCCATATCTGGGCTCTCTACTCTGCTCCACTGGTCTATGTGTCTGTTTTTATGCCAGTACCATGCTGTCTTGGTGATCACAGCTTTGTAGTAAAGCTTGAAATCAGGTAATGGGATGCCCCCAGTTTTATTTTTGTTTTTCAACATTTCCTTAGCGATTCGGGGTCTCTTCTGATTCCATACAAATTTTTGGATTATTTGCTCCAGCTCTTTGAAGAATACCGGTGGAATTTTGATCGGAATGGCATTAAAAGTATATATTGCTCTAGGCAGTATAGACATTTTAACAATGTTTTTTCTTCCGATCCAAGAGCATGGAATGGTCTTCCATCTTTTTGTGTCTGCTTCAATTTCTTTCATGAGTGTTCTGTAGTTCTTCAAGTATAGATCCTTTACCTCTTTTGTTAGGTTTATTCCCAGGTGTCTTATGGTTCTTGGTGCTATAGTAAATGGAATCAATTCTCTAATTTCCCTTTCTGTATTTTCATTGTTAGTGTATAAGAAAGCCACTGATTTCTGCACATTGACTTTGTATCCTGCCACGTTGCTGAATTGCTGTATGAGTTCTAGTAGTTTGGGGGTGGAGTCTTTTGGGTTTTCCATGAAAAGAATCATGTCATCTGTGAATAGAGAGAGTTTGACTTCTTCATTGCCAATTTGGATACCTTTTATTTCTCTTTGTTGTCTGATTGCTGTTGCTAGGACTTCTAATACTATGTTGAACAGGAGTGGTGAAAGTGGGCATCCTTGTCGTGTTCCTGATCTCAACGGGAAGGACGCAAGCTTTTTCCCATTGAGGATGATATTTGCTGTGGGTCTTTCATAGACAGATTTGTAGTGCATTTTATGATTACATTCCTGAATCACTTTGTTTCTGCTTTTCCCCTCATTTAGCTGTGGCTTCCTCTCTCACTGATTATCTGTGGCTGCTCTTTTATTATCTTCCTAATGTCTTCTTTGCCTTTTCTCCCTTTTTCTTTTCCTGGATTGTAGCTTCCCTCCAGCTTATTCTTTTGTACTTTTCTCCACCATTGGATTGCCTTTATATTTTCTTCTCTGCCATCTATAAAATTAATAATAAATGAAAAGTAATAGCTACTGGGGATTAATCACTTATTACATATCAAGCCTTAATATCACGCCATTTGATTCTTAAAATGAGGTGGTATTATTTCTAATTCCTGTTTGACCCATGAAAAAATCACCTTTCCCAGATGAACAGATCAGCCGCAGTCCAGACCCTTCCAGCTCCCTGGCCCATGCTCTCCTGGATGACCCCTTTGTGCTGCTTTTTTTGCTCTCTGGCCTCCAGGCCTCAGTTTCTTACGGCAAAGTGTCCCTGTTCCCTTCCCTGGGAAAATGGGGAAGAGAATCAGGTAACAAATTGATCCTGAATCTGGCAAGATCTAGCAGATACTAAGTCTCCGTGTTCTCCATCCTTAGTTATTCGAACATCTTATGCCTCAAAGGGAATTCAAGGCAAGTTCAGAGCTTCCAGGAGAGGCTGTGGTGCCCAGTGGGTGGGGGAAGAGAGGTAACTGTGGTATGTGGGGAGGGGGCGGTGTGGCATGTCCAAGTGAGTGGAATGGCTTCATGCACTGTAGTTGAAGGAGAGCTGTAGGACTTTGACTAAAGGCCAAGTGTATGCACCTTGAAGTTGGGCAGCTCTGGCTCAAATTCTAATGCTCGCATGAATTTTCCTCTCTGGCCTTGGCCTCTTCAACTGTAAAATGGAAATACTTTGCAGGAGTGTTGTGAAGATTGAGTTCTAAAACCATTACAAAGGACATAGCAAACAGCTGTGAACTTCCTAAATGCCTCAGAACCCTTTAAGAATCCTTGAGGGGCCCTCACCAGAGCAGATAATTGGCCCTTATCTAGGCAGATTTCCAGGGTGCCATCAGGGGCCTGCATCCAGGATTGCTTTGTCTTTGCCTCAACTGAAGGCTGTGCCCTCAGCCCTGTGGTCCCCTTTGAGCTGGCTTATCTTAAGGGGCAGGCCCGTTGGCTGTGGGTCAGGGTACTCTAGGACCAAGACCTTCCAGAATGTTATACAACTCTGGATATCGTTTACCAGCTGCATATAGAGATTTTCCTTTGTGTCTGGGCACAGGTCTGTGTGGAGCAAGGGAAAATCTGACCCAGCATCCCTGCTGAGCTCTGTCATGTTCTGGTCCTAGAATCACGGGAAGTCATCGAGGCCCAACTGCCTAGTGACACAGTGTCATCACCCCCTCTCATCTTTACTGACTTCTTCATGATCTCAGGATAGGTTAAACTGGTGGGTCTTGTTATTTCATACTTAATAGAAGTCGGAGCAACTTTATTATTTTCAAAATTTCAAGTAAAATTCCTTGGAAGTTGATGTCGGCAGAACCCGTGTCCTGTGAATGAAGGAAGAGGCAATATCCAGACGGTGATTCCCTAGAAATGATCCCAGCAGATTGTATAAACAGATTCGTCCTTCGTTTCTCAGACTTTCCTCACCATCCCGTAGTTCACCTCCCACCCGACTCCACCACTGTCTGGAAGCCCCTTCCCCTCCCCCACCCCCACGACCACCCTGTGTCCTTCTCACTCTGCTCAGGGAAGCATCACAAAATCTTGCCCCGTGATGGACTCAGCCTAAGCTGTTGTCAGATCGTTGGGTCCTTGAATCTGAAATTATTCTTCTTAGTCTTCTATTTTCTTCTTCTCCCCTTGTAATTATATTTTCCTTTCCTGCTGCTGCTTTATAGGTCCTAAGGTTCAAAAACTTAAATTTAGCAAATGAGATGTCTCCAGACCTACCACAGCCCCTTTCATCTTGAGGGTCATTCCTCAATACATAAAACGTAGAAGAATAAAATAAAGAAACATGAGATATACACTCATGAAATCATAATTATTCTCTTTTTAAAGATTTCATTTATTTATTTGAGAGAGGGGGCACCTGTCTGAAAGATAGCATGGTGGGGAGGGGCAGAAGGAGAGGGAGAAACAGGATCCCCACTGAACAAGGAGCCCCAGTGGGGTTCAGGGCTCAATCCCACCACCCTGGGATCATGACCTGAGCTGAAGGCACACACGTAACTCACTGAGCCTCCCAGGTGTCCCAATAATCAAAATTATTCTTATAGACTTTTTTTTCTCATATATTTAACACAGGTCAATTTTTTAGATGACAGGATTAAAATATCCCTTGCCAAGCTACTCTGATTGCATATTATTGATTAGATAGCTGTTATTTGATACTTTTCAGAAGTTATTTTTCACGTGATAGAGTCTTCTTAATCCCTAACAAATATTACCTGTAGGACAGTCTATTTCTGTCTTCATAATATTGTGTTCAAATATCAACTTTCAAATGTTAACATAATTTTTTTTTTTAGGCAAAGTGTTAGTAGATTTACTATATATAGAGAGAGATCTACAGAAAGGGCTCATTTTCAGTAGGCTTTTGAACTTGTCAATGCTTGTATTAGAATGGATTTAACTAAGTTATAGGCTCTAATCAATGAATCTCATTTTTTAAAAAAGATTTTATTTATTTATTTGACAGAGATCACAAGTAGGCAGAGAGAAAGGAGGAAGCAGGCTTCCTGCCAAGCAGAGAGCCCAATGCGGGACTCAATCCCAGGACCCTGGGATCATGACCTGAGTCAAAGGCAGAGGCTTTAACCCACTGAGCCACCCAGGCGCCCAAGAATATCTCATTTTAATCAAAATGCGGTGTACAAAATCCTACACAATTTAAGTAGTGATCATTCACTTTTAAGAATTCCCAGTATATAGAGGTGCCTGGGTGGCTCAATGGGTTAAGCCTCTACCTTCGGCTCAGGTCATGGTCTCAAGGTCCTGGGATCAAGCCCCACACCTGGCTCTCTCCTCGGCAGGGAATCCGCTTCCCCCTCTCTCTCTGACTGCTGCTCTGCCTGCTTGTGAACTCTCTCTCTCTCTCTGTCAAATAAATTAATTAATTTAATTGAATATAAAAAAAAAAAAGAATTCCCATCATAGAGTTTACTCCCTTAACTAGATTACTAGCTCATGGTAAATTTCAGATATTTCTCTTTAGCTTAAATATAATTTCTACATGCTTTAAGAACATATGTATTACACTGTTTATCTCTGCTAGGGATGATTTCATTGAAACTAAACATTTAACTCTACAATCATTTTCAAACAGTTGCTTGAATCTAATTCAAGTTCCAAAGAGAGGTTCTACTCTGAGTACTTTCCTAAAGTCAATATAATGTCTAAGTAAGTTCACAAACACATTTGCCAAACACATATGAAAATGTGAACATCATCAGTGATGTTGAGATTAGCCAAATAGTTAAATAAAATGTATCTTGACATTTTTCTTGCTTCTTGAAAAGTGTGATTTACTTTTAGAACTAATGATCTTTTCTTGACTATATTTGTCTACAGGAGCAAGACAGAAGATGGACTATTCTATAATCGGAAGGTTGCGTGGTAGCAACACTAAGAATTCAGCTGAAAAACTTCCTCTACATGTGTTATTCTTAGGTTTTGCTTCTTATAAACCAAGTGTGTAAGTTTCTATATTTTCCTGAACAACCCTGTTAAGACAGTTTGTGTTATTTTGGTGTTACTAAGCTGAGTGAATGGTTGCAGTTTTTCCCCTGTAAAAGGATTTCTTTTTATACTTTCATACAGAAGACAAACTTTCTCTTCCTCTTTCCCTCCTGTACTCATGACTAGGCAAACCATCCCTTCAGTGTTCTCATAGTTCAATCAAAACACAAGACAGAATGAGATTGGTTCTTTTGTAAAGCATGCCGGCAGATCAATAATTTGGATCACAGTTCTTCTTAGAGCTTCTCGGAATATGTGAGGATCAGATGGCAGAGTTGGAACATATGTTCGATTTTAAATACAAGGGGTCTGCATTTTGAATCCTATACTAGCCAAGCCTAGTCATTCCCTCGGTTACGTTCTACATGTTCTTTTATTGGCTTTAGCATGATTTCAAATGTGATTGTGAAAACTAGTGGTTTTAACACTCTCTGTTGCCTTCACGCAGAATGGCTTGAAACACTGAAGAGACAGTGATTGTGTTTAAAATTAAGTTCTTAGTCTCAGAAAGGTATGAAATACCTCTTTTCCTCTAGGAATCCAACTTTGTTATGAGTGGATAGCTTTTGTTGGTCTTCCCTCACTCTGTAGTTGCATGTTCCTCTCTCACTGATTGTTTGGAGCCGGAGGAGTGGCCTGTTTGGGGCGGGCGGCAGAGTGGAATGTACATTGATTCAGTGGTCCTGATTCTCTCCAGCTCCCGCCATACCGAGAGCAAGGACTAGGACTGTATCACTTGCTCTTTATGGGCTTACGATGCATCGAGAATCCAAATCACAGAATCTTTCAGCGACTTTCAATACTGCCTCAGTTGTAACTCAATTCTGAAGGTTATTTTAGTGAGTGTTTAGTGAGTCTTGAAGAGTTGATTGAACAGATAAATATTTAGATTGTCATCATTAATAAGTGTGTCAACATATATTCAACAAATGACACATTAGAATATTCCTTATTTTTAAAGAGAGAATAACTTGAAGGTTCTCCCAGACTTTCTTTAAGGAATCTCATCTTATCTATTTATTTATTCGAAGACAAGGCATCCTGGTAAATTTCTTTTAGATCCTTATTTTGATTTTAATGATCATCAGTCTTTGGCTTCTGCCAAAAATTTAAAAAATTAAAAAAAACACTTTTTTTTTCCTCGAAACCACTGCATTTTATGCTACTCACAACTGAAGATGTGAGTAAAAACCCAAGATTGGTTTTTATATGATTTATGTAATCTCATTACATTGTAGTTAGGCTTCCTATATCAATCTCCTTTTGGAAAAATAACTCGATTTCACTTTTAGGGCCTTTCTTAAAGGGATCTTGCTCCAAAAAGAAATACTGTTGGGTAGAAGAAAAAGTTCGAGGCAGGCATAGTCAGCTCTGGTCACAATTGAATTAATGCCCTGATAAGTGGCAAAATGAAGTGCAAAATATAAAACAGTCTCTGTGCACAGACAAGATGCCCTTGTCCCGTATTGAGGAAAGCCTTAGTCCTTGGCCACAGAGGTCTTCTCACCTAGGTACAGCAGCCGCTTCACCCCAGAACTAACTTCATTTTTCACCACCAGAGAGCTCTTACAGCATCAGCCGTTTCTCGTTTCCTGTAGAGACTGGCTGGGTATAAGGTCACTTAATATTAAAGGAAGAAGGTGCGATCAATTTCCAAGATCTCCAATGTGTAATACTCAAAACAGCACCATGAATTCTCAAGTATTTGAACACATCTGGCAAAACTGACTGAGGAATCGGGTGGAGACAGTACCAGAATTGACGGGACTGTTTTAAAACCATGTGTGATTTTTAGGAAAAGGTTGATCGTGCTCATATCGAGGGATTGTCATCAGTGATCATACTGAGTAGTCAGCTGCTTGCCAGGTCTTCAGAAAGAGACATTTCTTTCCCTCGCCAATGTGGTAGAGTTCTTACCCACCAATGGCCTGGGGATCCCAGAAGCTATTTTTCCTTATTTATCACCGGCAGATCTGAGCCTTCCGTTCTCACACTGAGGTAAACTAGGACAGAAACTAGGAGAAACTGGTACAGAAAATACCAGAGAGGCCACGTCCTCTAAGAAGCTGTCGAGGACATAGGAAATGTCCAAGGGGTTAAAACTCTAACTTTAAAAATAATATTCTAGGAATGCCACATTGTTTATCGATAAGTTTATGGTTCTCTCTTTCATCAAACCAAAAAAAAAAACCAAACAAGCGCTGCTGGCCATTTACTACCTCAAGTGATGGGGAGGAACATGTTTAAAGACATAAGGTAAATCTAAATCCTTATTTTCAGTGTTTTATTATTTCCTGAGGTTGCCTTGGTATTTGAATGAAGTGGTTGTACCCTTCCTATTTCAACAGAAGTTAAGTGAAATAAAATAAGAGTCTATGAAGCCTTCTTATCCATCAAGCTATTACCCTGACACTGTCCCTTTAGGTTCTGAACTAAGCTTTTATGTTTTGTATACACAAAACCACAGATAACACATGTAGCATTTCCTACATAGTGCCTCAAACTGGAGCTGAAACAGAATTGTAGAGTCTGGCTTTTGCCATTTCCTCTCAAGGTTATATGTCAAGGTTACATGTGCGACTCAGTTTTCCAGAGGAACCGTGGGGCATTGTCTGCAGAAACCTTAACCCATGGCCTCTTTCCCCCTGTTGGTTAAATGGTCAGGTTGAAATGGACTCCATTTGAGTTATTCCCGGAAAACTGAACACATTTGTAACCCGTTTGAAAACTTTAATCCACTGGAATATCTTTTCTTAAGAGCACTCACTGAAATTGCCCTCAGGATTAAATGAAGCCCAAATATGCCGTTAGTGACTTTATAGTCTATCTGTATGTCTGTATATGTCTTTATTCGTTGGCGTATATGCAGTTCTCTACATACCACTGAGTAAAGAAGCTAAACCAAATTACACTTGGACAGCTTTATGACAAATCTCACCTGTTAGCGCATGTTTCAAATTCATTCTTATAACACTAAGAACTATCTAGTGATATAAATTTCTTAATTTCAGATTTGACTTCATCATTCTTGCCTCTTAAAGAGCTATCATGCATTTTAATGGTTTTTGTACTTCATAGAAGTGGGAGTCTGTGTTTGCTACAAACGGAATGCTCATGCTACCTGAAATTATACTTTGGACTGCAGGACAGTGTTAATTCTTAAGTAGATTGACTGTAATCTCATGATAAGTATATATATGTGTGCACAAGAAAACACATTCAGTAATAGTCTCTGTGTTTAAAAACTATCATGGTATACATTTTCCTACGTGGTGCTTGAGGAGTTTCATTCTACAGTTTACAAGGTGTAGGTTTGCACCCCAAATTCTCAGGGTATACTATTTTACCCAAATACTTGAAAGAAAAAGGTGCCCTGTATTTTATCAGTACTGTTGAGGGGAAAAATTATGTGTAGGCTTGTTTTAGGGAACTACTTATAAAAATCAAATTCATAAACTACGTTAGGCTTTTTCATAATTTCTGAGAGGATATACAGATAGCTATGATATATATATTTTCAAGAGACTGTTTCTATATTCTTACCTAACTTCTGGGTCCTAAGTAGACCTCACAGGTGCATAAAATCATTAATAAAGCATGTAGCATTTGCTAAATTGTACCTTGAGTTTGAATCTAATCAGAATAGCATCCTCTGGTTCTTTGGAAGGAAAGCACATCCAGCTGAGGCACTTGTGACTACAAGGCCCAGAGGAAGGTTCCGCAAATTGGACTCATTTGTATGCCCCATGTCTCAGAAGAGAACTGAGGGTTCCCAGCAGTGTTTGTAAGCTGTTAACATTCTAGTTTCGTGTTGCCACGAAAGTGTATTATTAGATTTATTCCTATTTACTTCAAAATGGTGCAGAACAAAACATAAACACACACACACACACACACACACACCGCATCTAATTTGATTTCTTTTTTTAAGTTTCACAATTGCTTTTTATAAGCTAGTGTTAATGGCAGAGTCCTTGCCAGGACCCCTGAAATTACTTATCCTACTCGGATCTCTGTTCTAGCAAGTGGTCCTTTCTTTTTCTCCCTCTTTGAGGATGTAGGTTTCTATATTGACACATAAGTCATATTATTGTATAGTAAAAGGCCGTGGTGGTGGAAAAGAATGTGAAGACTGTGGAAGTTGTGTCCCAAGCAGAGGAGAGGAAATCGTGTGGTAAATGATGAAAGACATTGGTTAATGCCGAATTGTACTTCTGCCTATGAAAATGCCAGAGGTAAATGGAAAGAATGTGAACATTAAAACTGCTCTCAAGACACAAGTCTTGGTAGAAATGTTCCTACCCGAGGTCTGATTCAATTAGAAGATAGAGTGAACTTGGCCAATGGGACTGTGAAATCAGCCCAGCAGCTCTGAGAATTACATTCTCGGTGTATTGCAGATGGAGAAAACTACTTAGACAAGGACTCTGTGAGACTGGCCTACTTACCTTTAACTGCGGCAGTCATAAGTGATTGTGCAATCTTGTGTAATGGTCTTTTATTTTGACTCTTTCGGAAAAAAAATGTTTTGTTGTTGTTGTTTTTCCAGTAAAAGCAACTGCAAAGAAAACATGCACTGTTTGTCTCTATTTTGACTCCAAAAACCAAGCTGTGGACAATTTGACTTTCTTCTGTATTCTAATTTAAATCCTCCACTTAACTAAAATCCTCTGTTGTAATGGTTCACAGCCAGGTTGTATAAGTTTTCCATTGCTGAGGGTAAGCAGAAGCATCGCGGCTTCAGACAACACAAATCTTTTATCTTCTGGTTGTGGGGCTCTGAAGTCCGGCATGGGTCTTTCCCTGTACCAGAGTATTTCACCTGACCGACCAGCTGAAGAACTCTAACTGCTTGCATCATTGAGCAGCATTGTGAGGAGCGCCTGCATTGTGATGTTCTGGTGACACTAGAGACCAACCTAGACAAGTGTCCCTGAGGGCCCACTCAGAGGCCCAGGAAGGTAATTGTGCTTATGTCCCTCAAAGCACAAATATTAGAGGCACACATTTCAGACACCCAGAGCACGGTGAGAATCAATGCTGTAGCGTGTGTTCCATAAGTCAACCGTTAGTCAACCGAAGTGACTATAAACATTAAGATAAAAGCCCCCCCAAAGATTTGAGTCCACCTTCCACAAAGAGAGACATTGCAGATCCCTCACATATGTCCAGGGGTTGGGAGTCATGGGGCAAGAAAGAGTGGAGTGTTTTCCTGAGTCACCTCTGGCTTCCAGCTCTTGTTTCCAGTGACTTCTCAAATTGCACTGGAGGTTTTGCTTCAAGTGTTCACTGTTACTCGGCACAGCATCGCCCTGTAGACTTTAAGGCCGTACACTCATTGAATCCTGAGTGTTCCAGACTCGAAGCTAGTTGTACAGCAGGAACAGGCAGAAGGTTTAAGGTGCATGGGATGGAGATTAGCAGGTGCCCCCTCTCATGGCAGCCAGCTGCCTTAGCAAACCCCTCAAACCCGAACCACAGATATCCCCGTTCTAGATCCTCTCTGGCATCTCTGGCGCTCGCTAAGATCACAGGCTCTGGAGTTCGTCTGTGCATCAGCCTCTCTCCCTGTTGCTACAGCCCTCTCCCTCCCTTCATCCTCTGCCTCCTCTGTTCCTTAGCTCGCTGCCTTAGAACTGTCCAATAGCCTCTTATTTCTTACACAGAGCCATTTAGCCACCTACTGGAGCCCCGCTAATGCAAGCCCACTACAATATGTGCAGAAGACCTCACCTTCATAACTCAGTACATCCGTCGTTCAAAAACTGTCTCTTGAGCTCACGAATCTGTCATTTGGGTGGGGCTCAGCATGGAAGGTCTGGGTCTGCTTTACCCAGCAGCTCGACTAAGGACCAGAGACTCTACCTCCCAAATGGCTTACTCAAATGACTGGAAAGCTGATGCTATTCAGCCTGCCCTCTCCAGGAGCTGCTTGAACGTCCTCAAAACATGGTGGTGAGTTCCAACAATGAGTATCTCAACAGACAGTAGCAGATGTTGCCCATTCTCGAGGCCTAAATTTACATAATGACATGGCATCACCTTCTCCATAATCCATTCGACAGGCAAACACAGAACCCAGATTCAATGAGCTGGAACACTGATCCCACCTTCCTCGACAGGAAAAGTGTCAAATAATTTGGGGACATGTTTTATGACCAGCATCCTCATTAAGGTGTGTTTTTAAACAGACACTTTCTTTTAAAGGAACTCTAAAGTTGGTTCTAAGGTTAGTATAGGCTCAGTCAAAGATTCTAGAAAAAATCTAGAGTGAGAGTAGCCTATACAAGGTTTAGTGGGCGTGATTTTTCTGTGTGTGCTCAGTATATGTCGGAGTCTCATACAGCAGAAATCACTCTTGCATTTCTAGTGTGGAGGGACTCAACATCATTTAAGAATGAATGAACGGGGGCGCCTGGGTGGCTCAGTGGGTTAAGCCGCTGCCTTCGGCTCAGGTCATGATCTCAGGGTCCTGGGATCGAGTCCCATATCCGGCTCTCTGCTCAGCAGGGAGCCTGCTTCCTCCTCTCTCTCTCTGTCTGCCTCTCTGCCTACTTGTGATCTCTCTCTATCAAATAAAATAAAAAAAAAAAAAATCTTTAAAAAAAAAAAAAAGAATGAATGAACGCCTACTGAATGCCAGGTGTTGTGATTCATGAAAAGGTTAGGATTTCAGAAAGCCTTTAAATATGGTGAGAATGCCTGATACGCTGATGAAGCTATCTAGTCTAAGCCTTGTCAAAGGCATGGAGAATGAAAGAGGAAACTGGCTGACGGCCACAAAAAAGAGATCCATGCCAATAACCCAACATGGGGCAGGCAGGGAGCAGAGGGCTAGGTGTAAAGAGAATCAGGAAAACCAGAGCAATAGCAGGAGACCAAAAGTGAAGGAACTTTGTAGTTGTCCAGGGTGCATGGAGCTACAAAAGAGATAGTATACCTACACTGAAGGAGATAGGGAGAGGCAGCCTGGCCAAAGTCCTTTGATAGGAAGCTTACCCGATAGAAGTGTCGAGAAAAGATAGTCATCAAAGACATAGTCAAAACTAGTATTTCTCTCTGCCCCCTTGAAGTTACAACCTTGATCAACAGATTGTCCCTTGAGTGTCGTCTCCCCTGCACCGTTATGTACTTCAGTACCATCAGATACAGAATAAGAACAGGTTTTATTACATACATATGTATATGCACGCACAAACACACACTAGAAATAGAGTGTTGCAGAATAACATTATTGGATTACACATATTCTTATAATGTGAGAATTATAAAGAGATACTATGTATTACCTCTAGCCTGAGGTTAGCACTCAAGAATTATTAACTGCTACAATATGCATCTCCATGGCAGTGTTTCTGCTTCTGAAAAATTCAAATTCACTGCTCTACAGGTTGCTCAAAAATATTCAAACCATTTATTGGGACACATTGTAGTTATAAAAATAAAGCATGTTCTTTGAAGGAAATTTAGAAAATGTTATAATATTCTAGAAACTAGTTAGGAAAATTTGTAATCGCCCAGAGGTACCCACTACACAAATGGCCCCCTAGAAATAAATACTTATAAGTATATGTGATACTTTACATGCTATTTTATGATCTACTTTTTTGCTTCATGGAATTATACACTGACCTCCTTATCTCCCTATATTCTTAGATGACTAATTCTTTAACCCACTGAGCCACCCAGGCGCCCCTTAGATGACTAATTCTTAACAGCTGTGTCTTATTTCCTCATATGGCTGTATCACATCATGTTTAATCAATTTTATATTTTTAAGTACTTAGTTTTTAGTTTGGGGCTATGAAAATGATGCCTCAATGAACATCATTGAACACAAATTCTTCCAAGCATCTCTGACTACTTCCTTGAGATAAAGTCCAAGCCCTGTAAGTGGAATTACTAAATAAAAAGGCCATGAATATTGTTAAAACTTGTGACACATGGGATTTTGAGATGTTTTCCTACCTCTTATATTCCCCCTAAACATGCACTCATGCTCTCTTGAAACTTCATATTTAAGTATTTGTGTAAAATTATCCTAAATATGAGGGGTGAGAGGTTCCTAATGATTTGCTGAAATAGATATTCATTGTAGAAACTACAAACTCTTACACACACACAGTTTACAAACATTAGGAGAGATCAATGTTTTACTTGATGTTAAGTCTCTTCCTCTTTCTCTAGAGCAAGGATCTCAAAGAGTAGCCCCCATACTGACAGCATGGGCTTCAGAGAGCAGACATCACCTGTTCTCAATGCAAATCCTCTGCCTACCTCAGGCCAGGTGAACCTGAAATGGGCAGGGGCAGGCATCATCTGTGTTTTAACAAGCCCTCCAAGAGAGTCTAGTGCACACCATTTTGGGAACCACCGCTCTGGACTCCAGTTCACCAACAACCACAGGCTGACACTTGGAAGGAAGCAAGAAGGTTGATGCCGCTGAGTAGAGAGCTCTGGTCTTAGCATACCATTTTCCAGTGGAAAACTTCCTTCAAGATCTTCATTTTTTTCAATGACTTTTTTTTTTTTTTCCTAGCAGAGCCAATGGACACCTGCTTCAAGGTTCTTGTGAATATTTTTAAAAGATAGTGCTTCAGAAATATTGCTTTCTTTCTTTTTTGGCAAAGTTAATCTAGCCTTTATTTCTTTCTCCTTTGTTTTTTGTGTTGTTGTTGTTTTTGAGGGGAGTGTAAAAGCACTGAGCCATGATGAAAGGGGAGAAAATTGATCTATTCGGGAGGATCTGACTGGAACAGATCTACGTTGAATAGCTCTTTGGCTATCCTGAAAGCAGTCTGAACATCCTGAAAGTTACAAACGCACTGACATCCATAGGGAACACCTCAGTACTTACTGACCATCACACCCTCTGTGGAGGATACTAAGGACGATATACATAGTCCTGAGCTTGAGAAGCTCATACTGTATTTGGGAAAATAAGATATTTACATAATGAAAGTAATTTTTTAGCAACACGAGACAATGAAGAAGGGTAGTCACTCATGTCGGTATGGTTAATTCCCAAGTGGGTGGTGTATGTAATAAGCATACCTGGGAAGCAGGTGTCCCAGCAGCTGGCAGCCTCCATGTGCAGGAAACGTGGTGGGAGCTGGGCTTGCTAAGATCCCTTTGGGCAGAAGGCAGAAGGAAAAACAAGAGCAGAGGAACTGAAATAGTTGAATGCTGGTGTGTTCAGAGTGTGCACGCTAAAGAAACAGGAGGCATATTGTTTATGAAGAGCAGTACATATGAGGCTGCAATGAAATGTTGACCTGAGTGTGGAGGGGAATGGATTTCCAGGCTTAGGGACTCAGACTGGACCCCAGGTAGTTAGCAGAGTGCAGTAGATACACACTTGAACTCTAGAGGGAGACTCCTGATTTAAATCCTGGCTCTGCTCTTTACCAGCTGTGAGGTCTTAGACCTGTCACTGAGTCTTTCTGTGCTCCATGCCCCACGGGTGGTTCCTACTTTATACGGTTGTTTTAAGAATGAGATGATCAGATACCTATGAACTATGGCACCTAACAGATGCACCTAACGTAAAACATTTGGTAGGTCATAAAGGCATAAATAATTTTAGGTTAGGCATAAATAATTTTAATTTTTAGAAAATTGTTTATTCATCCAATAAATGTTTCATATTCATGTCCCCCTTGGATTTCTTTAAAGGGCTAATGTCTTCTGAGAAATATATTAGAATACCACTGCTAGGCATGTCTTCATATCTCAATAATTTGAAAGATTCATCTCACACATCTTATTCCATGACTGTGGTTACATGGTTAATCTTCAGGCAAACTAAGTGTGAGAAGTATAAAAAAAGAAGTGGGGCTAGGTACTCCAAAGTAGAATGGTGACTCACTTCTACTAACGAAAGGAATTGGATAATTTATTCTTTTAAGTTTTCATATAAATTCCAGTTAGTTAACATACAGTGTAGTGTTAGTTTCAGGTGTACAATATAATAATTCAGCACTTCCATACATCACCCTGTGCTCATCAGAGCAAGTACCCTCCTTAATCCCCATCACCTATTTCCCCCATCCCCAACTCACCTTCTTTCTAGTAAATATCAGTTTGTTCTCCACAGTTAAGAGTGTCTCTGTTTGTCTCTCACTGTTTTTCTTGTTTTGTTTTGTTTCTTAAATTCCACATATGAATGAAATCATATGGTATATTTCTTTCTCTGACTTATTTCGCTTAGCAGAATACTCTAGCTCATCTATGTCATTACAAATGGCACAATTTCATTCTTTTTTATGGCTGAGTAATATTCCTGTGTGTGTGTGTGTGTGTGTGTGTGTGTGTGTGTGTGTACCACTTCTTTATCCATTCATCAATCAATGGACGCTTGGGCTATTTCCATAATTTAGCTATTGTAGATAATGTTGCTATAAATATATCATGGTAGTTTTGATTTGCATTTCCCTGATGATAAATGATGTTGAGCATCTGTTCATGTGTCTGTTAGCCATCTGTATGTCTTCTTTGGAAAAATGTCTATACCTGTCTTTTGCCCATTTTTAATTGTATTATTCATTTTGGGGGGTGATGGGCTTTATTAATTTTTATATAATTTGGATACTAACTTTATATCAGGCATGCCATTTGCAAATATCTTCTCCTACTCCGTAAGTTGCCTTTTAGTTTTGTTGATTGTTTCCTTCACTGTTCAGAAGATTTTTATTTTGAGGTAGTCCTAATATTTATTTTTGCTTTTCTTTTTGTTTCCCTTGCTTCAGGAGATGTATCTAGAAAAAAGTTGTTATGGTCGATATCACAGAAGAAGGAATCAGGTAGTTTAAACCTAGATAGAACCTATTCTGGAGAGAATACATCCAACTTTTTTTTATTGAAGTATAGTTAACATACTGTGTCATATTAGTTTCAGGTATACAATACAGTGATTCAACAATTCTATACATCACTCAGTGCTCATTACAACAGGTGAACTGTTAATCCCCTTCACCTAGTTCAGCCATTCCCTTACCCACCAACCCTCTAGTAATGACCCGTTTGTTCTCTGTATTTAAAATTGTTTCTTTGCTTGTCTCTTTTTCCTTTGGTCATTTGTTTTGTTTCTTAAATTTCACATATGGGTGAAATCACATGGTATTTGTCTTTCTCTGACTTATTTCACTTGATATTATCCTCTCTTGGTCCACCCATGTTGTTGCTAATGGCAAGATTCTTTTTTATGGCTAAGTAATATTCCATTATATATGCACATATATATTATATATGATTTATATATATACACGTGTGTAAAAACACACACACACACATATATATATATCTCACATTTCCTTTATCCATTCATCTATCCATGGACACTTGGGTTGCTTCCCTATCTTGTCTATTGTAAAAACAATGCTACAGTAAACAAAGAGGTGCATGAATCTTTTTAAATTAGTGTTTTCATTTTCTTTGGGTAGGTACCCAGTAGTATATGACAATTCTATTTTTAATTTTTTGAGGAACCTCCACACTTTTTCACAGTAGCTGTGCCAATTTGTACTCCCACCAACAGGGCAGGAGGGTTCCTTTTTCTCCACATCCTCACCAACACTTCTTATTTCTTTTTTATTCAAACCATTCTGATAGGTGTAAAGTGATAGCTCATCATCGTGGCTTTGATTTGCATTTCCCTGATGATTAGTGATGATAAGCATCTTTTCATTTGCATGGTAAAGGAAACCACAAACAAAATGACAAGGCAACCTACTGAATGGAAGAAGGTATTTGCTAATGACATATTCAATAAGGAGTTAGTACCCAAAATACAACAAGAATTTATACAACTCAACACCAAAAAAACCCCAAATAATCCAATTTAAAAATGGGCAGAGGACCTGAGTAGACATCCTTCCAAAGAAGACAAACACATGGCCAAGAGAGAACAAACTTTTACATGTAATCCTAGAAGATTATGGCAGGAATCTTTCTAGTAAAAATAGAAGGATGAAAATAGCATCCAGGTTTTATGTGATGTTCCAAGTCAACTGTGAATAAATTAAACTTTTATTAATAGGAGGGTAGCAAATGATTACAAATTCATTGTAGATTAGCTGTAATCCCATGATGGAAGGTAAATGATGAACTAATGTACCACCAATGATGGACTCGTTATTGATCTAAATTTTTATATTCCTTTATAATCTCATCAATTAGAATATGGAATTACACAGTAGGTTCTCTGACAGCGAGAATTGTTTACAGTCTCTGCACACTCAGACTGAAGGTACACAGAACACACTTCACTTTGGGGTTTCAGATATCGTGGATAGTAAAGGAATCTGATACACAGCCAAAGGAAGAGGCCAATTCTGGTTGACTAGTGGCTGGGATAGAAGTAAAGAAATCATGTAGCTCAGCTCAAATTTAAACTCCTTGGTCTTTCTTCACCTCTTCTTTCTTTCCTTTATGCTCTCTTAGGATATGGAACACATTTCTTTCACAGCATTTATACTATTGTGCTAAAACTATTTTTAGCCATATTAATTCCCTCACCTCACTGATTTTCTTGAAGGCAACCTATTTTACTTTTTTTTTTAACCTAGTACATTTCTTGATCCAAATAGACCCACCACATTGTATAAAATGATGGATTAAATCAATGAATAAATTATATGGATGGAATTATCATACAAACCTGGGCTGGAATTTTTCCCATCTTCCTTCCAAACCCCTCTCTACGCCTTACACCAGTATGGATTGTGTGGATCAGTAGGCACTCTTGCCTCTGCTTCTGGTGGGTTTCAGCCAACACTGATAGGAGATCAGAGGGAGGAAAGAAAGTGAGGTCACAGTGTTTGTTCCCCTGGTTCCTTCTGGGGGAGTGTGGTGAGGGCTGCTTGTGCTTTTAAATTTGAAGCCATAGTTCCATAAAGTTTATGTTCTCTGGGTTCCAGTGCTTACTCTCTCCCTTGACCTTTCAGGCTCCCTATTGTTAGGAGCCTCAGGGTGCTGCACCATCCACTGTGGCTTTCCTTCATCCTGCTCCTATCTTTGTAACATTTATTGAGCTCTTCTCAAATTACCCACTTCGGATGTGCCATCCGTTTCACACAGCGACTCTGTGCCTGCATGGTCCCTGACAAAGAAAGAGAACCTGATAGTAGGGGTGTGGGGTGAGTAAGAATAGACAGAAGCTTAGACACAGGACATTCTGTTCGAGTTCCTGAAGAAGGATGAGGACTGAGCTGAGATGCAGTCTTCTTCCCAGTGTTTTCTTCCCTCTCAAAATGCTATCCATCTCATTTATGATGTGGAGTCCTCTTACTGTTTTCTCCAAGAACTCTACTGGAACTTGTTCATTTTATGGCTGAATTTTAGATCCATTCTATGTTTTCTCATGAAAATACTTACTCTTTCTTCTTGGTAATGATCAGTCACACAGAACAAAAGCAAAGCAATTTGGTAAAGAAAGAATTGATGAAATCTGAAGTCAGCTTGGGCATGTGGAGAAATGGGTAAAAGTCGTGCTGTCATAAAATATGAAAATGATTTTTATAATGTGAAACTAGTGATTTCATGATAACAAATAAGCAAACCTGGTAATCTTCCTGATCATCCATGATGCTTATGGGTGAAAATACAGAAAATAGATTAGCTCCATGGAGTCAGAATATAAAATATTGCTTTATTCAGGAGTTCTATAGGACCACATATTAAAAGTTAATATTAGGGAATACGTACTAAGTGCTTGCTACATACCAGGCACTAGCCCATTACCTTAACTTCATCTTTACAACAACCTATGAGTGGCTGCTCATTTTACAGGTGCAGAAACTGAGAGGCTGGGAGGTTTGTATAGCAGGAGCACATGGAAAAGGTGAGACTGCAGGTGTGCAGGAGTATCTTACTCCAAATTGCCCTCACTGCTGTACTGCCCTACTTCCTGCCTTTCTGCATGCTCCATACAAGAGGTTTAGATATCCAAACCATACTGCACTAAGCCCCGAGAGTTAGAGGACCACTGTGCTCCCCAACTAGGTGCAAGGTAAAGGCAAATAAAGTACCAACGAACCTCGTTGATAACAAATAAGATCAAAGCTGATTGTTAAGTGAGAACATTGCTCACCACCTCTCTAATATTAAAAACAACATTAATGAGAGTAGAAAACATTTATCAAATGCTACTGTATGCTTGGCACATGCATTATCTCAGCTTAAAATAACCCAGTGAAACAGAGATTATCATACCCATGTTAAGGATGATGATTGAGTCACATGCCTAAGATCATTCAAACAGTAGGTGGTGGAACTAGAATTCCAAACAGGGCCTCCTTTCTCACTCCCTGCCATCCCCACTGATCTTTAGTTAACAACTAAACTGATGAAGAGTAGTGAAGCTTCAGCTGATCTGAATCTGGAAGATTCTTGATGCCAGGATAGATGCTTTCCTCCTCCCCATATTTAGGGAGGGCACATAGACTATTTAAATCCTTTAAACTTTCAAATAAGATTTTATGAATTTTCAAATATATTACTTAGTGAAAATAGAACTAGAGCCGTTCCCAGATGATGTGAGCCTGACTTTTATGTTCTGTGATCATGACTGTCTGTCTGCCATTCCTCCTCATCACCGTCTTTACCGGCACTATTCTCTTGGCTATGACTATTCTTACCACCCTTATTCAGTGGTGTCCTAGAGATTCTAGCCAATCCAACCATAAGATTAAATTAAAGAAATTCAGATTGGAAAGGCAGAAGTAGAATGATCTCTGTCTCCAGACGGCATGATCTTTTACATAGAAAGTCCTAAGTACCTATCAAAATTAATTAAGTTCAGTAGGGTTGCAAGACTCATGATCAATATATAAAAACACTTGCAACAAACAATTTAGATTTGAAAGTAAATTTGAAATTTGAAAATAATTTCATTTATAATAGCATCAAAAGGAATAAAACGTGTGGGATAAATTTAACAAAAGAAGTATAAAACTTAGACCCTGAAAGTCGTAAAACACTGTTGAAAGAAATTAAAGAACATTTAAGTAAGTAGAAAGATGCTCCGTGTTCATGCATTTAAATTTAAAGTGGCAATATTCCTAAAACTGATACACAAGTTCAACACAAGCCCTATCAGATTCCTAGCTAGCTTCCTAGCTAGCTTTGTAGAAATTGACTGGCTGATCCTAAAATCCATATGGAAACTCAAGGGACTCACAACAGCCAAAACAATCCTGAAAAAGAACAAAGGAGGTGAACTCACACTTCCTATTTCAAAACTTACCACAAAGCAACAGTAATGAAGAGAGTGTGGTATTGGCATAAAGATAGACATACAGATTAATGGAATAAAACTGACATCCCAAAATGATTGTTTATAGTCAATCGATTCTAAGCAAGGGAACTAAAAACAATTTAATTGGAAAGAGTCAGCTTCCAAAAAATGCTGTTGGGACAATTGGATATCCATATACAAAGGAATAAATTTGGACCAGCTACTATACACATTATATACAAATTCACTCAAAATGGAAAAAATACCTAAATTTAAAGCTAAAACTGTAATACTCTTCATGGAGGAAAGATTGGTTGGCAAAGAAAATAGAGGTCTCTAAGTATACAAGCACTCCTGGTACTATCAGAGACGGAGACACAAGACCCACAGAAAAAGGGCATTGGCTCTAGAATTTTGTAATACATCTTAAAGCCTTATAGTTGCTGTCCCACATTGGCCATTCTCTTAACTACTGTCTGGCTTCTTCTAGCAGCAAATTTTTAAAAACCAAAGTGATCTGGAAAATATAGTATGAATATAGAATTCACAAAGTCAGAGAGCAGGTCTTGGAAAAGACCACTTATATTTGAATCCTGGTTTTACTATTATTTAGCTGAGAAAATGTCTTCTGTGGGGTGAATTGTCCAAATGTCTTCTATGCCCCAGTTTCTCCATTCTATTGTATTGGCCAGTTCAGTAACCACGAGCCCCACAGGGCTGGCAAACATTTGAAATGGGGCTAATCCAAATGGAGATGTGCTATAGGGTATGCAAATTATATAGCACAACTCAAAGATCTATTCCTTCCCCCCAAAATATCCCATTAATACTTTTTATATTTATTACATGTTGATACAACACTTTACATATATTGGATTAAAAACACGTTATTAAAATTCATTGCACTGGTTTCTGCTTATTTTTTTTAAAGTCACTGCTTGAAAGTTAAAAGTGCTTCTGTGGCTCACCTTATAGTTCTATTGGACAGCAATGATCTATAACATGGAAATAATAATGCTACCTACTCAATATAGTTATGGTGAGAATTAAATTATCTAATATATATATATAATGTTTAAAATACCTGCCACATAACAAGCACTAAATAAGTGTTAGCTTTAAAGATATTTCTGAAGGCGGCCAGGTTCAGAGAAGCAGGGAACAACTTGTTGTGTGCAGAGATCTAATGAGATACAGGGAATGGCAGTAGGCCCTCCACAGCAGAAATGCAGCCAGACTAAATCCTTCAGGTTTGCAGGAAGAAGCTGACAGGGCAGAGGACTCATGTCCAAGGGTTGTACTCTTGCCCGGCAGACACCTTTGCTGAGGAAAAAGCTGTCTGGACACTGATGTTTGAAACAGTGAATTGGTCAGAATTAGAGACAGCAAGTGAGGCTTACAGTGGTATTTCTGGCTCCAGTACATCATTTCAAAATATGGATTATCACTCCAGCCCTCCTAGACTTCTACCTTGTTCATCCAGAAAGGAGTCAGTGTTGTCCTATGCTTCAGGTTTCTTATCTCTCTGGAGGAAGTTAGCTAATTAGTAAAACTAATGACAAAGAGATAAATATCCAACCTTGAAGCTGTGAAAAAAGTCTTTAGAAAGTCTTATTGCCTCCCCCAACTTCCCCTCAAAAAAAAAAAAAGGTCATTTCTTGTTTGTTTGTTTGTTTTGTCTTTGTTTTGTCAGTGCTATCCATTCTCCAAAAGGGCGACCATGTTTGATGGAGCCAGGCAGACAAGCTGTTGGGAAGTAGTATAACACTGATGTCCAGGACACCACACACATCACTCTTGAGTCAAATACTATTTTGCATTTTACAGAAGCAGTTGTGGTGTGTTAAGCATCACCTGGCTGAGGTTCCTTGGCCCATGACATCTTTGGCTTAGTGTCCGAGGTCAACTTGCTTTTGCTGTATGTAGCATGAGTGTCTTTACAGAATGCTTCTCCCAAGACCAATGCCGCCATGACACATGGCCCCTTCTAGGTTTTGATTCCTGTCTTTCTTCTCATAACACCACAATGAAGGTGCCAGTCCAGAGCCTTATGGAAACTGGAATTAGAGCTCGTTTTCAAGTTTGCAGGTACTGACAAGGTTCTGACTGTTGGTAATCTGTGGCTCATGTTCCACAGGGCTCTGACCTCCTATTAGAGAATCCATCCTGTTCTATAGAGTGTCAGAGGCTTACAGTGTATGTGTCTGAGCTCAGAAAGTGGCAGAAAGAGAGAAATATGGTGTTCAAAGTAATGGAAGACAAGACAACTCAATAGGATGTCCATATATTTATTTCATCACATACCATTTAAAATTTACAACCAGAGGTGGGCTAGCTAAACTTCCATTGCATGTGTGTATGTGTCTGTGTTTAATGGACAAATGAGCACCTGTGACCTGTTTTGAGTTTATCACTAGCAACACATACATCTTGTTTATTAATAGGTATTTGAAAACGTTTAACATGGCTCTTTTAACTTGTACAAATAAAGACAAACTTTTCTTGATTTCATATTTTAGAAGTCCAAATCCATCAGGTTCTTAAAGCAGTAGTAAATTCTCTTGGTCATTCTGGGTTTTGTACAGACTGTAGTCAAACAGACTAGAACTTCTACCACAAAACACTTGGATGAAAGAAAAACTAATGAACATATGAAAATGTCCCTTATAAAGGACAGTGTCCCACATTGCAGTCTCAAAGGGACACAGCACAAGTAAAATCAAATGGAGTTTTTGAAGTTCGTATTTCTAACTTGTACTGCTAAGTCCAATATCCTTGCAGGGCAGAAGGCAGAGGGCAAAATGGCGCTCTTCTACCAACGTGACCATGTGGTCAGTGGAAAGATGATGCTGTGTTTGAATTCTGTGTGCCTTCTACCTCAGTGCTTCGTAAAACTAATGACAAAGAGATAAATATCCAACCTTGAAGCTGTGAAAAAAGTCTTTAGAAAGTCTTATTGCCTCCCCCAACTTCCCCTCAAAAAAAAAAAAAGGTCATTTCTTGTTTGTTTGTTTTGTCTTTGTTTTTGTCCCCGATTAGGCAAGATATTTGGTAGAAACAAGCATGTGTAAGGTCCTATAGAGGGCTTCAAAAACATGGACTGAAAAATCGTTGAAACAAAGTTGGGTTCTCCTGAGGGTACGTGTGTTTTGTTTTGTGTTTTACAGACAATTGTTTCTCCTTGGAATAACACTTTTACCACTGTACCAAATGGGATGGACAAAGGTACCAGAACACTAGGAATGCTGCTGGAAGTGTCTCATACATTGGCTCAAAATGACACTATCAGTACTACACGGAATTGGGCCCATATTTAATCATTTGAGGTTTTTCAGAGGTTTTTACAAAAATCTTAAATACAGGTAAATATGTAAACACTGTGCTCTCAGAGAGCAAGTATATAGGCATGTCACATCGTATCCCATCTCAGAAGACAGATCCAAGTGAAACCTTACCAATCAGTCTCAAAACCAACCGCCAGAACTACTCTCAGGCTCAGGGGCAAACACCACCTTGCACATGTCAGAGTTCTCTTGGTGGAGCGGGAATTCAGATCCCGCTATGAGGCTTTCTTTTCTTCTCCGAGAGACGTAACCTCTGCCTGTGGATAGCCTTTCATACTTGGTCTCAAATTGCCTGCATAATGACAGCAACAATAATAAAATTACACACATATTAAAGGGACCCCACACTCCTCTGAGCCAAGCTACTAAGCGTGTGTACTTGAAGCTTATGTTTCAAAGCAATTTGAGAAAGGACGGGAGTGCCAAAGACTACCAGCTTCCATTCCCATGAATGGGGTAACTGTTTTCTTCCCATTTCTTTCTACACCGACAGATATATTTTGAATGCCTGGAATATGGGAGTCCTGACATATATTTTTCTAGAATGAAGGACCAAATTCCTCTCAGCTTTTTGGAGATGCTGTTAAGCTTTGCAGGCCTTGCTATGTCTCCCACCCCTCATTCCAGGAGCCCCACCTTGGGAGCACTCCCCTTTTGAGTAAGTGGCAAATCCAACTGGATGGAGGCTGAGAATGCAGACAGGCAAACATTTCTAGAGCTCTGGGCCAAGTGGAATGTGGAATGAAACCAGTTAGTCATGAGCCTGGCTTGGTGGTCACTGTATTTTGACCACTGGAAGGCTGATTTTTTTTTTTTAATTCATTAATGGAGATTTATTCTAAATATAAGCTAATATAAGACAACAGCTTTTATTCTGTAAAAATATAAGCTATTCATATTTGTACTGATATCATTTATACATTCCTCATATGAGTCATGAAATATCAGCAGAATAAAGAAGGTGCTCAACTCTGGTCTTCTTATTGAAGGAGATGATATAAGATATGCTTGGTATTTTAAATATCCAATTGCCTTCATGGTTAATAATGTATGTCGGGGAGACCTCTAGAACTACAGAAGAGTTGATGCTATCCAAAGCTTCTATTTCCATGTGATAGTATTGTTATAAACAACCGTTATAAGATTCAAAGGACACAGTGTAAATGAGAAGCTGTAGGGTAAAAGAGGTGATAGGAAGCTTCACGAACAATCAGGTATTTGGTATTTGAGACTCTAAGAGTTCTACCGAAAGCATTTTTTTTTTTTCAATTCCAAGTCCCAAACTCTCAAGTTTAACCCAAAACTTAAACAAGACCAAGTTCCTATTGTATGATTACCTAAGAATTATGAATTAATTTGGGCTCTTAAACCAGGGTAAATGATTGCCAAGTATTTTGTTTAGAATTTTTGGTCTAGGAGATAGTTGTGAAGTTAGCTGATAATAAGTACACGTTCGCTATTTTTGCTGAAACTACATGGCAACTCTTAGGGTAATTCAAATCCCTTTGTTACCTTGAAAAAATAATTTCTGGACAAGAATACAATATTATCCCCAGAATCAAATGAATTAGTCCTCATATTTTCTTGGTATCCTAGAAACTGATTTTTAAACCTTATTAATTATTCTCTTATTTATTTAAAGGAAATTTATGTTTCACTGTATTTTTACCATTTTCTTTCAATTTCTGAAACTAAATGCTCAAAACTGGGTGCATGTTCCTGGAGAACTGGAGACTGCCCAGGAACATTCCCCGAGCACTGCCTCTTACCTGAATGGGACTCCATCCTTGTCCATCTGCATGCAAACCAAGAACGGGTACTGAGAAAACTGCACCGTGGACACAAACTCGAGGCCTGCTTCTGTTTCTGCACTGATTTCCAGCCCAGCTTTCACAAAAGAGGAGTCAACGGTGATGCTGCCAACTATTGCCAGAGCCACCCTAAAGATTGAGGCCAAAAAAAACCCTGTTACTATCACATTTAATTGATCTGGAATCTGGACCAATAGCTCTAATTTCGCAGGGTCTGAACTCGCAACTGGAAGGAAACATATAAAGGACTACTGTAAGACCTAAATGCGCTCAGAGTTCTGCTAGCAATCAGGGCCTGGCTAGTCCCCTGGATGAGGCCTTGAAGGTCTGCCCTTCCCCTGCACCCGCCCATGGCCTTCAATTCCAAATGTCAGAATGAAGGATCTAGCAGGCACTACTGTGTGATAGCAAGGGCCAAAGGGAAAATATGCCTGGAACCTGATCCTTTCAAGTCAGAACCACCTGAGCTAGCTTAAAAAAAGTCTAAACTCACAAAGACAGCTGACGTTCAACAATTTTCTTGGTAACTATCTCTCTGTGGGCTTCTATGGAGCTATTTTGGTTCCATTTCATTACTTTCTCTAAAGGGTCTTCAGAGACATAAGTCTATAGTTGTCCAGATAGTTGAAAAAAATGTTGTGTCACCAAAAACTATTCCTACAGTGAGGCACGTACAATGAATTGCTCCAGGAAGAACAAATATGGTGGGTTCCCCAGTAGTCGCCTAGAGAACTAGACAGGCAGGTTGGGTTGACAAGGGAACGTGGGTTGGATGACAATGGAGGGATAAACAATCCCAGTAGAAGGTTTACCTCTAGGATCACTCTAATTTAATTTAATTAGACTTTAAATGAAATTGTGTGAAATTATTCCCCCAATTAAATCAGAGCTCTATGCACAGGCTTTTCTGATAGAAGGATACTATCAAAGTTGGCTGTGAAAATTAAAGTCCCTGTTGCTGTTGTTGGTGTAAAAGTAGGTCAGAGGTGGTTTCATGCAAGTCCCTGAATCCCTTACCATATCTTCTAATATCTTACACTCAACAAAGGCTAAAGAGATATTTTTTAAATGAACAAATGAAAAATTAAAGATAGTTTGGCTACAGCATGGATACTGGTAAAGTCTTAGGGATACTGTGTCCTTTTTAAAAATCCAGATAATTTTGGGTGTGGATCTTGTTGATTTCTTTCAGCAAAAATTCAATTCCATTTAATTTGCGGGAACTTCTATCTAGAAAATAACTCAAAAAAGGGGAAAGAAGATAGATTCACTGAGAAGCCCTAAATTAAACTGCTTATCCCTCTGATGGCCTGTTTCATTTCTCTTCTTAGGTTCCTTTTAGTAACACTGTGGGTCATCTTTCACATTAAAATGTGCTGCCTTTTGATTTCTCAATTCCTTAAGTACAGTTTCATAGAAATCAAAACTTTAATTTTGCCACTCCTATTTCACTTCTGCCCCACCGTATTTTTAAATATCCAAAAAGGGAAAAATCAATTGCACTTCCATTTTCTTTTCTTCAATTCCACAACAAACAGAAGAATAATTCTCCTGATTATCACACTGGTTTAGAACCAGTGTCTTATTCTCAAAATCAAACACGTCCATTTGACTCAACATGTACATTAGAAAAACTAAAAGAGTTGAGAAGATTTTATTTAAAAAAAAAATAATACTAATGAAAAAACTTAAGGACTTAATATTTAAGACTTCAATTCTGCAACATGTTTTTATTTTTCTCCACTGAAGATAGCAAAGGAGTAAAGATTTAAAATCCCAAAAAGATGGACACCTGGGGGGCTCAGTCGGGTAAGTGGCTGCTGTTGGCTCAGCTCATGACCCCCCGTCCTGGGATTGAGTCCCACATTGGCTTCCTTTCTCAGCAGAGGGCCTGCTTCGCCCTCTGCCTGCAGCTCCTCCTGCTTCTGCTCTCTCTATATCTCTCTGACACATAAAATCTTTTTTTAAAAACTTTCAACAAGAGGGATAAACTAAAAAGTTTGCTTTGAAGTCACCTTTCCTGACAATTTTGTCAGTTACCAAAGTAGAATAACCAAGAGCAGATGAACTTCTCATTTGTGAAGCAAGCACACCAAATACCAAGCATGATGATTCTTGGCTGAATCGATCAGATAACTGGCCTACTCATGAGAAGATATGGAAAGAATGACTTCCCATGGTTTCTTCCCACTCTGTGATTTAATAATTACAAATAGAAAACATAGGTTTTGAAAAGGCAGAGAGCTAAACAGTTCCAGAAGCATATCTCTGCAGTTCATTGAATAGAATATTATACATATGCTTACCGATTTTTCACCCGGGTTTTAGACTCCCGATACCACAGGCTAAACTCCATTGCACCTGAAATGTCAATAGCTATACCACCCTGGACATCCATATTGGCCTTTAGTCCAGATTGCAACTGAAGCTCCTAGAAGCAAAAATATTTAATAATAATAATAATAATAATAACAATACGCAAATTTAGTCTACCCCTTCCCAAAGGCATGTTCAATCTCCTGCTATAGATAATGACATTTGAGTTGTGCTAAGGTTGGAGTCTTTCTTGAGGCTTGGAAACACATTATCCTAATCTTGATCCCTAGAAGCAGACTGTGCATTCGCTAAAGTATTTAGTCAATGTGTTTATCAGTATTTAGCCTTTAAGTCTTGCATTTTCTGAGGACATTAGCTGGGGTGATGTTGGCTGAAAATTTCTTCAGCTGGATTGCCATCACATTGCCTGCAGACAGTGTTGGAAAAGATAATGGCTCTGGAGAAAAAAAGGCTAAGTATCTTTAATTTTGATATCCCTCCACAGATCTTAGGTTCGTGGTAGCTAGCAGCATGACTAACTTCCTTATGTAACTGTCCTACTCAGACCAAACAAGACCTGATTTCCCTAACTAAAAATGCCACGATTTTGCTTTCTAGAAAGGATCATATTGATCTTTCTGAATTCTCTCCGCTTTCTGAAATAAGTGGCAAAAATCTCAATCAAAGGCATTGGTTTACAACCAGGTATACCAAAAAGTCTCCTTGTGGCATGAAGCTACTTTCAGTCTAAAAAACACTTGGATGAAAGTGTGAGCTTCTTAATATAGAACTCAGGACACATTAGGAGAGAATCTTAAGAATACTTACAGCTACATTTAGTCTAGAACTAAATATGGTTGTAGTGGGATGCCAGGTTGTCTCATGCATCATAACTAATATTGAAGGAACACAAATTATCCTGAGAAAGCTAGAATAATTATGCCCAAATTTTAACCAATGCCTATGAACTACAGAATCAAGATTTCAGAGTTCTGCATTTGAATTATAACCATGATTGTTCCCAAAGCTCAGTCAATTAAGTGTCCAACTCTTCTTTTTTCAAAATATTTTTTTTAATTTATTTATTTGACACAGAGAGAGAGACAGAGTATAAGCAGGGGAGTGGCAGGTAGAATGGGAGGGAGAAGCAGACTCCCCGCCAAGCAGGAGCCCTGTTGTGGGGCTCAATCCCAGAACCTTGGGACCATGACCTGAGCTGAAGGTAGATGCCCAACTGACGGAGTCCCTCAGGCAACCGCAAGCCTCCGACTCTTGATTTCAGCTCAGATCATGATCTCAGGATCATGAGATTGAGCTCCATGGTCAGCATATAGCCTGCTTAAGATTTCTTCTCTCCCTCTCCCTCGGTCCCTCTACTCTCACCTGTGCTCACTCATACATGCACACACACTCTATCTTTCTCTCTCTCTTCCTCTCTAAAAAGAATAAAAGAAGAAGTATTTCTTTCTTTGTATCTTTTCCTTTCTTCCCTATTTGAAAACTATCATCTTGTTAGTCCATTCAATAAAAAAAAGTTCTTTGATGTGGACTTTGGTTTTCCCATTGGCCATATATTAGGTAGATGTCAAAACACACCAAATACCATGGAAAAGACTATTTCACAGCTTTGAGACAATGTGCCTTTTGTGAAGAGAGAGCATTTCCACTGCAGTCTGGGTTTTAAGGAGTGCCTTGACTTTCTGGGAAGATTCCATTTCTCTCATGCAAAGGGACCATGACAGAATTCTTAGATGTAGTCACAGAAGAATTTTTCTGAGCTCCCATTGAAGGTCTAAACATTGATCCCTGTAGAGGGACACACCACTCTTTCTTTGTGAAAGGGTCTCAATCACATAGTGCAGTGGTTCTCATTTTTAAGGGTACAAAGTAAGTGGAACTAACACTTTTGAGTAGCTACTGTGTCCCCAAAGCTCTACATTTGGTATGTCATTTAATTCCCATACTAATCTTCCATGGTCTACATTACATCTGAAGATTGAACAGGAAATCAGGCCTGGTAGCCACACATGGAGGAGAATGAATACCCAGACTGTCTCTAGGGAGGATACTTTTCTATTACCACACATGGCTATCACACAATCATAACTCTCTTGTCTCCTGGTGTGCAAGAAATCATGTTCTGAGAAATATTGTAATAAAGATCATAGGCTTATGTCCTCATTTGACCCAGAATGCATATTTATTGAAATTATTGCCTATGAGCTACAAAAACAAGATACATTACTTTTGTAGCTAGTGTGACCCCTTGATCTTGGACCTCTGGTCTCAGAGGTGTCTCTTAGAGTTCAAACACTGATATTTTGAAAAATTACCCCATTGCTTCCATTCAGGAAAATATGTTCTTTGCTGGCTAAAGAGGATCTCCCTATTAAGCTGACTTTATCAGACATCCTTCTCTGAAGAGTAATCCAATTAGCCGAAAAGAGACAGTGAGAATAAGCACAGAGTAATTCCATCTGCCCTGGAGGCTTTGACAGGCTATCCACTGCCAAAATTTCCTTCAATGTCAGCACTTGACCTAGAGTGGTATGTGCCTCTGACGCTGGGATGGCATTACTGGATTGCTCTGCAGAACCTAGGAGCCTCAAACAGCTTATTTGTATAGTAACCCCTGATCTGCCAAGTACTCCAACAGGAAATACACAGACATTGGGTTATGTTTTAATAGCCACGGGATGATCTTTGGCTTAGAATGCACCTTATGTGCCCTCTCTTAACGAACAGAAGAACTTTACAAGATCATCTAGATCAGGAGTTGGCAAACTACGTCCTGCAGGCTAATCTGGCCCACTTGCTGTTTTTGTAAATACAATATTGTTGGAGCACTGCCACACTCGTTTGTTAATATATTGCTGAGGGCTGTTTTCACTCCAGGGTGGCAGAGCTGAGTAATTGCAATAGAGACCATATGGCCCACAAAGTCTAAAATATTTGCTTTCTACCCTTTACATAAGAAGTCTGCTGAGTCTGACTTCTAGATTATTGTGTTTTCATCAAGTTTTACAGTCCAATTCTGACCATCAGAGATTGTTGATGGGTAGCTGGGCACACACAGATGGGGCTGTACTGTCATGATTCCTGTGTCTTAAAATGTAGATCACTTCCTCAGCACTCTTATGCCTTCTTCAGAGATTTTATTCATTAAGAATCCATCTCCCTTTCGGAGCACCTGGGTGGCTCTGTTGGTTAAGCACCCAACTCTTGATTTCAGCTCAGGTCATGACCTCGGGGTTGTGAGATCAAGCCCCACATTGGGCTCCATGCTGTGCGTGGAGCCTGCTCAGGATTCCTTCCCTCTCCCTGTGGCCCACCCCCATGCCACATGCACACACATGCTCACTCTCTCTCTCTCTCTCAAAAAATTCATCTCCTCAGAGTTAATACTGCAATAGATACACGCAATGCAAAATTCTGATATAATCTGAGAACTGTTTCTTTATATGTGACCTTGGGGATTAAGGAATAGACAGGTACTGCTGATTGTCCTTCTCTTCATTCATATTTACTACAACACAGACTAGTTTAGAGTGACAATGCACCCTTTGCAAAACTACACTTACCAGTTTTCCTTGCAGCTAAGGATATCCATAAGACACAGTTTTGACCAACAACAAAAGGGCTTAGGTTATTTTCTCCATAATTTCTTGTTTCTGTTAGCATCAGTATTTTCTCTTTTTTTTTCTTCTAGTTTTATTGAATTATATATGACATTACTGTACTCATGTTATATTGATTATTTTCTCTTTTGCCCCAACAGTGAGGAGGTGTTTTCATCAACTAACAAAGGTGAAAGAAAACCCTGCTTCCCTATAACAAAGAGGAAGCTGAGGAAGGGCAGCGATACCAATAGGGTGAGTGTTTAGAACGTGAACTCCTGGATAGGCTGAACCTTGTCCTGTATCCTCTGAGCATAGAGCACATTTCAAATGTGCCTACAAAAAGGTTAGGGATTCAATAAATACTTGCAGAATGAACAGATTACCTGGGAATGATCTATCAGCAGAATGAGTCCCTTCACCACACTGACAGGGTCACCAGATGCTGACAGCATTTTGGACATCAAATCACTGTATCCATTGAAGAAAGTGACAGGTCTGAGCTGAACATCAAAGAGGATGGCTGACATGCCAGCGTAGGAGTCAAGGTTCTCCTCCCCCTCATCGGGAGTAGCTGCAATCAAGGCCTCCAGCCCTTGGGCTTCAATGACCACCTGGGGAAAAAAGGGAGAGAACAGTCCTGAAACCAGCTCCTTGCCTGCCCCGTAAGTGATGGTGAGGCTTCTGAGCTGTGGCTAGAACTTTCCTAAGGCTCAGAAATTCAGACATCTGCAGCAGCTAGGCAAACAACAACAACAACAACAACAAACTCCATGTCTGAACACAGGTTTTCTTCATTTAATGCTTACAACCATTTATCCTGTTTGTAGATGTCAAAAAAAAAAAAAGTCAAATGGCAGAGGTAGAACTCAAACCCCTTCTGTCTGACTATAAAGGCCACGAGCTTTCCATTTTATGATAGCATCCTTGAGACTCCTAGTCCCTCTCCCTCCAGGACTGTCATACATAATGGGTCAGCTGTCTTGCAGAGCTCCTAAAAGGAGATGGAGAAATGTTGGGACAGTGGCTATAAGGCTGCTGCTATGAGAGGGAGTAGAGCACCCTAAGCCATGACTCACAACCTTCCTGTCCAACTTCTCTCTTAAGCTGAAAGAAAAGATGATAGAGGCTCGCATCAAGATCTCTCCCATACACAGGAATCATATATATTCTTGGTCCCCCGTACCCACTGGGTGTTTGGCATTTCCGAGTGCATATCAGCAAACAGATGGTGATTCCTCAGGATGGAAGGACATAGTATTCTGACTAGAGTCTCATCAAAGGCTATAGTAATATAATAGGGATGAGAACTCAAGTTTGTGTGGCACTGGATCATTTTAATGCTTAAATGAGCTTATTGAGAAGGTTATACTTTGATCTACATAAAAACTAAAAAGAAAGTATATTTTATGATTAGGAAGCCTTTATAGATTGTAACCAAATTTTGGGTAAAACTAAAGAGATGGAATTCAGCCAGTTGTCAAATGCCTACACTTTATTCTTTTTTCTTCTGGTAGTACTGAAAAATATAATGGACTCTTCAGAGTCAAAATTTTTATTATAGGGAGTCAATTTCTTCATAGAAATACCCAGAGAAGGAAAATATATTCCAGAGTTAGATACATGGAACATTAAGGACTATATCTATAAATAAAGATACAATATTTTAAAAAAACATAAGTGAAAAATATTAGCACAATTTCAATGTTGTGAATAGGTTTGCTTTGAAATAATAAACGGATGTTTGGCAAGTCCAGTAAATCAAATTACTTAGGTTTCAAGTTCATACTTGGAATTATAAACCATACAGCTTCCTGCAGATGATGGACTCGTGAGCAACTTAAAGCAGAAGCCACTGTTAACTTATGCATCCTATGGCGTTATCATTGGTATATATGTTATTTTACTTTGGACTAAGTTTTTATATACTTTATGAAGCAAAACTAATGGAAAATGAGTTACCTGGCTACTGTGAAGATTAGCTTTCCCAATGTACTGAAAGATGTTGAGGTTACTTCTCCTTAGGATGCCAGAACCAGAATAAAGAATGTCCAGGCTGTAAGTAGACGCCGAGTGGGGAGCACCTAATCACAACCACAAAAAAACAAACAAACAACAAAAACCCAAACCCCTGTAATTTAGCAACAGTTCCAGCAATACCAACTTGGGGAAGGGAAGAGAGGGAGAACCACTTTTTGGGTGACATACGTTCTATGTAGCCAGTGTAGGCAGAAGAGGACCCACTCTTGGAGAAACGGTCATAATTATGAGTAACCATTTCCTTCAGAACTCGACGGACCATTTTGCTGCAACAAAGAAAAGGAAAAAGCTGCACATTCTTTGTAATGGCTGCTTCCCAAGTCAGATTTGGAAAACAAAAACAAAAACAAATCCTCAGGGAAAAGAAGATGGGGCCCAGTGTTCCTCATGCCACTCCAAGACTGGGGAGGTGCCCGCCGGAGTGCAAGCGCTGGGATTAGGGCTTTCCCCTTCATTCCTCAGATATGTGGAATTTGGGTTGGTATCAAAATGACAGCAAGGCGAGGACGCCCAGCTATGAATGGCTTCAGCCAACTGGTGGACACACCTCAGGAGTGGAAAACACATGTTGTATGAATCATCATAGTTCTCTTGTTAAGTACTATATACTTTCAAGGAAAGCTATACCAAACTGGGGGTGGGGTGGGGGATGGTGTGCCAATATATTTCTTTAAACATTTTCCTATGCTCTCTCACATTATCAGTGGCTGATGACATGCCACAGTTCATTTCCAGGAATTTTTTCTACTTACAGAGTTTTCAATTAAAGAGACATCTCAGTAAAACCCATAAATAAATGATTATCTCCTCTAAAGTAAGTCTGAAATCTTACTCCTATGCCTCTATCTTGTCTGCTGTCTAAGGAGTGTTGAGGTCTTCCAATCCTGATTACTTAATACTAATCATATCAGTAATAATAAAATTATGGCAATAATACAAAAAATATCAAAAGAATCAGCTAAAGAAATCTGGATCTAAATCTGAGGAAGAAAATTACTGAGGGGAGGGAACAGTAACCCTATAGGCCCCCCCTACACTATCACTAAGTTATAAGGTATTGTTAGCCTGGACAAGAAGGAATGAGGAGGTCATGATGGCTGTCTTAAAATATTCAAAGGGCCTGCACATGGATGAATGATTTGACCGGCTCTTCTCTGCTCTGCTCCAGGGATTGGGGCAAATAGGGCCAATAGGAAGCTTTCAGTTACACAAAGAAGTACTGGTGATAGTCTTTGAATAATGACATAAGTTCCCTCAGAGGAGGTGGGCCCCCTGCCACTGGACTAGTGCAAGCAAAGACTGGACACCACCTGCCAGGAGACTAGATCCCATACCAGAGAGAGATACCAAGCAAAGTGGCCCTGATTCTTTCCTATAATGTTCTTTCCAACTCTAACCATTCTAGTCCCGAGAATCTGTCCTGCAGTGTTGCAACAGCTTCCTCACCTTTCCCTGGCTGCTCTCTACCCCAGTGCCTCCTCTTTTACTGTCCCCTGCATCATTAGGTTCACAAGACAAGGGCAGAAAACTCACCCAGGATCTCCTCCACAGAGTCTTATAAAAGCAAACAAAGAAACAGAAGTCAAACCCATTCCACTTGGCATACCTGGCTACAGACAGACTTTGCTTCTTCCTCCCTCGCTCACCTGCTCCTTCCTTATCTGTCCTGCTCTTTTCTCCCTTCTACTCACTCCTTCTGTACCCCTTTCTTTCACTACCTTTAATTTTTTTTTCCTTTGTCTTTACCTATTTTCCAAACTCCCCCATAATCTGTTTTCCTTTTCAACTGGAAATGCTCAAGTTTTATCTTTCCTGGGGATCCTGCTGTGCAAGTAACTCAGGGAAAATGGAAATTTCTTTTCCAGCCCTCTCAGTTCAGTGAGGAATGGCAGAGAGCTCTGGGGAAGCCCCACTTTGAAGGGAGACATCAGTGAATTCGGAAGAAGAGACCTGAGAATTAGAAGGAAGATGAATCCAGTAAAAGTTACTGAGAATGATGAAGTCTGCTGATTCTCCTCCCCATACCTTGCATAGTCCCAAAACATGAGCCATGCCTGAAGCTTTTAACTTAAGTAGTAGATTCATTGATCTGTGATGGATGAGGCTTCAATGTTAGATCACCAACATTTGGAAAGTTAACATTAGAAATGACTTGGTAAGAACATGTATCACTTTGTTGCACTATTGATAAAAATAGTCCTATCAAAAATGTAGTTGGGTTTTAAAACATTACAAATGTTTGGCAATATATATTTACCAGACTGAACAGGAGACCTAAGTAAAATCATAGAGTTTAAAATCATAGTGCCAAAGTAAAGTTGTTTTATCTGGCCCGCTAAATAGTTCTAGGAGGAAATTTGGCAAATTCTGGTTTTATATAACATAACCTAGCAAAAGGACCATACCATTATTATTAGCCACATGTGTACTACACCAATGTATAAATAAGCTTGAACAAATAAAATAAGTTGGCTTAAATAAACAGGGAAACAGATGCACTCCATCATACCTTGCAGGCATTTCAAAACGTAGGATGTCTTGAACAACAGCAAGCATGTATTTATTCATTTCTTTGGGAAGCTCCCCAATAGAGAGTAGAATGTTTTTTACTTCCATGTAGGATGGATTGTTGTTTAAAATGATAGTGGCTGCAGTAGTGCGTACAGTCTTTTCATGAACTTTACGATTCTGGTGGTATATCCTGTTCAAAGTCTTCTTCACCTGTTCAAAGATGTTCAAACTTAGTGCATATCTAGATTTTTGAAGTTGATATTGTGATAGGAAGAGTTAGTGCTCTTAAAAATAGTCACATTCTCTTTTATTTCCCAGGGTTCTTTGTGATTAGGTTGGGACCATAGTTCTAGCCAAAGGACCATGAACAGGACTGCTGCGGGTGACTTCTGGACTGAGACAGTTAAGAGCTTGTGTGTCTTCTCTCTCTCTTCTTACTACTATTGTAGTAAGCTCAGGGCCACATTTTCCCTTACCTTCATTAGGCATGGCATGAATGAGAACCTTTTCGTAAGCTGAGATTTTTGAAGCCCATTTGTTATTGCAGCATATCATGGCATTAGCTAATTAATATCAATTTTTAAAGATGGTACTAAGGAGCAATGGATCTAGTAACTGATATTTCCTTACAATGAAGTCCCTCAGGATCTTTCCTTATCCTTTTTTAAAAAATTAATCAACTTCATTTTTTTAGGACACATTTAGGTTCACAACAAAACCAAGCTGGAAGTAGAGAAAGTTTCTCTATACCCCTTGCTTCTTGTCTCCCCCTGCCAGTATACAAGCAACCTCCCCTTCCATTAGCATCCTGCTCCACGGTCGTACATTTGTTACAGTTCACAGATTTATACTGACACATCATTGTCACCCAAAGTCCACAAGTTACATTAGGGAACCCTTTTCTTAATAAAACATTAACACCAAAAAAAAAAAAAAAAATCTGCCAAAATGCTGGCACTCTGTGGCAATAAATAAGGGTAACAAATGATTTTGTTCATTATCAGCACTGCCTAAAAATATGTGATATGAGCAGGGGAGGTTTTATATTAGGCATTTATAAATAGTTCTTTCAATTCCACCTTTCTCTGCTTTTTTCAATCTCCCTGAAATACTGACCTTGTTCTCAAGCAGAGAGGAGTTAAACAACTCACCTGAGCACAAACAACTGGGAAAAAATAGCCAGAATGTATAGTTCTGTCTGTCTCAAAAGCCCATGATGCTAGCTGTCATGCTTTGCAGCCTACCAACTTTGACCCAAAAGTGGTAGGAAGGTGCTCAGCAGCAAACTGGAAATATCATTCTCAGCAGGCAGCTCATCTTGAGGTTTAAAAACTTTTCTGTTCTAACCCAAGTTTAATTTAGACAGCTTCCTGAAAATGCAGCTATAGGAACCAACACAGGAATTCTTAAGCCAGGATATTTCAGTGTTGAAACATTTAACAGCATCTTAAAACTTACGGAAGTAAAGGTATTTCTGGAAAGAATTTGTTTCTTAAAATAAGAGGATGTGCTTCAATATTTATGCTTTAGGATACAGGACATTATCTATTCAAAATGTAAGGCTGCTTCAGAATAGCCTTAAATTCAATTTATGAGTTTTTTCTAAACAGGAAAGAGAGATCATTAGTTTGCAGAGGAAAAGAGACTGACTTCAGAGAACTTTGCATTTGACTCAAGTTTAGACAGGCTTCTTTTCCTTCTGTGAATGTTGCAAATACTCTCAGGGAATTTACCTCATCAGTTATGAAACGGACATCATATCTCTGGAGCGTGGTGGTGGCAAGGTGGCTGATGGGCCCTTCCCCTGCCTCTGCGTACTTCAGAAGGAGTGGGATGCCTTCCGGGAGCAGTGCATTCTTTAGAGACAGGAGGTACATCATGGTGTCCTCTTTTTTCTCTGCTCTTTCGAGTCCTCCCAGGATTAACTTCTTGGCTTCTACCACTGCCTAAAAAAATCACATACCACCTCAGACATATGTATAATCATATATGAAATAAGGCTTGGACAAGACTGGCTTCACTCTTGGGCCCAAGAAAACAACCCAAAGTGTTAGAAAATTTTGCACTGGTTGGCTGACCAAGACACACAATGAAAATGGACACATATACTTGATGAAGGTATTGTGTTTTTTTTTTTTTAATGCATATGCTAACATATTCTTATGAAGGAATGAGTACAATAATTGATATATCTACTTGTGAACACATTCTGAATATATAAAGTCATTTTTGATTCCTTTGTGATTGGTTAGTCATAAAATTGCCTGTTCATTGTATTTCTTTTGCAGCAATTAGATGGCACCTAAGTGATGTCACGTACATTTTCTTAAGTAACAATTTGGTGAAAGTACTGAACTTGACCATAAGGTCTTGTTCTAAATGTTTAAAAAGTGCTCGTTTCCACTTGAATCCAAATTTGATTAATGCTACCATACAGTTCAAAAAATATTTCTCAAATGCCTTCTATGTGGCAAACACTTTTTTTTTGAAAAGCTAGGTACTTTTCTGGCCTCGGGGAAAAAAAGAATTGAGTATACGTTAATAATTTAATGGAAAAGCAAATTACAAATGGATACACCTAGATTCTGGTCTTTGCTATTACATATGTTTTAGGGGATTCAGTTTCATCTTTAAAGATTCTTAGGGTCTAATCCATCCATAGGGTTTGCAAATTCTGAAATTAGGCCGCAGGTACACAGACACACACACATACAAATAGGGGAGAGAGAGAGAGAGTGGGAGATAGGGGTGGAGAAAAATATAAAAGGTCCCCAAATAGAAGGAAAGATACTAAATTTCATGTGTAATCAGAGAAATGTTATTTATTAACTATCAGATTGATTAAAAATTCAAAGGTTTGATAAATACTTTCCTATTGAGGCTATGGGGAAATAGGCATTTTCTTGCATTATTGGTAAAAGCATAAAATGGTACAATTCCTAAGGAACATAATTGGCAAAAGCTAACATATCTGCATTTTGTTCCAGCAACCCTAGCCAACAATAAGAAAATATCTCCAACAATAAGAAAAAATGCCTACATGCATTTTCATGCAAGATCATTCATCTCAGCATGATTTTTAATCACAAAATAGTAGAAACCATCTCATGACCATATGCAGGAGATTCTCAATACACTGGTCCATAGACATAGTGGAAAACTAGGTAGTTATGAAAAAGAATGAGAAAGATCTCTGAGGACCAGTATGGGGTAATTTCCAGGGTATACTGTTAAGTGGAAAGAATAAGCTACAAAAGAGTGTATATAGAATGCTGTATTTTGTGAAAGAAAAAAAAGGAAAGCATGTGTGTACATCTGCTTACTGTTGCAAAAGGAAACACAAGGAGAAACCAAAAACTAATGACAACAGGTACATGGAGGAGGCAGGCAAGAAAGGGTGAGAAGGCTAGGAAAGGGAATGGGACACCTTTGAGAATGTTTTTAAAACGTAGTTTTGACTTTTGAACCATGTTAATACTTCATATATACAAAAAATAAAATTAAGTCAACAGGGATGGAAGATTGCCAAAATTGAATTCAAAGAGAAACAAACAAATAGAAGTATATATCAAATATAATTAATTAATTAAACATAATTAAACAGAAGAGAATAACAAAGACTTGATGCAAGAGACTTAGAATATAGAACTCTGACAGTACACATTTAGTGGGCTACATCCTAAAAACAAAAGAGCTGTGATGAAGTCTTATACTTTATTTAGTTTGACTTTTGTAGCAATACTAGTGTAGCAATTCCAAAACTATTTTGTGTGTGTTTTAGGTTTGAGTAAATGAATTTTAATATATTGATGTTCTTGAACACCAAAGTTCTCTCTGTAGGAGAAGGAAGATAAATGTATGGAATGGAAGGAGAGAAAGAAGCTTGTTACATTGGACTGGAATTAAAGATAACAGTATGAACTCACCAACTAATAAATATATATATATATGTACTTTGTCCATCGTAAGGGCCTACATGCAACTGTATTCACGCAGTAAGAACTAAAAGCATTTAGGGGTAAAATGCCAGATGTCTGCAACTCACTCTCACATAGTTGAATCAAAATAGAAAATAATTGAGATAAAACAATGAGATAATGGAAATATGCAAGATGTTAAAAACTGGCAAATTAGGTGAAGGAAACACAGATGTTCATGGAATTATGCTATTCTTCTTATTTTCTGTAGGTTTGAATCTTTTCAAATACACATTTAAGGAAAAACAAAATTACAATGCAAGGAAGTCAAGACATAACAAAAAACCAATAAGAAAAAGAAATAGGGGACTTTGTACTCAGTGAGTAAACTTGACTAGCTGTCACTCCGACTGCCATGGGGTAAGCAAGAAATTTCATGCTAGTAAATGCTCAAAAACTTTAGCACTCGATAGGATGGCACGTACCTTTTGGGCAGTCAGAGCATTGTATGCCCAATAAATAGCTTAAATTTTTGCTGAGAATACATCATTTTCTTTCTATTCATATGCCCTCAAACTAAGCTATAGATAGATGAATATTCCACAGCAAAATGTTGAAACACAAACGTGAACATTTACAACAATCCCATCTGGTGGTTAATCATCTTCAAAGATACATTTTTTAAAAAGTTCCCCCAAGATATTAACAAAATTGAATGACAGTGAAAGGGGATAGTCTTAAGCTCCCTACAAGATGACTTTAAAGATGTGATGAGAACTTGGCTATCCTGTTTTCAGCCAAACTTTACATTTAATCCTTTGTTCAGTTTCCTTCTTATTTTACATTCTACTCTCTCCCAAGGTTGCAGCCACTCTGTTCCTGGCCCGAACTCCTCTTCTGGGCTGCAGGTGGCTATGGCCATCTCTCTTTTGGACTTGGTGACCCAAGTCCAAAGTCTCTTTTCAAGTCTCTTTTCAACTTGGTGACCCAGAAGATTTCAAAATTAACATGGTGAAAACAAATTCATAGCTCTACCCACCTCCCAGTCCCAAACCACGTTCTATAAACCGTGCTAGTACCATACCTAGTACCCTACCCTGGAACCTTACTAGTCATCCAGCTTCTTACCTCTCTCACACTCCCCACCTCCCATCAGTCGCTGAGTACTATTAAATCTACCTCCTAACTGACTCTTGAATCTGTCTCCTTCTCTGACCTTACTGCCACTGTGTGAACTTTACTAATTCTTGTCTTGTTGTTGCAAATATTTCCAATCAGATCTCGCTGGCTCTAATCTAGTCAAAAGCTGGTCCCTGCACTCTGAATCTTTCTAAATAAGAAAAAAAAAATCTGAGCATCTCATTCACCTGTCTAAAAACACACGATTCTCCCCTCTCTCTGCGGAGTGATGGCCGTTAGCCTCTCATTAATAAAGATACAACTTATTTTCTCTCTTCCCTTCTTTCCTGTAGCTCTGCTCTCACCTATCTGCCCCACTAATATGAAAACTTTGTGCTCCAGCTCCACAGAATTTCTCACTGTTCTCAGGCATACCCAACTCATTTTTACTTCAGGCCTTTTCATGCATTGTTATATTTCTCCTAGAATTCCCTTTATTCCATACTATCGTGCCTTTACCTAAAAAGCTTTTCTAGACAAAGCTCAAATACTACTATTTTGGTTAAACCTTCCCCAGTACCCCCAAAAAGAAGAGTTTGCTATATATTCTGTATTCTCAGAGCATGTTGTTTATATTTCAATATTATTTTTTTGTTTCTATTTGATAAAAGGACTGGGAGTTCTCTGAGGAAGATAGAATATTCTATGCATCTTTATGTTAAGTGACTAATAATAATAAGCACAGAGTAGATGCTTATTAAATTCTGCTGAATGGATGTTTCATATATGAATTCTATCTTTAGTCAAGATATTTGATATATGATAACTGATGTAAATCAGCTATTCAAATAATTATAGAAATTGGAAAAAATATGTAAGAGGTCATAGTTCTTTGATGTCATAGAAGTAATACAAATTTGATTTCTGCCAGAACGCAACAGGCTGATGTTCAAACATTTTCAATGCCATTTCTTTTTTTAGTAATCTTTCTCGTACTTAATTTATATTCTAGCTTAGGTTGCCTCTTTTGGCACTATTTCAAGAATGTTCTCCCTATTATTTTTAAGAGCAAGCACTCAGCAAGGAAAATAATATAGTGGTGTCTTTTTTGAGAGAGAAGAAAAATGCTGACTAGAAGCTGACTGTATAATAAATGTGGACCAAAAAAGATTTTTTATATATTCAGCATCTTTAATCTATTTGCATTATAGAAAGATAGGCTGCTTTGGACATTAATCCATTTGGATTTTCTATATCTAGTTATGCTTACAAAGTAAGGTTTTGGTTTTCTATGAGAAAGATGTTAAAATTAATAGTCCACTCAGACAAATGGAGAAGCTTTGAGCAAATGAAATTAAAAACAAAATGTAAAATTTTGGATAATTAGAAGTAACTAAATTCCCTCCATCAAAACTCAAAACTGCACACCACACTTATTATAAAGCTCTCCTCAGGGCACTGCAGTCAGTCAGTTAAGGATCTGACTCTTTGTTTCTGCTCAGGTCATGATTTCAGGATTGTGAGATTGAGCCCTGCTTAGGGCTCCACGCTCAGTATGGAGTGTGCTTGGGATTCTCTCCCCCTCTCCCTTCACCATTTCTGCTCATACTCTCCTTCCCTCTCTAAAATAAATAAATAAGCCTTTAAAAAGAAAAGTTCTCCTCAGGGGCCTGGGTGGCTCAGTGGGTTAAGCCTCTGCCTTCAGCTCAGGTCATGATCTCAGGGTCATGGAACCTCGCATCAGGCTCTCTACTTGGCAGGGAGCCTGCTCCTCCCTCTCTCTCTACCTGCCTCTTTGCTTACTTGTGATCTCTCTCTCTCTTTCTCTCTGTCAAATAAATAAATAAAATCTTTTAAAAAAAGAAAAGAAAAGAAAACTTCTCCTTTAGGAGATAGCCCTAGAGTCTAATATGTTTCTGAGGAAAAGGACTATACCATACATGCCACTGAAAGCCACATATGTAGTGGGCACTCAATAAACATATGTTGGTGAGGGAGTATTAGACTATTTACTTTTTAGGAAGTATTTGTTGAACATTATCTATGCATCAGCTATTATTTTAAGCAAGTGGTATTAATAAGACAAAGATCCATTTTTGCATGGTGCTTACATTTCCGTGAGAGACAGAAATAAGCAATAAATGTCATGAATAAATGAACTGTAAAGTATGCTAGATGACAATAACTGCTATGAAATAGAGAAAGTGGAGTAGGGTAAGGGAGATTAGGAGTGCCGGTGATAAGCAGTCCAGTGAGTATGACATAGAAAGATATGGAACTGCACAACACATGGGACTGGATTTGCACTTACTTTGAGTTTGCAGCCTTCATTCTGACACAGCTTCCTGACGAGGGCCCCAGCGATGATCATAACAGTTTCTCTGATGTCATTGCTCCCAAAGGAACCTTTGAACTTACTCTATTAGCCAGAGTAATTGATAAACAGAGGTAAAATAGGTTATCAACACATTTAAGCATTTCCATGGGACATTTTTAGAAACATTTTTTTCAAGAAGCAAAGAAACCAACATCTAAGGAAAATGTTTTATGGTCCTTGATAGCAAATTCAAAATTTTGATTTGGCAACACATACAAATTCACTTTCTAACTTTGAATTGAAGAGTTAATAGAATCTCTTCTCTCCCGGTCTTCTTAACATGAGTCTATGAACTCCCGAGGGGTTTATGGACTGTGTTCACTGTGTCAGTGAACCAAAAAAACAGTCTTTAAAATTTTGCATATGGGTGAAGAGGAGCTTCATGGCTTTCATCAGGTCTTCAAATGGTCCCATTTTCCAAAAAGATTATAAATTATTCCACTAGATTGTAAGTGGATAAGAGGACATTTTGTTTTTAAATCTTGAACCCAAGAGAAGTCTAGCTTTTGTTTCCAATACAATTTTTTTGTATTAGAAGAATTGTATCTCTTCAACGTATTATATATTAAATGCCAAGAAGAATTTTGAAGTCAAAACAAATATTTTAAAATCAATTTCTGAAGCATAACCAAGAGTCATCTCCTCTGAAATTTTGTTCTATGTCATATTATATGATAAGTGAATATAATCTTTTAATTTCCTTATAATACAGTTTATGTTATTTTAAAGGAATTGCAAAGAAGACACTATGTAAAACAGTTTACTACAGTTAATGGATTAATGGATAGAAAATAATCCAATCATTGCCTAGATTCTTAATGAACATTTTAGTAGCTGAGAGCCTTTATTTTCCCAGTGTTCACTTGACTTACAATGAGGGCTCTCAGGAGTTCTTCATCGGGATGGGAGGCAAATCCACAGGCATAGAGAAACCTCTCCTGGAGGATAACACTACTGTCACTTTTGAAATCCAAAAAGTCCAAAATAGCATCTAATGAGTCTGAAGTCTGAGCAGAGGTGACAGCGTCCACCAGTTGAGGCCTACAAAAAAAGGAGAGTCATGGATATCAATATTTAGTGTACTTAAGGAATTATTTAAATCTCTACCAGTCACAGACTCTCCATTGATTTGAGTTTCCTAAAGAAGTGAAATTTTTTAATATAAACAAAAAATGATGGGGTCCATGGGTGGCTCAGTGGGTTAAGTCTCTGCCTTCAGCTTAAGTCATGATCCCAGGGTCCTGGGATTGAGCCCCATCAGGCTCTCTGCTCAGTGGAGAGCCTGCTTCCCCCCCCCTCTCTCTGCCTGCTGTTCTGTCTAATTGTGACCGCTCTCTGTGTCAAATAAATAAATAAAATCTTTTAAAAAAATAAACAAAAAATGAATAACTTCCTCAAAAATACCCCCATTTTATTTTAAACCTTTCATTTAGCGACTCTCTAATTCAATGTAAACTCAGAATATAGAAACAAGTTTTACTGTAATAGCCTAAACCAAACATAATTTGGAAATTTATATGTCAAAATTATACATGCAAAATTATAAATTAGGTTTAAATCCTTTTCTCTATGAGTAATACATCAGTTATTGATCTCAAATATTGATTCTCTTTTGTCTAATTAGCTTTGCAAATGTACACATTTCTCAAATGCCTAGTTTAACTCAGGCAGTATTATTTAAAGAAAAGATGGGAAATCCTTTTAATTTTAATTTATATCTGAGGGAGAAGATGTTGTTCATTTTTTCTAAAAATAAAAAATATCATGGTATAGTTACCATGTTCATGTTCAATGTTCAGCCATAATGGCTATGTGTGGACAGAGTAGAACTCCTATAGGCAAGTTCTAATTACATACACCAGCTGTCAGGCATCTGGTTGAGTCTGGATGCTAAAATTTCTGAAACTATTTGTAATAGTGATGAATATATTACGAATGTAGGTTTGTTCCACATTGTATAAACACACCATACATGTGTTTAGTGCTTTTTACTTAAAAAAAAAAAGAAAGAAAGAAAGAAACACTTGCACTTTATCATTTTGTTCCTATCAAAAACCTAGTAGTGAATGAAGGAGAGACTGAGAGAGAATACTTATTAGGTGCCTATTACACAAGTACTGCACCAGAAATTTTAGGTGTGCAACTTCTCTCATTTCTTTATCTGTAAGAGAGGGCTAAAAATAGTGGTTACCTTAGAACTGTTGGGAGGATTAGATTATGTAATCTACGTAGAGCACTTAAAACACTTGATAAATATATGCTGTTAATAATACAATCATTTCATTTAACCCATGAGACATCTCTGTCAGTTTAGTGCTAATATTCCCCTTTATATATGAAGAAACAGACTCAGAGATGTTCATAGCCCCTAGCTATTAAGTGTATAGCTGGGGTTGGATAGCTGGTAAGTGTATAGCTCAGGTTTTTCTGACTCTGGAATCCATGATTCCATGGATTAATGTTAAATACATTAGTGTTTCCCAAAGTGTTGTTTTGTTTGTTTGTTTGTTTGCTTGTTTGTTTTTTTCCATGTGATTCTATTCCTATGAAATTCTGTAAGGAAAGGGATCTTCAAGATTATTTAAGTTTAGAAAATGTTTAAGTAAACTTATATGTAATAATTTACAATTGAAGATGTTGAAAATTTCTGCAGCCAAGAGAATTATTTAATTTGGTTTCACTCAGCATTTTTCCAACTCGGTTGCTCACAGAATTATTTCTTCTTGGCATACTTGGTAATATTATGCAAATTAACAAGGTACACACAATGGACACTTTGAGAAATGTTATATTCCACCACCCTGTCTTCCACTATGCTATAATAAATAGAAGGAATCATTCTCCGTAATATACAGACATTAGAAGTGAGGATTGGAGAGGCTAAAAGTAAACAATTTGCTCAAAGATTGTACGTTGCTGGAGGTCAAAATTAAAAATCAGGTCTCCCAAAATTAAAAACTTGCCTGGGTGGCTCAGTCTGTTAGGTGTTGACTCTTGATTTCTGCTCAGGTCATGATCTCAGGGTCCTGGGAATGCACCGCCTATGGGGCTTCCTGCCCAGTGCTAAGTCTGATGGAGACTCTCTCCCTCTGCTCCTCCCCCTGCCCCCTCTCTCTTTCTCTCTCTCAAATAAATAAACATTAAAAAAAAAAAAAAACACTGAACTAAACTAGGTCTTCTGATTTTAGTTCATCCTAGTATCCTTTCTATTACACAACGTTACCTGTGGGTTCATATTATAGAGTATAATATTACATAAATATGAGTATCCCCTGCTTTTCCAAAGTTTGTTTTAGGCTACTTTGCTTTTACAAAAGACCTACGTTAGTACTGTTTTTGGTAACCAAAAGAAATCTGAAGAGGATTTTTGATTTTACAAAAAAAAAAAAAAAAAGGTTAAAAACAAAATAGCTTTCAACATGTTTTGTAGCAAGCCCATTATAGAGGCAGTATGCCTCCTGAACAGCAAGTATGTTCACACCAATCCCCTTCCCTGGGACCTATACTGAGCATCTCAGCATCAGGCCACCATAGCTTAGAACTGTATCTATGAGCATCTGGGCTATATCTCCATTTATTTTGTGTATCCATTTACAAGATGTGTTCTAAGGTACCAGAAAAACCTAAGAGAGATCGTTTTTTTCGGTCTGAAAATGCTCAAAAATTTTCCATGTGAATTAATGGTAATTCTTTGCTTAATACCATTTTGGGTTACAAAAGGTTTAATAGGAAGTCTTCACTTATGGGTAGCAGAAGAAACCTGTAATCTGATTTAGAAACTACATCATGAAATTATCCAAATAATTGCTATCTTAAGGTTTTTAGGGTACAAATAAGGTTAAAGTTTAATTCAATCTCCATTCTAAACTAATAACAATATTTTTTACGTTTCTTGTCAGTATCTTTGCCTTTCCTATAAAGATAAATCACCTTACAAACATATCTTAAAGTTCTATGATTAAAACAGGAGTCTGATAATCTCTGATTTTGTGTATTTTTCAACTTCTTGTTTAAATATTTATTTTTTGAAGAGAACAACCAACTCCGGTTAGTCATATGGAATTCCTAACAATTTAAAAAATGTCCTTGAGACAAGTAAATAACAAATAGAATCAAGAATGAACAACTTCTTCAAAAAAACCTCAATTCTCTTCTTGGAGAACTGAGTTCTTGAACTCGGTGACAACAGCTACTGGTACTGTGTGTGTGTGGGTGTGTGTGTGAATTAACCAATTTCCATTTTTTATTATGTTAATGGCTATTTTGACTGTCAAAGTAATTGAGCCACTTTCTGTATCAATAGGGTAATTAGTACCATACAGCTGAATTTGTATGTACAAATTTTATGTTACAGACAAAAACCACTTGCATTTACAAAGTAAATCTGAGAATTAAGTCAACTCTCTTTATTATACATGTCAATGAATCACACTTGCAGCAAACATTCAAATAATGCACAGATTTCTTTTTCCTAGATCCTTTTGACTATTTCCCTAGTTCTCAATTTTTCTATATAAAAAAATGGCTTTGATGGGTATGATCTTTAATAAAATCACATTTTTCAATCGAAAAGTCAACTTTTTTTGTTTTTATAATCAACTCCAGAATCTTTTCAAATGTAAATTAATAGGTCTACGCACAGGGAGGCAGCACATGCTTAATGGGGTCAGGATGAAGCCCTGCCCTCCCTTATCTATGTACCAATGTAGACCTGATTTAAACTCATAAACACTCAAAAAATGTTCATTCTGACTCACTGCCAAAACTTTGTTCTCACATATTTCTGGCCAAGTGATTGTTAAAAAATTATTGTATCGTGGCATAATAACTCTTTGATGAAAATGCAAAAACAACACAATAATTGATTTGGAAGCTGGACAGTTGGTTAAAAGGGGTCTTTCTTGCTTAAGAAGAACCAATAACCCAGAAACACTTTTCTACAGATAACCCCACACCAGATTCGGGAACTTACAGCACTTCCTTGCTTTCAGCCTTGAGGATCTGGAGGATCTCTTCTCTTCTTGCTGTCCGGAGATGCTGAATAAAGGCCAGGAAGCTTCTGACAGCCTCAGCCTTGGAGAGGTTGTCAGGCTGCAGGTGTTTTCTGGTCGACTGCCAGTGCTCCGCCAGCTGCAAAGAAACCAGGCTGCAGGCTCATACCCCAGTCGGGATTCTGAACATCCGCATTGTCAAGGGACACTCTCCCCAGAAAGAAAGCTTGCCTTGTAACTAACAAGCAAAAGAAGCTTTTTGTGCCTTACTTCCATATCCCTGATTGCCACCTGCCCCGCTCACATTCCTGTGACTCTCAGAGACAAATCTAGAGGCCTCTGAACCCCTGTACGATTCCTCTGCAAGAGGACCATTTTTGTCTGTTAGAACTTAGCTCCAAAGAACCGAGGCTTCCAGGCCTATAAGGTCATTCATTACACCAATGGAATTAGACCCAAGGCCAGGCTTTGACAACCATCCTGCAATTGTGCAGAATTTTCTTTAAGGGCAGGAGATGTTGGAAGGGGGGAAAACATAAAACTGCTGAATAACTGTGTCAGGTTTCTTATGTACTGGGACCTCACTGAAAATTAATCTTCGTAATAACTTGAGCTCCCTATTCTATATCTTTATTTTATTGTTTTTAGGAAATGCAATGTTTAACTATGCTAAGGTCTGAACGGTTCATTATTTGCATGTTAAGTAGCGTATATTTAGATGAAAGTAATTCTCATACTATTGTTATTCTATTATGATTTTAACAATAGTAAATAATTCTAATTAGTGATATTCTGGCTTTGAAATATGCTAAATAATTGATTTTTCATAATTTACCACTTTTCCCCTCATTGTAAAAAATGTGTTTAATCCTGTTCGTGACCTCCAGCTCTCTAATTCTGGGGTATTCAGCATTCTACTAATATTTAAATTATTTGCTCCTAATAAGCAATAGACACATATTTTCTCCTTTTCAAATCCTTTTTGATTATATAATCTTAAGAGGATATCCCAAAGCAAAATTCCAACTATTCTTAGTTAAAGACCTACTGGGTCATTTTGAGGGCAGAGAGCATACTAGTGTGAATTCAGATTTTTTTCTTAAAAGGGTTGCAATAGTGACAATGTACTGAAATTGCAAAAGCAATTCCTCAAAGACAAAAACCCTTCCTACAATAATGAAGAAGTAATTATCAAATCTAAAAATGACTTATAATTTTTAATAACCATGGGGAGAGAAATTAATAGTTCACAGCACTAAAAAAGATGATTGGTTTCATCAGTCACTTTCCTAAATAATTTCCACCTTCATATGACACATTATAAAATTTACTCTGGAACATTAACTTATATATGGAAGAAAAAAAAATGAGATTTAAGAATGAGGATTCTTACTTTTTGTTTTTTCCTTAGTTTAATTTTGATAAATTTGAGAAATTAGCAATGACTTAGTGTCTTATACTTTAAGCAAATTATGATATTAGTTCTTGATAATTCTACTTCTCTGAATGCCAATAATATCCAAGGGAATGGCATTTTCCAGTAGCTACCAACAAAGCATGAAGCCAACGGTTTGTTCTCCTGACAAGAGGCTAAGTATTAGGAAATGCTGGACCCTAACGTCCTATACATGGCCACCAACACAAATGACTCATGTGATAAATGAAATTTCTCTTTGTTGAACTTAAAAAGTTATGATGACCTATGCTTTGCCTTGGAGATGTGCTATCTCATTTCTGTCCATAATGGTAAGGGAGTTGGGGCGTGGTAAAGAAAATTTTCCTAATTTAGCAGAGAGCTCAGAATCCTTTTTTAGTCCTCACATCAATACTCAGAACACTGAGCTCAGTAAAATATTTCACCTGAGGACTTACTGCTACTCAGTGGTAGAATTTTCAGGATTTAGATTCTTGTCCATGCTCTTCACACTACATGCTTTCCCCAAATTTCTTTGGGCCCTTTACCCCCCACTGCATTCTAGGTATTATTATTCAGAAGCCGCCCTTAGGTCATAACATTTTTAATTTGAAATGAGTGGATGATGATTATTAGTTAATTACTGTTGGATTACACATCATCTCGGGTACATACTGTTAAGTACTAGTGCCATTTGAACTCAGTGGTGGCTGGTAGCTCTTCATAAGCTTTCTTCAAAGAATTAACTGAAGCTTCCATTGGAGACAAAAGGAAAATTGAATTTTAAGCCATGATTATTCCCCTATCTGACCACCCCACCAAGTTCTTCACACTTACAGAAGGGCATCCTTTACACTCGCTCTGGAAGTTCTGTCCCACGATGGGAAGGGCCCTGTACTCTGAATCAACAGCTTTAATTACTGCTGCAACCTGCTTTCCGGGTATCAGTCTTGGGCCTGCTTCAGTGGTCTTCAGCTCTAATTTCTGCCTGCACAACCAAGGAAGAGAAATATCACATTAGCAGCTTTCTTTCGAGTGAACAAGCTACCGATCGCCATTCTTTTGGCAAACCAGATACAAATTTCTTCACACTATGTGAGTCTGTGTCTTTCAAACTGCAGAAACCTCAAGATCATTATGAAATCTTCCTGGAACAACAATTTTACTCAAGAGCTTCAGAATCTGGGTCTGGATTTAAGAGAACACAGGGAAGAAAACTTGCTCAGATGTTGAAAAAGATACGTGCTATCACTTCTTTCAAATTTAGCCCTGCTTTCTGAAAATATCATCCATACAACCATTTATTATCTAAGATAATTAGGAAATTGTATTTACTGAAAATGATTTCCATATTTTTTGCCTGAAATGCTTTCGCCCATCAAGATGTAGACTCTGCATGCTTATCCTTGATCCTGGGCAGGACTCTGTGATTTCCCCCAACTAAGAGAAGGACAGTAGAAGGAAACTATGTGACTTCTAAGGCTAAATCTTAAAAAGGAATTCAGCCTTCATCTGGAATGCCAGCAGCACATGTCCCTCTGGAGACTTGAGCTGCCATGAACAAAGTGTGACTCCCTGAAGCTGCCATTTTGAGAGGCCACATGTTGATAAAGAGAAATGCTTGGGGGAAACCATAGTAGTTTCAGTCTTCCCAGACCAGATAGCAAATAGGTGAGGGAGCAACCTTTGAACCAGCTCTGGCCAGTGACTGCCACTGCAGAATAGAGGCCAAACAAGGCATGCCTCGCTGAGCCAAGGCAAGACCAGAATTCCAAGACAGAATAATAAAATGACAGTTGCTTTTTGCACCACTAAATTGGGAGTTGTTTGTTATAGGGCAATGGAAACCTGATAGACCTGATAAGTAATTTAAAATATTTATTTTATACGAAAATACATGAAAAGAATATGGTACAAAGCAAAATGCAAAATTCTATCCAGATGAGACTTCAAAAGAATTTTCAAGAATTTATGGTGTGAAGCACTTCTCCCAAGACTTTGCATCCACTGCACTTTGATATTAGAGCTACTTGAGAGAAAGCATTTGACAAGTGATGGCATAAGATAGAATATATTTAATGTTAGGAAATCTTCTAAATTAAAATCTGAAAAAAATATATACTCTTAGATTTAAAAATTCTAGTCCTTAAGCCCCTGTGAACTTCTGATCAGAGAAATTTTCTCACACTGAAATAATGGGCTTGAATACAGTATTATAAATCAAAAATACAAAAATCCTGTCATATCACTTTATGATGGAATTTTTATGTGTTTCTTAACAACAACAAAAAGCTCAAAGAGAGAACAGGCAATTGCCACCACTTTTTAACCTTACCATTGGAAAGATCTGACAGAGAAATTAGAATATAAACTAGAATGAATCAAGTAGTTTGCCTTTTTAAAATGTATTTCAATGGGGCGCCTGGGTGGCTCAGTGGGTTAAAATGTATTTCGATTCAATAAATGATTGATATAATTTTAAATGAGATTCTATTAAAAAACAGTATTTAATGTATGCCCTATATTATTGTAGATGACATGAAAACTAATGGTGAACAAGATATAATCACAGTTCTCAAGAAGCTAAAAGTCAAAATAAGAAAACTCTCTCTATATAGTAAATACATATATAAAACATATATACATTTAACATTTCTAACATGTATATTTAAAAGCCAAATACAATAATATATCAAAGAATAAGAAAGAGAATTTAAATTTCCTCATTATCTTACTTTGATACTATATTGCCTGCAATGGTCTGTAGAAAATTCATCCGAAAAGCATGTGTCTCTTCTGCGAACACAGCTATAACAAAGCTGTCTTCTATCTTATAGGTAGTAACAGATGTGGCTTTTGAAGTGACACCCAAGACCTAAATAAATAAATATGTAAGTAAATAAATATTTGTAGTTGCAACAATCAGCTTTCTATTTCTGAATCAAGTCAAATAGCAAACTCTCTTCTAATTTTCAAAAGAGCTTCCTCTTAAAACCTTTCCTTCACCACCCAAACTTGTAACATATGAAAATAAACCTTTTCATTTGGTATGTGTGAAACAATACCCTAAACTAAAAACTATAAATGTTCCCCAATTCTTTGTTACCTTATTCTTCTATTATTTTAAATTAATCTCTATAAAATGTAATTATTTGGATGCCTTAAAAAGCATGATATCGGCCATACCTGATTTGAGGTTGTAAATCCAGATCTCTCTATTTTGCATGAATCCAAGGCCTTAATTTTGGTCACTTTGTCCTGATGAGCCTGGTATGTCACCTTACAATCTCCAGAGATATCTACCTAAAAAGAAAAGTAAAAGCATATTTTTAAGGATTTTCACATGGACCACTTAAATTCCAGTGGGAAGTGGCCTGAAAACTAGGGTTCCTGATATTGTGATGGGGGGCTGCTTTTTTTGTCCAGGCTGACAAGACCAAAGGACAGGAAGAATTCAGTGTTTTCTGAAGCGTGTGGATTCTTTTCCATCCTCTTTTGTTGGGTCTTACGAACCCCAATAATAAAGGATTTCCTACTTCTCTTTAACATCTAGGAAGAATTGGACAAATGACCTGGTCATAATCAAAACCTCTGGTAAGTGGATAATTACACGGGAAAGGGATCTGACTTTTAATGCTGTATCTAGATGTGAGTATGGGCGTGCACTCGCTCTTTGACTAGCTAAATATAATAAGAAATCCTTAAAAACTTGTGGGATTAATTCAACTCATTGTAAGTCACATTAACAATTTGAGTGTGGGCAAATGTATGTCTGTATAGACTGTTTAGCTTCTCTGTCCCTTCCCTTGGGTCTCAACTGGCACCATACCTGGCTTTTATTCTAGTAAACTACCCAATATTCCCTTGGCCCAGCCCTGCCCGATTATATTTTTTTCACCCATTCCTGGGTTGGCTGAATTCAGACTCAGCCCCGCCTTTGACCCAAAGTGTAATACTGGGAGAGACACTTAACTTCTCTAGTTTAACCCCAGTTTCTTCATCTGTAAAATGAAGGGGGTTGGTATCGACCTCTGGTTGCCCAAACTGACAATGCATCCAAACTCTCTGAGAAAACTGTTATAATACAGATGCTCAGGTCCTCCCTGATCTATTGAATCAGAATCTCTGCAGGGAATCCAGATCTTAAATAAGGTCCCCATGGGATAGTGATGTACAGTGATGCCACTGAAATGCTCCCCAATGTTTTCTGCACCTCTGCCATTTAGTCATTCTGTAAGTCTCCTTAGTATAATAGATTTGAATTTCCTTCATCCTGTATTTGGGTACAAATTGGGATAAATGGCAATCTGTTTCACATGTAAATGAGACTTAACCACCCTAGTCACCCTTTCTGAGCACTACCATAGTAGTAAATTTTTACTGAATTTCTTAAAATAGAACTCCATATAAGCAACTTCTGTAACTATTGACAAATAATATACAGGATCCTTAATATTAGTAAGTACCTCATTGGTGGTTCCAGAGCTTAACTGCATCTGAAATAGGCTAGCCAGTCCTCTCTTGAGATTCTCTATAGCCACCGGTTCATTTGGATATGAGTAGAACTCTTTGACCTGGGCGGGGGGGGGGGGGGGGGACAAACATATATGAAGCAAAAATGCATCATTTATCAAATTGGTTAAATAATTAGTGGGAAAGATCAGATTTTCACCCTTATCAGTCTAGAAGACAGAGATCTGTTACTCCAAAGCTGGGAATTTCTTTTTTTGTAAAAATATGTTATTTACGTTTCTATGAAGCTAGACCATGAAAATTTGGGAGGCAGATAATTAAGGCTCTGAACATGATGGGCATAGCCTAGGGATGGAAAGAGTGCACTGATTTAGACCGAGATTTCTGTGAAAGCAAGAAGGATTGCCCAAGGAAGAGAAATCAGGAATATTTTCTTTGAACATATCAATATGTTCCCTACCTGCAACACTGCTTGAAACAAAAATGAACCAATGTTTAAAACAAAGAAATCAGTTTTGGGAAGATATTATCAATTAACATACTTGATATTCATAAGCTAGCACAACCTCTAAGGGCTATGACTAGGGCCTACACACGGCCATAAGATCCATGAACAAAATTCCACAGGGGTGATTTTCTCTGGCCCTCCAGAGCATTCATGTAGACCCTGAATATAAGGAGATAGAGATGGTTGGAGGATTTGAGGTTGGGATTGCTACCATTGCATGCCCTGACACAGGCAATCTTTGAGTCCCTTCAGAACGCAGGAGATGAGGTTGAAATGAGGAGGATGACTGTGATTTGTCTGTAATAGTCAATGACGTAGCTTTACTTTATCCTTGACATTTATAGGCCCAGGGGTGATAATGTCTCATACCATTTTGGTAATTTAGGTCATGTTTAAGAAACAAGAATAAAAATACAGAGAATATTCTGGAAAGTCTGTCACTCTTCACCCTGTATTAACTCCAAACACCTCACACAATTTAGAAGTAGAGCATGAATTTGGCTTCCTTGTAAAAATCCTCAAGGTCTATGGTAATTATAGCTGAGCATTCCTACTGGAAATATCCTGAATGCCTTCCTATTCTCTTTAAAACCAACCATGATTTCTCAAGTAAAACAGAAAGCTCAGTAATTACATAATGAATTCAATTAATACCAGTTGAACAATTCAACCTATATGAAAACTCCCTCACACCTTAGAAGAGAATATTCGGCCTGACTTAGCCAAACAAGTGACTCAAATCTTTATTTTTATTTTCTACATATACTCTGCCTAGCGATAAATTTACTAGGTACTTTATCCAGCAATCAATTTTAGTCATTATACTGAACGAATCTATAAATGTTGGAATTGTGTTTGTCCAGGTTAAAAAGGAACTGGAATGGTGACCTAAGCGTCTGAAAATCCATGGTATCATATTCTCAAACAAATCACTGGCAATTTCTCAGTTCCAAGGCTGAGTTTCTGATGTTCTATTTTGTAAACTGGGTATTCCTTCCTTTTCAGAATTACAGTGTAACTTCCTTTTCAAATTTCTGGAAGTATATCTCCAGATATCATGATTATTAAAGGTTCATAAGTGGATCGCTTAAACCCAGACACAGCCAGAAGGACTCACATAGTGGCAATACACATAGCCTATGACCTGTGATTTTTGTGGCTTGAGTCTTAAGTACTTCAGAAAGAAAAGAGGATCCATTAAATGGTGAAAACACTTGTATGGTCATCAGTATCTCACTTTCCTTCCAGGCTATAAAATGTGCCTGAAGTATTTATATAAAGTTTTACTTAAAATTTCAGGCAACCTAGTTCTCTGATTTAATCTTTGGACTACAGAAAAGATTAAATGCTCTTTTATCAATGGCCCATGCCTATGGATTAAGCTTTGATCTTGACTGCTAGATCTCTAAAAAAATGGTATTAAGAACTTTTTTTCCCCTAACAGATTGAACAAGATAAATTGGAAGACAAAAAGAGTTTTTTTAAATTCTTCTATTAATATTTATTGTTTCCCTAAAACTAGAAAAGTAGACAAATCTGTTTTACCTCACTTGTATGGCTGCTATCTTTAGGGCTTAAATACTGTTCTTTTAGTGCAGACCAAAGAGAATTAAAGCTCTGGTACCCATACTAGCTAAACGCCAAACTGTTAGAATTGAGTAGGCTCTCAAAAATTTAAAAAAAAAAAATAGTAAGTCAGAACTTTGCAGTTCAATCCATTTGGCTGTCACAGCAATAATCTTAAATTCATTATTTTGCAACAGGAACCAAGTAAGCTTTATTACATTCAGGCCATAAAGCTGATTTTCTTCATTCAGTTCTGAAATGAGCTCTGAACATCGGAGAGCACAGGACTCTTATCTAAATTCACAGTACCAACAGCTTCCGGAAAGCAACAGTGATACCAGCTAGTTACAAATTAAGTCTTAAACCCAAGGAAACCAAACATAGAGGAAGACGGGTGAGTTGGGAAAAAGGAGATGCAGTGCCTCTTTTTGTCAAATTCTGAGGGCCAATTTTGCCTTGGAATCCGTAGGGATTCATCATATTCTTTTCCTTGGGGGAAAAAATGTTTCCATACATCCTCTTAGTTTTTACATTCTTTAAGAATAAGAGAAAGCAAAATTCCATTAACTGGCCCAAATAGCAAAGATAAACAAAAAGAATCCCAGCCAACAGACTTATCATTTTATTTAATCTACTTTTAGCTGGAGCGATGTCTCTACATACATCTTTGTTATACATATCTAACAGAGTATAGCTAGGCAATGACACGTTGGAAAACAGACGAGTGAAGATATATATGAATAATTGAAGGTTTTCAAGGTGTCCTATTTCTTATATGTGTGTGAAGGAGCCAAACTGCCAGATTCAGGGAACAAATCAATGACCAGAAACAATACAAAATAAAGGGCCATCTCAGCAGCCACGAGGTTAATTTAATCAATAGTGACAGTGAAAACCAGAAATGGAAATCTGGTAATTATCCAGTTAATTGGATTAGCATTTCAGGCCCAAAAAAGAGTCCATGCATCTTTTACTTGTCAGTGTTAATCAACTTAACCAGGAAACTGTCATGTTTCCAACTTCACTTATGATTTGTAGACAAAACTAGAGCCATGCCCAAACACCTATATAGGGAAGATGAGTGGGCATGGAAAAAAGATTATGCGCAATAAATATGCATTTGAGTGTTTTAATGGGCTCTCGTTTATAATGCAAATGTAGGAGCTTAAAACAGGGGTTCCGGAAAGACAAAAAAATACATGTTGCTCAGCATCCTTGAAATCACAGAAATTTCAGGGGGGTAAAACTTAATTCGAACCTGGGGTAGAACATATTTTTTAACAACACTGCCAATCAGTAGTTCAGATTTTCCTTTCACAACTCCTCTCATAGTAAATTGAAGTGATCATTTAAATAATGATCTTTCTGACAGTGATGTGGCTGAAAATTCCACATGGCATCTTAGTCTCCAGGGTCATATATTTTTTTTTTTCCAACAAGTACTTTAATCATATCACTGATAGAGAGCACAGTGCACTTTAACCTGAGGCGATCGTAAATCATTACAATCACAGCTCATGTAGAATTGGCATGTCAGAGTCACCAATATAGTGATGTGGCAGCTCCAGCCCAGCCTTTGAACAGTGAGGGCACCAAGTCCTTTTGTGTGTGTAACAAGACTTTGTACTCCACTGCTACCCAAGGAGCTATAAAATGGTAGGTTGTCATTAAGATTATAAATGCAACTAATATTTTACAGGCTCAAGTGTATTTACACATTGGAAGGCCAGAAAAGAAAAAAACAGTATTTCAAGTTGTTGTGCCATACGAAAATCAAGTGAGTTACTAGATATATTGAAGGATCAAATAGGAATATTACAAGTCCCCCAAAGAGGTGGTACTTCCCCAAAGCCTTACCCCTGGAAGACAGTACAATGTAGAGGTTTCCAACCTAGCCTCTGAAATTAGACCTTCTGTTTTAATACCACCTCCACTGCTTGCCAGTTGTAGGACCCTAGGCAAGTTTCTTTACTGCTCTTAAATATGGTTTCCTAATCTATTATAAGATGCTTCCCAGAGCTGTCATGAGGATAGAAGACATAATTCATGAAATGCCTTCAGCCCCTGGCACAATAAGTGCTCAGTCTGATTTAGCTATTATTAAGCAAACAATAACCAAAGCCACTCTCAAAGTTCAACTCATTTTAACCCCAGGTATCCTTATACAAGCATTCCTTTAGTTTATAAACATTCATTGAGAGGACACTATGAGCAAAGGCACTGAATATACAGAGTTAAAGACACAATTGCACCCATGAGCTTACTCTGAATACTGAATGCAGACAAATACAGAGAGAATCTCAACCTACAGTGATAAACACCAAATATAAACGAGCCTAGAAGAATATGGGGTTTGGGAGAATGCTAGGAAATTCTCCCAGAACACCAAGTCAGTCGGTACAAGGCATGGTTCTGGGTACTCTGGGGAGGAAGGGAGTGGAAGTGCATGAAGGAGAGAGGGAGAGCCTGGAATATAAAGAGCAATGGGAATTTTCTCTACTGAAACCCATAATCTAATAATGAACACAAATGACCTAAGGACAGTGATAAGGGCTATGAGTAAGCTACAAGGTGCTAAGCAGGTTTTAAAGAGGGGTGGTGATTTTCAACTGGTTAGAAGAATATAAACTTTATAAAAGAAAGGGCCTGTGAGCAAAGCCTGAGGCATGATAAGTATTTTGACAAGGAGAAGAAAAGCATTCTTAAAATGGGGATTCATATTTGGTTGTAGAAATTACAACACAAGAGTCCTTTTTTAGTATTTCCTATAAAAATGCACATCATTATTAGCAATATATCACATGTCTGAAATTTATACTTTAAAGTATTTGTTTTTACCTTTATTTTGAATCTAGAAAATTTTAATCTAGAGACATTTTGGAGACATATGGCACTTAAACTCTAATGATCTCTTATTATTTTTCTACTTTGGTACCTAAAATTGATCATCTTTACAGATACGTTTTTAGGTCTGTCAATATAGTATCTATGCTTTTCATAAGTCCACATATGTAATATCTAGTAATTCACTGATCACAATTGTATCTTAATTCCAAACATATTTAGACCATTTTTAATAGACTACAATCAAATCATAAGTAATGTACACTTATAGAATTCTCTGAGCAAATTTCCAAATGGATATTATAGTATTCATACATTACTTTATTAAATAAAATGCTTTTCAAAATCATAGCTTTTAAATAAGCTCTAAGTACCTTTTTTAAAAAATCAACTCAACCTTAGGAATGCCATGCCCTTTCCAAAGCTTCAGTTTTGTACATTAGCCAGATACTGATATTCTTATGAGTTAATATCATTAATCCAAATTAGATCATCTAAATCTCATAATTTGTCCACTTTCCTGAATGATATAATCACCTGTGATGACCTAGTGAGTTACAGTATTTTTCTAATCCTTCTTAATTTACTAAGGAATATACCTTTTAAGAATGCCTCTCAATAAATACTTGATTCTACTATAAAGATTTTCATAAAAATGGGAAACAAATGGCTAAAAAATATAAGTGAATTCAATTCCTTGATTTACTTCTGAAGTATTTAATTTGCAATCTCTACTTATTCTTGAAAAAGTTCCATTACTTTGAAAGTGATGATATCATGATTACTTCAAAATAATAACTACTGACGGGAAGAAAAATTTGAGGTAGGAAAGATGTGGGATCCCCAAAATCACTTTTACCTTTCCATGGACTAGATGAAGGAGCACAGGTCTTTGTAAAGCTTCTAAGTTTTCTTTTCTTATGATTTTGGGTGGGTTTTTTCCTTTGAAAATGCTCTTCTCTCCTCTCTGCTCATTCACATTTTCAACATTTACATCTTTCATCTGGAATCATGGAAAGAAACCTGTTAGAAAAATTTGCTATGTGCATTTCCATTACAGTCTCTTAGAAAATAAAATGATAAAGCAATAAACAAGGTTGCCCATAATGTATTCTGTTGGTTTTCAATTCACGATTCTAGGACTTAGCCATTACCTTTAAAAGAATGGAGAAGGTACCCAAAAATTGGGTTTTTGAATTGGGTAAAAATTCTGATTCCTAAAGAAATCTGTGAATTCAGGTTTACAATAATTATGAATGGAAGGTGGCTCTTTTTTGTCAGTTACTGTCCTTATTCATGTTGATGGTTGCTGTCTGCCTGGTCTCTTTACCATTTTTTTGAAAGGGATACTAACCCATTGTACTTCGCTTACATATGCAAAATTAAAGATGAACAGTCTGGTTACTGAAAAAGGAAGTACATATGTTTTCCACAAAGTACTTTACTGTCCTATTGAGAAATGGCTCAGAGAGGTGGATGATGAAGTTTTGATCCAAAACTATGATACAACTATGAGAGACATCCAAAGAAGCAAAGATCACTTGGTACACGTATTACACTGACACCTCATTATAAAGTTTATCAACAACTACTTATCAGTTACAAGGGAACAGATCTTGGTCCTGTGTACCTGTTTCACACTAACATGGAGAAGAATAACTGACTTTACTAGAGAAATCTATTGCCTTTAGGCTCTTAAAAGCAAATATGGAATCACTATATATTAAAACTGAAAGTTCAAGGCCGCAGAAGCCATTAAATTGACCTCCTTTCTCAACGCATAAATCTAATTATCATAACTGACCAAACACTGCGATGCAGGCCAATGCATGGTTCTTACCTCAGGAAGAACACAGAATTGGTTCACCTCCTCATTGGTAATTCTGTTACAAGAAAGAACTCAGAAAAATTGAGACCTCCCTATTTATCTCTTCTTTATGCTAGAATGGTCTTATTTTTCACATGACTATGGATTCCAGACTTCTCATTCCTAAAACATCTCAAGTGAATTTTAATTTAAGTGTGCCTATTAATGCAAAATATAGAACTGAACATCATGCTATAGTTACTTACCAATATATACCTTCTTTTGCTTGACTCAACAACTTGGAAAGATCAGATCACTTTTGATTAGCAAAAACTTCAAAACTATAGATCTACTTATTTTAGTTATAGATAACAGACTAAATGGATATATAATGAAGAGCACAAAAGCATCGAATGATACTCTTCACAAAGACTTTGCTGACCTCCAATCTTCGCATCTCTGGTAGAGGATACCTACTGTTATTTGGATAAGTTGGTCATCATCGCCATCAGGATTCCTCCAGAGTAAGATGACATCCACATTAGATGAAATTCGGTAGCCTACACTGTCTTCTTGTTTTCCTTTGCCCCGATCAAGAAAAACTTCGGTGGAATATGTGAGTTTGTACAGCCGGTCATTATTTAATGAGAGACCAGTTGTGTGACCTGCATAAAGATTGTGACACAAGTCAAGTTTCAGTTGTAAGGGACCTGTCAGGCCAAGAACTGTGCTTTCTTGCTATAAAGCATTGCTCATCTAGCACAGTGGTGCATGGTGGGAGCTTAGTAATATTTGCTAAATGAAAGATAATTCTATTCTCCATCTGCTAAAATTATAGACTTGAACAACAAGAAGAACAACTAACAAACAAATAAGCTTCCCTTTCAGAAAACTTTTGTTTGTATTCCTAATCAACAATCAGATTATCTAATTTTGCCCTGATTGAACCATAGAACATTTTTTAAAGAAATGTCATCATATTGCTTTTAAATTATATGATTTCTCTTCTCCCCCAGATTTATTGCAGTATGATGAATATGATTTAAAGTAAAGGGTTAGCCAGGAAACACTTTACAAAATTAATAAAAACCATTTGTAATTCAGATAACATTTCAGTTTAACAGATCAATGCCAAGGTAATTTTAAGGGCTAGAAGGCAATTCCTTGAATTGGATATTTAAAGACAATCCCCTGCAATGTAATTTACTCTATTAGTTATAGTAAATATATTTATTTAAGTTTATTTAACTCTAATAAACTTTAGCACAGGGGCACCTGGGTGGCTCAGTGGATTAAAGCCTCTGCCTTTGGCTCAGGTCATGATTCCAGGGTCCTGGGATCCAGCCCCACATTGGGCTCTCTGCTTGGCAGGGAGCCTGCTCCCCCCTCTCTCTCTGCCTGCCTCTCTGCCTGCTGGTGATCTCTGTCAAATAAATAAGTAAAAATCTTGAAGAAAAAAAATTAGCACAAAGGTACATTTCAAAGCTACACATAGGTAAATTTAAATTAGCTGAATAAAATAATGTTTTACACATAAAATCAATCTTAGTACAGGCTTTAATATGGCAGGGGGTTTAATGTCAAATAGTGAGCTAAAATAATTGATACATGGAGCAATTCACCTACTCTCTAATTCAGGTTAACTTAATCCAAAGAAATGTGAAGGAGTAGGATCAACTCTTTCAAACCTAATGGGGTAGTTACCATTATTTGTTTCCTTTTACAGATAAGGAAAGGGAAGGGCACAGAGATTATACATTTTATCCAAGGTTACCCAGACAGTTAGTGATAGAGACAGGACTTGAACCCAGCCTGTCTGGCTCTAGAGACCATGCTCTTCCTTTATTACATACATCTAAACCTTTGGGTTGAACTCTTTTCCATTCCTAAGGAGTGAGTTAGGGATTCACTCATACATTCAATAAGGATATACTGAGCACCTACTGGGTGTTAGGCACTTTTCTATTTCTGGGGTTATACCTGTTATAAGCAGATAGAATATCTGCCTTTGTGAAGTTTACACTTGAATGAGGAGGAGATGGACAATAAAAAAGTATATAAGCAAATTACAAAGTGTTAGAAATACTAATGAAGAAAAATGAAATAAGAAAGGGAATAGGAATGTTGAGGGAAAGACCTTTCTGAAAAGGTAATATTCTGGGCAAAGGCTACTTAGGCTAGCCACATGGATATCTGTGGGAGGAGACTTTCCCTCTCCTTGATCCCCACACTTTTACCTTCCCCTCCAACCCTCCCCCTCACACACACGCATAAAGGTAATAGCAAGTTTAAAGGCCCTGGGGAGAGCTCAGCGTAGGTGTAATGAAGATCAGGAAGGCCAAAGAGGCTGCAGTTAAGTGAAAGACACTACAAAAGATGAGGTCAAATAGCTATCTATGGGTGACCAGGAGATTTGCAGGGACATGATATAGGAAGCCCCTAGAAAGTTTTGGGTGGTGAAGTTACATGTTCTGACAAACCTTCAAAGAAAGGAGATAAGGAAACAAGAAATAGGAATCTAGAAAAGCCATGAAAAGGAAAGGTGGGAGGTGGGTATCTAAGAGTATACATATAAAAACAGACTGTGTCTAAGCACCAAGCAGGTAGAACCTCAGGTATAAAATATAGAAGATAAAAAAAGTCAGGAAAAACCTTGAAGGAGATAAAGTCTGTGACTATCCCGTGCCTCCCCTACCTCCACCTCTTCTTCATTTTAACTGGGGACACGGCTACAAGTCAAACATTGGCTTTTTGGCCAGGAAAGGTATTTTGGTCAGAGAGGCCTACTTTTTATGATGCGTATCGAATTCCACAGAGGGCATAAAGGAAATACATATCTTATCTAATCCTCACAGAAATTCTGAAAGGTAAGCATTATATGACAAGCTGAGAAAAGCTGACTCTGCTTTCAATCCAACATAGCAGATAGAATGCAGAATTTGCTGTCTAAATTAATGAGATCCAAGTTTTGTGCACTACACAAAGATGTCTTCTGCTTAAAATAACTATGAAAATTTTGTAGGGAGGTAGCCTCTCTTAAATTCCAAAGATCTCCAAAGTATCATGCTGATCATTTTTTCCTTACTTTTACTTTACCAATCAAAAGAATGTGAAAACAGACAATATATTATATATATATAATCTGTATTATATATATATAATAGATCAGTTCTTGACTATGATTTGGAAGTGATTAAAGCATTGGAAAAAGTATGCCTCATTCCATATCTTTTTCCCACTTTTTTTTTTTTTCTTAGAGAAAGAGAAAGGGATTGGGGAAAGGCAGAGGGAAAGGGAGAAAGAGAATCTTAAGCAGGCTCCACACCCAGAGCTGAGCCCAACATGGGGCTCGATCTCACCACGCTGAGATCATGACCTAAGCCAAAACCAAGACCCAGATGCTTAACCACCCACGTGTCCCTTTCTTACCTCTAACAGGAGATAAAACCTAAAAGGATTCAAATAAGTGGACTGCTGTAATATTGTCCCTGTTATCCTTTCCTCTTTGAAAAGTATTCCTCTGTTTATGTTATTCAGAGATCTGGCAACAATGGGCAATGGGAACATATTCTATTCATACTATTGACTTATTTCTTTCTTAGGCTATTGCTCTATAAAATATGCAAATGGCACTTTTTAGAAACTAAGTTTAGATAAAACCTCTTCAATATGCTCCTTCAAATGCATTTAAACATTTTAAGTGACTTAAAAGCAACAAAACTCTCAGTTTTGAACCTGTTAAGAAATATCTTAAAATATGCATTTACCAAAATCAGGTAAATTCAAGGTGAGATTTAAAGACAAATGCAGTATTGATAAGGATAGGTAATGGAATTTAGGATTCCAACAGAAAACTACAAGGCAAAAAGCAAAAGAGTAGAATGAAGGATAAGGGAAAAAGATTGGAAGATGATTCCTGTGAATGGACTGAATAGTGCAGGTCTGACTGGGGACTGAGAGAAAGACTGGAAATGAAGGAACAGTTCATGTATAGAGGTAAGAAGATTAAATAGAAAACTCATGCCTGGGTTAGCAAAAGTAAAAGTACTATAAAGAAATCTTGAGGAAAGCATTGAGAATAGATCCTGCCATGACAAAATACAATTGAAAAAAAGTAGGGAAAACTTGAGTCTTTAGGACATTCACACTCAGCCTATCTCTTCTAAGTAGACCCTAGTCCATACTAATTCTACCCTTATTTCTCTTCAGTCCAACCTGCACTCAGAATCCCCCCAGATCTGGGGATTTGCTAAGCAGTTGCATTTATAATTAAGTTTGAGGTGGGTTTTGAGGTTATACATGAGATCCCAAAATTTATAATGGTCTGATTTTAAAATAGACTTTTACAAGTAGTTTGTTTCTTAAATGTCAATCATTACAGAGGGCAAGGTATCTATAATGAAATCATGGTACCATAAGACAAAAAGTTATCACATCCAGGTAGACAGAGCTGTCAAGTCCTCTACTTTTTATTTATTTTATTTGACATAAGCAGCTTGTAGCCTGAAGCTAATGATGCTTCAGCTTTGGGGCTCTCTGACCCAAAGTCCTCTTTCCGAGGACTTGGAAGGGGACCCTAGCAATGTGTACAAATGCCATTTCTTTTTTTACATAACATTTGCAAAAGTAAGATGTTTTTGCAATCTTTTCTCAAAAATGGCTCCTAAATTGCATAAGCTTCAGGTTCTAAAACTCCGGACTTGCCACTAGCTTGTATACAACAAACTGTAGCTATCTGTCATGTTCTAAACTGTATTTCTGTATGTCATTGTAGTGTGTGTGTGTGTGTGTGTGTGTGTGTGTGTGTGTGTTTTAGAGTCTTCAGAAGTGCATGTATTGGAAAACATCAACTTATCCAATTTTCTCCTTTATAAAGTGGGAAAAAATAGAAGTGTACAATAACTACTATAGTTCAATAATTTTTCTCAAAATAACAAGGGTATTAGATTTGATACTATGATATATAAATCCCTCATATTTTAAACACTATAAACAATTTATTTGGCAGATATATCACATAAGGACTGTATTTTTAAATAATCAACACTTTGGAAACTGGTGAAAAATACCATCAAGAACCTAAAGTGTGATTTGCTTAGGTAAAATAATTTAAGTTTAGCCTTGCATTTATTGCTTCAATAACAAAGATTGTCTCTCAAGAGAAATCTTGAGACTAATTTTATCTTAAGATCAAAAGCTACTTATCCCAAAAGTGTTTTAGAACTTAAGTGAATTGTTTTATATCACTTAGAGTACATAGTTATTAAAACTGGATCCTATCATGCTAAGTTATGTGTTAGATCAATTGGTTTTTTACAGTGTGTCCTCTTAAGAGACTCTAAAAGTGTTTATTTTACATCAGGTACAACATGTAGAAATCCAAGGAGTTTGTTTATATACTAGGTGATTTTAACAAGATTCCATATTAATACATTTCATTCAGCTTTTAGAAACCATCCTTTTAAAATGTTTGTTCTGAAAGGTATCAATTCCTATGTGTTTTTTAAAATCAACTTTTCTTCAAGTAGAAACTATAACTGGTAACACTATTAATCCAAACATAATAAGTCTTATTTCTTAAATCTATACCATGTAGTTTTATTTTCTTTAATTCACCAATTATGATAATTCTCACTTTTGAATGGTAATGCAATTAAATGCATGCTTTACCATTTCATTCATAATTCTTTGGGAGATCAAATGCCTTTTTCATTGGGTCTAATTCTTCTTGATGTCACATTGCTAAGCAACTAGAAGGAAATTTAAAAACTGGGGTTTTTTTTTTTTTTTTAATCCTCTTTTACAATTCAAATGAAGGAGCTGCATTCAGTGAGTGACCAACAGCAGCAGGTAACAATAGCTGGCATTTCTTTTCTCTCTTTTAAAAATAGACCATGAATGAGAAACTGAAGCAAGGAGCACATTAGTCTAAGGGGCTGAAACTAAAAGGAACCTCTGTTTTCTTAATGTATGTAGGAATTTGAATTTGGTTTTCATTCCAACCCAGGCATGACTTCACGAATATTCCAAAGTTACGTAGTTTTGAAGATGGTTTAGTTAGGAACTCTTTCACTAGTCACACACACACACAAACACACACTTTTCCCCTCAATGATTAAAACTAAGGTTTAGCAAAAATACAAACTTACCTTTAACTGAAGCTGAATATGAGGAAATGAAGCAGAGGAAAAGCACGGCGAGGAGAATCATATTGACTAGCTACCCTCTAATGCATCCAGTTCCCAGCCAGGAGTCACTGAGAAGTGGACTCTTCTGATGGCAGCGAGGAAGTGACCCTCCTCAGAACCTGCAACAAGCATGTTTATCTTTGGGGAAAGGTCAGATTCCAAACTCCAAAATGAGGACCTAAGGTCACCAAAGAACTCACTATTAATGATTAAACTTAGGTGGGCTGCAGTTTTCAGTCTCTCACTCTACTTAATTATTATTATTTTTTTTACTTAAGAAGAAAGATCAAGAAAATTTTCACTTTTGAGAGCTAAACCAGTCTGCCTTCCTATAAATTCAGAAGTGTGGAAGGACGCTTGAGAAAAACTGGTGGTGATACTTCTCTGCTCAATACACAGTCATCATCGTCCTATGTTAAGTGCTTTTCTGTACATTTTGCCACTTTATATGGGAGGGTGGTGAGGATTCTCAAACTAAACTAAACTTAATTGAATTTTATTACATCCTTAGAATTTTTTAAGACTATGTGTATGCTATTATTTAAAAATCATTCTGAATTTTAAGATTTATTTTTAAATTTTTAAGTTGTACCACCACCAACCACTTCAAAATAATGTTATAGCAGATAGAGCTTTCCATTTTGAAAACTAGATTGTTCTCTTTATGTGTGAAATTAATGGGGTTGTAGTAAATCAGCACCATCACTAACATGCTAGCAGGTCAAGTGAGGATATTATAGCAGACCTCTAGCTATTTCCATGACAGGAAACACTTATCTGAGTCCTCAGATTAGCTAGGTGTCCCCTGTGCTTTCTGGATCCCATTTCTAGGAAGAGATTCAGAGGGGAAATTCTAGCCCTTAGCATTTTTGCTACAGAAAATTAATTGGGAAATTTCTCTAGAATTAAAGTGAATATTCTAGTTTGGTTAAGTAAACCAACTCTTGTCCTTGAAAACTTCTGCAAAAGAAACCTGGTATGAAGAAAACCTACTAAAATGAGATGGTTGGTGGGGATTGGGGGTGTCTGTAGGGATGTTTTGGCAGGGAATAAAGCACTGGTGAATGAACTTCAAAATACTTACAGCTATCTTTAAGTATAAATGGGTTCTTAAATCTTCCCTCTTCTTTCTCAAAGCCCTTTTCTAAAATCCTAACCTTAACCTTATATCTTTTAGACAACCCAGATAAAAAACAGCTATCTTAATGGGGTCACAAAATGAAATATAAAATTTTTAAACTTCCAAAGTTAAGCATATTACCTCTTGAAATATATTTTGTATAAAGAATTGCAGGATGCGGGGCACGTGGGTGGCTAAGTGAGTTAAGCCTCTGCCTTCAGCTCAGGTCATGATCCCGGGGTCCTGGGATCAAGCCCCGCATAGGGCTCTCTGTTCAGCAGGAAGCCTGCTTCCCCCCCCTCTCTCTGCCTGCCTCTCTGCCTACTTGTGACCTCTGTCTGTCAAATAAATAAAAATCTTAAAAAAAAAAAAAAGAATTGCAGGATGAAAATTGCCTTTATCACCTATTGATATTAAAACTTAATTTGCTATCCTAAGTTTCATATACAAATCATGGTTAAAGTACCTATACAAAAACAAAATGTTTGGCTGTGACTACATCAAAATTATAAATAATAAGTTTTCCTGGGGTAAACAGAAAAGGCCATTCTTAGAAAAATGCTTGTTGAAGAAATGTAGGTTTTTATGAATAGCAGGAATTATAAGTACAAGGTAATGTTGAAAGTGCTTTGCTGCTTTACATTTGAATGGATCTCTATGTCCTCTACAATATCCGCATTACATACATAGTGATATGAAGCCATTATAGACACATAAACTTTGCATTCTTATTTGTTTAAATTAAAGATTGGTTTGATTCATGTGATTCTATGAAAACTATCTTTTGTATTTCCATTTGAGGCTCACAGTTACATAGAGCTTTAATGTTTGTGGTTAGACTATGCTATGCATGCATGATACGTGTCTCTTTGGGTAAAGTACCATTTGTTGTCAAGTGTTTGCCAGAGTCCAACCAATAAAAGACGTATCAGTATTGCTTCATAAAATAAATGTTGTTTCACTTGAGCATTTGCTTCAGACTAGAAAGAAAGCTTCTATGAATCATAGTATTAAACAAACATTTCAGCATAGGATGTTCAAAGGAGCCTGTTTCTGTTAGTAATAAATAACATCATCCTTAAATAACATCATCTTTTTATATTTTGCTTATAACTTTTACTTTGTACAAAGACATTTGAAAGTCTTAAGACTGTTTTACCAGAAATAAAATAAGAATGTCAAACTCTTCCATATTCAGTGAATTCTGTGTACCGAAGAAGAAGCATTCTTCTCTGTTGCGTGGTTGATCAAGTAGAGCAAATATGGTATAATATATGTGGAAGATACCTCCCCAAACTCGTCACCTATTTTACATGGCATATGAAGCAGGAAAGAAGCACAGCACAGTATAAAAATAGCAGAAGCGGCCATCTATGAAGAAATTACTATGTATAATATCCTATGCTGAACACTTCAGATTTTTTCCACTATAGCCTAATAATCAATTAACATATTAGAAAAATGAGACTTGATTTAGTAAAGGATTGATTTAGTAAATGAGGTAAATGAGGTAAATTTAGTAAATGAGGATTGTTTAGTAAAAATAACTTACGAAATACAGAAAAATAAACCTTAAAACCTAATCACTACTCTATTCAAAAAATGTTATAGATAGGAAGTGGAAAAATTGATTTCTTAATGATGACAGAGAAATATTAATTGGGACTGTCACTAACTTTAGCAAATCCATCACAATTTTGTACAGTGGCGAACAGAGCACTTGACTGTTGTGTTTAGATGTTCCAGCCAGAATGTACGGGGAAAAAATTGATTTGTGTTAAGCCGGTCATAATCAAATAATAGATTTTAAATCAATTCTCTTGCAAAGAAATTCTATTGATAGTACATAATACTATGGAATATCTGCTATACAACTCTTTTGCAGTGACAAATAAGAGACTATGACATAAAGATGGATGACTAATTCCAAAGTGCAGTTGTGTTTCTGTTGAGTATCAGAGGTTATTAGGAGTTAACTCAGTTTTGTAGATTGGAAGACAAATGAACTTCACCCACTAGAGGTTGGAAGGAAGTGTATTACCCTACCAGATAGAGATATAGTAAATTAGGCTATAAGATAGCTATAGAAGGGGAAAAAAAAAAGTCTTTATAACATTAGAATATTAGAACACCTTACTCTTTTCCTAGGGGGAAAAAAAAAAAACCCATGACATTAATAGGGGAAAAAGAATTAGGACATTTCAAATTACCCCTTAGTGGTCATAATAAAGTCTAATAGCATTTTTGATTCAGTGAGGGAGTTAGAATTTTCAAGAGGTCTTACAAAAAATAATTCTGTTAGGTTGAGAATATTCTTATGATGTAATTATCACTTTTATGCCAAGGCAAAAGTATAGGAGAATACACAAACTATTTTAAAAGGTATATCTTAAGAATTCTCTTGGGAAAAATAAGAACCTAGTTGCCTAACACTAAATGTCTTTCCTTAACAAGAATAAACTTGAGACTTAGGTTTCAAACATTTGAAATCTAAGGCTCTCTGAAAAGGATAGTAATTTTTCCAAAATGAAGTTATTAAACTATACCCTCATCCCATCTACACACACACACATATATTTGACAACAACAACAAAACTCCTTATGGTTCAGTAGTAAACCAACAGCTCCCTAAGAGCAGTCTAACTCCATTATCTTTGGCCACAAAAAAAAAACCCTTGAATTTCTAATGTTTAAAGGAGAGAAAGGATGACTCTCTTTCAGTAGACTATTGTAAATAAAACAAAATTTAAATTTGGATCAGATTGATTTTTATTACTAAGGCAGTCCAGAGATTTCCCATATAGCCTACACCCAGTTATTCCTATTATCTTACAGTATTTGTAAGATTTGTTTTGGGTTTTTAAAATTAACAAATCAATATTGATACATTATTATTAACTAAGATACATACATATCTCATTTCATTGCACTTCACTTTATTGTGCTTTATAGATCAAATTGGTGCCATTTTTTCCAATAGCATTTGCTCACTCTATGACTCTGTGTCACATTTTGGTAATTCTTGCCATATTTCAAACTTTTTCCTTATTAATATATTTATTATAGTGATTCGTGATTAGTGATCTTTGGTGTTACTATTTTAACTGTTTTAGGGCGCCACAAACCATGTCTATATAAAATGGAGAATTTAATAAATAAATATGTGTGCTCTGAGTGCTTCACCAACCAAGCTCTTCCCCCATCTCTTTCCCTTTCCTTGGTTCTCCCTATTCCCCGAGACACAATATTGAAATTAGACCAGTTGATAACGCTACAATGACCTCTAAGTGTTCAAGTGAAAGGAAGAATCACATGTCTCTCACTTTAAATAAAAAGCTAGAAATTATTAAGTTTAGTGAGGAAGGTATGTCAAAAGCCCAGATAGGCCAAAAGCTAGGCCTCTAGTGCCAAACAATTAGCCAACTTTTGAATGCAAAGTTCTTGAAGGAAATTAAAAGTGCTAGTCCACTGAACACAAGAGTGGTAAGAAGGTGAAACAAACTTCTTGCAGATATGAATAAAGGTGGAGAGACCTGAATTGAAGATCAAACCAGCCACAACATTCCCTCAAGCTAAAGCTTAATCCAGGGAAACTTCCTAATACTCCTCAGTTCCCTGAATGGTGAGAGAGGTGAAGAAGCTGTAAAGTTTGAAGCTAACAGAAAAGTTTGAAGAAAAGTTGGAAGCTAGTAGAGGTTGGTTCATAAAGTTTAAAGAAAAGAGTCATCTCCATAACAAAAATGTGCAAGGTGAAGCAGCAAGTGCTGATGTAGAAGCTGCAGCAAGTTATCCAGAAGACCTAGATAAGTAATTCATGAAGGTGGCTACACTAAATAGATTTTTTGGTGTGGAAGAAACAGAAGAGGATGCCATCTAGGAATTTTATAGCTAAAGAGAAGTTAGTGCCTGGCTTCAGATCTTCAAAGGACAGGCTGTCTTGTTAGGTACAATGCAGCTTGTGACTTTAGGTTGAAGCCAATGGTCATTTGCCTTTCAGAAAATCCTAGGGCTCCTAAGAATTATGCTAAATCTACTCTGCCTGTGCTCTATCAGCGAAACAACAAAGCCTGGATGACAGCATATCTGTTTATCTGTTTCTAACATGGGCTACTAAATATTTTAAGCCCACAATTGAGACTTACTACTCAGAAGCCTTCCTTTCAACCCAAAATATTATTGCTCTACATCCTCTCCAACACACGTTGTTTCCTGTCTTGCTAATTTTGGCCATTCTAACTGGTGTAAGGTGGTATCTCAATGTGGTTTTAATTTGAATCTCCCTAATGGCTAGTGATGTTGAACATTTTTTCATGTGTCTGAGAGCCATTTGTATGTCTTCATTAGAGAAGTGTCTGTTCATATCTTCTGCCCATTTTTTGATATGATTATCTGTTTTGCGTGTGTTGTTTGAGAAGTTCTTTATAGATCCTGGATATCAACCTTTTGTCTGTACTGTCATTTGCACATATCTTCTCCCATTCCGTGGGTTGCCTCTTTGTTTTGTTGACTGTTTCCTTTGCTGTGCAGAAGCTTTTGGTTTTGATGAAGAGCAAGATCAAGTGGTTTCTTGAAATGGAATTTACTCCTGGGGAAGATGCTGTGACATTCACTGAAATGACAACAAAAGATTTACATAAAATTAATTGATGAAGCAGCAGCAGCAGGGTTTGACAGGATTGACTCCAGTTTTGAAAGAAGTGCACTACTGTGGGTAAAATACTATCAAACAGCATTGCTGTATGTGAGGTGTGAAGTAATAACTCACTGTGGTTTAGATTTGCCTTTCCCTGATGATTAATATTGTTGAGCTTCTTCTCATGTGACTATTGTCCATCTTAATGTTTTCTTGGTATAAAATGCCTACCCAGGTCCTCTGCTGATTTTTTAATCTGGTTGTTTGGGTGTTTGATATTAATTTGTGTATGTTCTTTTATATTTTGGATATTTACCCCTTATTGGATACGTGATTTGCAAATATCTTCCATTCAGTAGGTTGCCTTTTTATTTTTTTGATGGTTTCCTTCACTGTGCAAAGGCTTTTTAGTTCAATATAATCCCTTTGGTTTGTTTGTTTTGTGTTTTTAGCTTCATTGCTCTTGGACCAGGAGACTGGTCCCCAAAAGGTATTGTTAAGATTGATGTCTGAAACCTTATTGCCTTTGATTTCTCTTAGGAGTTTTAAGATTTCAGGACTTATATTCAAATCTTTAGTCTATTTTGAATTTATTTTATATATAGTGTAAGATAGTGGTCTAGTTTTCCTAACACCATTTCTGGAAAAGACTGTCTTTTCACCATCGAATATTTTTGTCTCCTTTGTTATAAATTAATTGACAATATATGCATGGGTTTTTCTCTGGGCTATATATTCAGTTTCATTGATCTATATGACTATTTTCATGCCAGTAACATACTGTTTTGAATGCTGTAGGTTTGTAGTATAGCATCAGATAGTGTGATACCTCTGGCTTTGTTCTCCTTCTCAAGATTACTTTGGCTATTCAGGATCTTCTGTGGTTCCATACACATATAAGGTTTATTTGTTCTAGTTCAAATACCAAATTACCAATTTGTTCTAGTTCAAATACCAATTTACAGATTCACTGCAATCCCCACTGAAATACCAGGTATTTCAGTGGGGATTGCAGTGAATCTGTAAATTGCTTTGGTATTTTAACAATATTAATTCTTCCAATCCATGAGCATGGTATACATATTTATCTGTGTCAATCAATTTCTTTCATCAATGTTTTACAGTGTTCAGAATACAGGTCTTTCACCTCAGTTAAATTTATTCCTAGATATCTTATTTGTGATACTATAATAAATGGGATTGTCTTAATTTCTTATATAGGTATTAGTGTACAAAATGCAACAAGTTTCTGTATATTATCCTGCAAATTTACTGAAGTCACTTAACAGTTCTAAATCGTAATTTTAGTTTTTTTCTAGTAAATAAAGCCTTTAGGGTTTTCTATACACAGTATCATGACATCTGCAGCTTGTGACAGATTTCATCTTCCTTACAAGTCTGGATGCCTTTTATTTCTTTTTCTTGTCTGATTACTGTGGCGAGGACTTCCCGTACTATGTTGAATAAAAGTGGTGAGAGTGGCCATCCTTATCTTATTCCTGATCTTAAAGATTTCAGTTTTTCACATTAAGTATGATGTTAGCTGTGAGTTTGTCATATGTGGCCCTTTTTATATGGAGACATTTCCTTCTATGCTCACTTTGTTAAGAGTTTTTTTTTTAATTAATTTTTTAAAAAAGATTTTTATTTATTTATTTTACAGACAGAGATCACAAGCAGGCAGAGAGGCAAGCAGAGAGACAGGGTGGGGAAGCAGGCTCCCTGCTGAGCAAAGAGCCCGATGATGCTGGGCTCAATCCCAGGACCCTGAGATCATGACCTGAGCTGAACGCAGAGGCTTTAACCCACTGAGCCACCCAGGCACCCCGAGTTTTTTTTTTTTTAATCATAAATTGATGTTGAATTTTGTCAATCTCTGCATCTCTTGAAATGATAATTTTACCTTTTGTCAATGTGGTATATCATATTCATTTATTTGTAGATGTTGAATTACCCTTGCATCCCTAGAATAAATCCCATTTGATCACAACTTATGATTCTTTTAACGTATTGTTAAATTCAGTTTTCTAATAATTTGTTGAGAATTTTTGGATCTGTTTTCACCCAGAATATTGATGGTGTCTTTGGTTTTGGTATCAAGATAATGCTAGCCTCGTAAAATGAGTTTGGAAGTGTTCCCCCCTGTTCAATTTTTTATGGAATAACTTGAGAAGGATAGGTACTAACTCTTCTTTCAATGTTTGGTGGAATTCACCTGTGAAATTGTCTGGTCCCAGACTTTTATTTTTTTTGGAGACTTTTAAAATTACTGTTTCAACTTCATTACTTGTAATTGGTCTATTTAGATTTTCTATTTCTTTATGATTCAGTCTTACAAGGTTATGCATTTCTATGAATTTATCAATTTCTTCTAGGTTTTCCAATTTGTTGGTATATATTGGTCTAGTAATCTCTAAGAAAACTATTTCCTTTTCTTATCTTACTGCATTAAGACGCCCAGTAAGATGGTCAAATACATATATGTGTACTTTTTGTATTTTGTATTCTCTGAGTTGTCACTCCTCTTCAAATCTTCTTTTCTTCAGTCACTTTATTTCTGAGGTTTTTGTTTGTCTGTTTTATGTTGTTCTATCTTCTATCATTTAAAAAATGTCTTTCAGGGCTCCTGGTTGGCTCAGTGGGTTAAGCCGCTGCCTTCGGCTCAGGTCATGATCTCAGGGTCCTGGGATGGAGTCCTGCATCAGGCTCTCTGCTCAGCAGGGAGCCTGCTTCCTCCTCTCTCTCTCTCTCTGCCTGCCTCTCTGCCTACTTGTGATCTCTTGCTGTCAAATAAATAAATAAAATCTTTAAAAAAAATAAAATAAATAAAAAAATAAAAAAATCTTTTGGTTTGAAATATTGGGTTATAGTTTTCATATGTTTTTTTCTCTATTTCATATTTTATTATAACAACTTGAAAAGGATTTAACTGTAATCCTTTTTGTGGTATATTTTAAAGCTAAATAAGTTATCTTTTATCTTTAAGAGGAAAGATTGGGTGTAATAGATTTCTAGCCTCATGGTTTTAAAACTTCCTTTTCTCATGTTTTCCTACAATGACACCTATGTATCCTTGTCATTTCTGAGCTCTGTCTCTTCTCTCTCACTTTGATTTGGACCTTAATTTTTCTTTGCCTCTACTGTCCCATTCCTGTTCAATTTGGATTCTATTCCCAGAAGTTTCTTTTCTTAGAAGAAAAGCCCAACAGGGGAGCTCAGGTTTATTAAGTTTTATAAGTTCATAAACTCCATATCTCTCCAGCACTTTCAGACCTTCCTGCTCCTCCCTTTCTACTTACCCTGAGATTACAGACAGCCCGTTTTGCTCTTGATCTCATATTGGTCTCCCTTGCTTTTCAGTAAATACTTGTGGGCAGTTTGGGGGTCCTCCCATTCTCATGGCCTTCAGAAGCTCTGTTGTCATCCTGTTGTTTCTTCCTACCCAGAAACTGATACTAAGTTGACAGTTTGTTCCCACCTGCTCATATTATGAGCTTTATGAGGCTTCTTTTTCACTTAGTTATGTTTTAGTCATGGTCTGTATTTGTTATTGTTATTGTTTTGCTATCCAAGGTGTTCAACCTGTTTTTAAAAAGAGATTCAGACTACAATGCCTCCATAGTTATCTTCACAGAGCTTCAATATTCATGTATTAATTGGAGAGGGGGTACGTTATATCTTTTCAAGTTTTAAACTTTTCCTATATATTTGAAATCAATCAAAATACAAGTTGAAATTATTATATTATTCTGCCTTTTAGATAACTCCAGCTAATTTAAAAATCAATTTGTTTTGCTTTCTTAGCCTGAAATTAATGTACTCACAAGGATTAGTCTATTCCCATACCTCCCCACTCCCAACTTGCTGAAGGACACTCTTAGACTTAATGAAATAATACAAGTAGGCTTAAAATAATGCAATTTGTGATTACTGCCCAATGTTCTCAGGCCAAACATTTGGAGGAGCTCATGATTGTATTTATTACCATTTGTTATTGTTGTCATTGTTGTTGTTGTTGTTACAGATTTCTGGTTCTATCTGAGCCCCTTTTTCACCCTACAAACTACAGTCCAACTTAACAAACTGGCTGCTAATTATCTGACTGTGGTCCACATGTTTTGTTTAGCCTGCTCACTATTTAAAAAACTGAACAAAATAGTTGTCAACACTTAAAAACCAGATTTTACATAAAAATCCGGTTTCCTGGCTTCTCTTTAAAAATTGAGATCTGGTGTAATGAAGCCCATATTCCTACTTGGAATCAGTGCCCTGACTAAACAGAGAATGGTCTCTCAGGTTCGTACTTTTCTCCCAGATAATTTCTCTCATTGTTATCTTCTAGTCCTCATAGACATTATAGGTTTGCAACCCATGAACTTGAATCTCTTTTATTTCAAACTCTTATTTTGGCTTAAACCACTAAATATTTGCTAATGATTTCTAAATCTGTTTTTACTTAGAAATCCCACATACTCCCCGGAACCCACATATTCAATATCAAACTATTTTTTTTTAAACCTAATTTTCTCCCACTATTCCCTAAATGACCCAGTTAACATAATTGCATTCCTATAGTTGTCCAAATTAAAAAACCCTTAGGGTTATTCTTTTCTCCTTTTTCTTCATCCTATCCACAGCTTTTCAATCATGTGCCAAATTGTGACATGTCTTTGTTTTTATAGCTCCCAATATTTGAATACCTTTTTCTTCTTTATACCTGGAAAACCACTTACTTTCCAACATGGAGCAAAATTATTCAATTTCTAAAACTATATTTCCTGTCTCCAAGAGCATTTAGTTGCTCCTTTTCATGTATAGGTATCTCAAGTACATTGTATGTTGTATGGGTATTTACTTACTGCTGGCTTGCCACTAGTCTATGGATTCCTTACAAGGACACAGATTATGATCTAGTTATCTTTGTATGAACAGTACTAAGACAAAAACATGAACTCGATAAACACATGAATTTTATAAATCAATGAAGGTTATTTCAGATCATGAATTTACTTTCCTATACTTTCTATATTATGCTTCAATTTCTGATTAACCCCCCCCCCTTTTTTTGCTGGCACTTTTTTGGTGCTTGATAGTAGAATCATTGATAGTAGATTACTTAAATATTTGCACCACATGACTGTAGAGTTAAAATGGCTGTATCAAAAGAAAACTTAGACTCTGCCATGAAAATATGAAGGTTTTTAAGGTAACTTAAAGAAATCCTGCCTTAAATACATAAGGATGCCAAATAGTAACACTGAAAAAATATATTATTACTCATAAACAGAATCCTGAGAGGCACTGAACAGCTGTTGAAAAACTTGGCACGTCATTATGCCAGCCTGAGTTTAATGACCTACATGTGAAGGGCTACATATCCAATTACTAATCCTCACTCAGCTACTCTTTGCCCTGATATAGAGGCAGCTGGAAAAGAGATGCCCTACTAACATCAGAAATGGATCCAGAGTTTGTTGTCAATGTTCAGTTAAGAGATCTTTTAGATTTAAGATGAGGAAGAAACAGGGAGTAACCCACAGTCTTATAGCTGACCTAGCTTTTCAAGTAAAATTTGAGGGTTTAAAACAAGAATGCTTTCAGTTTTGTGATGAGAGAACTCAAATTTTGAATTTAATTTTCTATCCATTAAAGCCTTTAAACATGTTCAGATATGTTTTCAAGTATCAAAAATTTACTTCATAATTCTTCCCATACCAATATGGCAGTCTTCTATTCATCCATTCAAATCTCATTCTTATATTCAAATTCTGCAACAATCACCTATTAGAAGAAGGCTAAAATAAAAGCTAAAATCGACAGTCTACTAGATTATGTTTCAGTTTTCCCTCAAGTTGACTTGGTCTATATATAGCAAAAAGATCATATAAGGTCATGTATTATGAACAATGAAACGTCACATGATGTTTTGCAAAACTGTAAGAAAATTAGTTCAAGGAATGAATGGAGAGTAAGACTTAGGATATAATGAAGAAAAAAAAAATTAAACATTCTAGATTTAAATGCATCTTATTGGGAATTTGACTCACTCTTCCAATTTGATTTTCCATTTGAGTTGTGTGAAATCATGTGATACTGACAGCCTTCTTCCGTATACATCATAGTTCAGGCGTAGCTATGCTTTCCTTCCATCTCCAGTAGAGAATTAAAGAGCTCTCCAACACTGCTTCGCATTTAAAATTTATAAAAGTAGTTATGCCTTACACCCTCCTCTATCCCCATAGGAATATATAAATGAATACATGCCTGCAAGCATACACTTGCTTTGAGGTGCAAAAGCAGACATCATTGTAACTACCTCCCCTCCAAAAACCCTCACTCCAGACCCCGCCCAACATGAACTCCCTCCCCTTTCTGCAGGTCCAAATGTGGCGCAGTTTGATGACGTAAAGACGTACGCGCCCTAGCCTCCTACGCGTAGCCGCCGTCCCTGCCTCTGGGAGTTGAAGTTTCCTTAGGAAGATTCGTGAGCTCTATCAAGACCATTACGAGAAGGCTCTGGGTTGGTGTTCTCAGTTCCCTGACAACTCCTCGGCTCCGTAAGTCTCTTGGCACTGCCTCTGGTTCCTGCCTACTCTCTGGTCTTCTTTGGGCGCAAAAGGGGCTCTTGGCGATGCCATTCTCGACTAGCAACACGGCTTCCGGGGGAGAGGGGAGTGGGGCTGTAGAAATGGAGCCGCGACTCCGTTCCCGAAGGAAGTGATGTCACATAGAGCGCGTCCCCCGCGCCACGCAGCTCCCTGATTCGCTGGCTGTAGTTTAATCCCTCCTCGAGTGCGTCCGCCGACGGCTGCCCTGGAGGGGAGTGTTGGGCGAGGCTCGGCCCACCCGCAGTGGGAGCGCCGACGGTCGGCGTGTGTGTGGGGTCGGGATCCGGTCCCTAGTGTATGAAGAGAGTGAGTTTCCAAATAATGAAGGGAGAGGGAAATCTGGGCCCCGAAAGGCTGGCAAACGAGTATGGTTCTGCCCCTTGGTGGCTGTCGCTTTACCTCTTTAGACCCGCCTTACCGCGTTTCTCCCAGCGAGGGGCGGACGTAGCTGAACGCTCTGAAATGCTGAGAACCCCAGGGAAAGTTGCTGCAGGTGCAGGTAGCCTCATGGTGGTGAGCCGAGGATGGTTTTTAAGAAGACAGGCGTTACTTGATTTCAGCGAACTATTTTAAGTGTTAAAATTCGGGAATTTTTTTCTAGAAATATAAAGAGGATACTTTCTCCCTTTTGGTTTTGGTGGTTTTAATTCCTTCCCCTCTCCCTAGGCCAGCCCAGCTAAATCGTGCGCTTTCGATACCGCAGATCTGGCCGGCGCCTTTTAACAAAGGTTTTCTTTCCCTCTCACTTTTCTTAAACGACCTGTCACTGTCAGGCCATTCAACTCCATTTTGCAGTTATTCCAACATTCGTTTGGGTCTTTCAGGTGGGGAGGTTGTCATAAGTAATGAAGACTTTATTTAGCCCAATCAAAATCCTTTTTTTTTTTTTTTTAAACTTTTGACTGATATATGTCTGTGTTCCCTGCTGGAAGCTGTGCTGAGAACTGGAAATACAAGGAAGATTGAGATGACTTTTACTTACTTATTTGTCTCACACCAAATGGCCTTAGTCACCTTTATCCAGTTCTTGGTGTTATCAGACCATCTGATAACCTAATTCTTGTAACTAAGCGAACCAACTTTGTAAAAATTCTCTATTAAAGTAAACTAAATTTCACACAGATATTTCTATACAAAATATTCTTAAGTATTTGTTGAACGTGATTGAATAAATGAAAATATACTGTGTCACAGCATGGGAGGGAGGAACACAAAACTGCTATGGAGCTTATAAACTGTGGCACAAACTTTAAAAAGCAAGTATACCTGGTAAAAAATGCCACATTTTGCTTCAGGTCATCTGAACAAGCTAGTATATGGTGAAATGCTTATTGTATGGTATCGGAAGTGAGAGTTGATACTTATCTTTGAAGAGTGTGATGTAAGCAGCAATATATTGGGTCTCAAGCTAGCATCATTTTTATTTTGTGCCTCAATGCATCTAGATTATCAAAGCTTAAAAAAATTCACTCGCTGCAGTGTATTTTTTTAATTCAGAATAGCTTTTAAAATAATGAAATTGTCAACCAGCTCGTGACCTTTAGGCCAAGTTAAATTTAGACTACTCAGGTACGAAAGACAAAAGCTCCCCCTGGTGTACATGAGCTGTAAAACATAGCTATATATTGCCTTTTTTTTTTTTTTTTTTTTTTTAATTTTCACATTATAGAGCCAGTCAACACTTGAAGTTTTTTAACAGAATAAAGAATAGCAAAACACGATGCCATTGATTAACAGAAATGTTCTCTTTTGGAATATGAGTCATTGTTTTATGAAGGGAGCAATTTGTTTCCTGTGAATTTTAAGTTTGCGTATTTAGCTTAGTGGATCGGGTTTAACTTATTTTCTCTACCTTGTACGGTTTTGCATACATGCATTGCTTTTATTTAATGAACTATGTATATAAAGGAAGTAAAATAAAAGTGATTCTGGGGATCACAATATATATTTTAAAATTTTCTTTCTTCTGATTTTTTCAGGTTTGCTGATTTTCTCCATCTCCTGTTTCTTAAGTTGAATGCTTATTTATTTTCCAGCTTTTTAAAAACACTCTTTAATGAATGAACTCAAGGTTGTACATTGATCTCCAGTTTACCTTTTTGCTTGTATCTCTCTCATCCTAATATTAAGTCTTTCATGTCATTTTGTTTCTCTGAATTCTGAGATTGTCAGGATGTCTTCTAATTCATCCATTTCCTCTTGGGCTCCAGGTAGTCTGGAGTTTATCTTATATCTTGAATTTTTTATGTCTTTATTTACTGGTTTCCAAATAGGCTCTTTTCCATAGATTCTTCTTTTGCTTATTTTATACCTGCTTTTGTGTCCCAATTTCTGGTTTAGTTTTTATTGTTCTATTGCTATGATCTCTGAAAGATTCCAATCAAATTTATTTTAAAGTCTTTCACATTGTCCTATTATTTTCAGTTTGTGAAGAGTGGATTTATCTCCTGATCATTGATTTTTCTGGGATTTTCCCATCATTTCTTTGTGTAACTTTGCTTTGCATAGTCCTCTTACAGAATTATCTCTACCCACCCCTCAAAACCATCTTTCTGTCTGCTGCTGAATTTGTGGTTGCTCCTATCCTGGCCCTGTTAAATGCTTCCTTCCATGCACAGCTTGCAAAAGTGATTCAGATTTCCAATTCTAAAGTATTCTAAGTTCATATGTCATCTCATCGTTTGGCTCCAGTTATAGCTGAGAACTAGACACGGCTTCCTTCAGGTTTCCCCAGGTAACCAGTGTGGTATAAGCCTTTAGTCTAAATGAAATTTAGACTATTAGAAATTTCATCTGTTTTCAGGCTTTTCTTCATGGAAAAAGGAGCCCCATCCCCAACACTAGTTTAAGGTTCATCTTAAACTCTTTGCTAGGGGTGCCTGGCGCTCAGTTGATTAGATTCTTGATTTTGGTTCCTGTCATGATCTCAGGGTTGTGAGATTAAGCCCTTGTTCAGTAGGGAACCTGCTTCTCTCTTTCTCCCTGACCCTCTCCCTGCCCGGCCCCCACCAGTGCATGTGTTTTCTCTCTCTCTCTCTTTCTCTTTCTCTCTAAAATAAGTAAATAAATCTTTTAATAATAATTTTAAAAAGTGTTATTCTCTCTACCATCCTCTTTAAAGCTAGGAGAACTCCCAGTTGTCTTTACATTGCAGACCCAGCAGGAACAACATCTATTTTAGTTCTTGGTTTTGAGAGAAGCTATTCCTTTTTTGTTTCCCCTTGGATCTTATCTACTGTTGTCACGTATTTCAAGATACAGGAGACAGAATGCCTCAAAACATGAACTTTTGGCAACTATCTCTAGGAATATTCTGTCCCATTTTTGTATTCAGTTGCATAGGAATTGAACTGGAGCTATTTTTTCTCCTCTTTCAGTGACACAGTGTTCTCAGAGCCCTCCAGCTGTAGGGGTGAAGCTGCACAGCTCTTTTACATTCTTTGGAAACCCTCATTTTCTAAATAAGATTTTGGATTTCTGGGAGAGCGTAGAGTTGAAGCTGGGTTTGAATCTTAGCTCCATCACTTTATTTTCTATTCATTCAGCAAGTATTTAGAGGACTTTGTCCTAGATTTGTTCTAGATGTCTTGTTTCTTAGGAATTAATTAGTACTTTTGTAATTTGAGGCAAGTTATTTTATCTCACGGTGCCTAAAGTGGACATGATGCTTTCTACCTTGTAGGGTTGTTTTAAGGATTAATTTAGATAATATTATTTAGCATAGTAAGAATTAACAAGTGTTCGTTATAACTACTTTCATCACTTTTAAAAACTTTTGTAATATATTCACTCATTTGTTTATTTTGCAAATAAATAATAAGCATCTACTGACATCCAAGCACTCTGTTAGTAATGTAATGTGGTGCTAAATGTTAGGCAAAAGCAGACCTCATCCATGCCCACAGGCAGTTTCCAGTATAAAATCAAATTTGGGTTGTCACTTCTAAGAGATATTTGCCCCCAGACTAAGGATACTGTTTGGTTAGTGGCATAAGGAAAACTTGCGAACTCTTACTTGGATTATCAGATGGTTCTTTCCCCTTCAGTAATTTGTGACTTAGCAAAACGCCAGGGTTTTTGCTGTAGCCCCTAATACACACATCTTAAAATTTATCTTTCAGTTAAAGTCTGGTAACCTTTGTATTTTCTTAGTTATCCCCATGTGTCCTGTTATAACATTACATTTTTAAAGAAAGCGAGAACCCTAATAAAATTGCGTAAATTATCTTCTGCAAGGTTTTGTCCTTTCCGTTATCTGAATTGTTGGAATTTTTCTCTTAGATTCTAGCTTCTCTGCACAGACTTGTTAGCCATCTCTTTAAGAAGGAAGAATCATAGAGTTTTCTTTAATGCCAGTAGAACATTTGCAAATCATGCTTAGTCTTTGCTAGGGATAAATAAATTTTTAAGTTGTAGTGCTAGTAATCTATTAAAGAGAAAAGACATCTTAGTATTTTTAGCTCTTTCCTAATCTGAGGGTAAATTCAGTTCTGGACAACAGATATGAAGATGTGGGCAGTTAATCCAATTAAATATGTTTGAGATGGTCCTGCACCTCCCATGACTGATTATAAGATCAGCTTACATATTTTGTTCTATAGCCAAGACTAAGGTGGATATTTATAATTATGTATTTACAATGAAATATACTGAGAGGCAACCAAATTTGTTTTCTTCACTGTCCAAAATATATAAATCTATAACATATCTTTTGTTAAAAATCATTTCCGAGTGTACACCCAGGTAATGAAAATAACCTTTCCCTTGTACTGTAGCATTAATGACAACTAAAAAAACGTTCTTCCCATCACTTTTTTAAAGTATTTTTTCTTTCATAAAGCAATATATTTTCATTATATAAAATATAGAAAATGCAAAAAAGTGGGTAAAAATTAAACATGATTATGTGTACATATTCTTTTTAAAACAAAGTTGGACATAATGTTTATATTGCTTCTGGTTTTTATTTTTTTCTACTTAGTATAACCATTTCCTTTTATCACAATAGTTTGGGGACACAAGATTTTTACTGGGTGGTTAGTATTCCCAGCCCATGTTATAGATGAATTGTAATTTACAGACCCCTCTTGCTGACATGCAAGTAATTTCTAATTTTCATTGTTAAAAAGTATATTCTGGTACATATACTCTTTTGCATTAATTTTGTGTATATTTCTAATCCATTTACAGGATTTTATTCTAAGGAAACAAATTATTGGGTCAAAGGGTATCATGACATTTTAAAGCTCTTGAAACACAGATCTGCGTAACTTTCTGGAAAAATTGCCATGACTGCTAATAGTATATGCAAACACCCATTTCATCAAATGGTCTTTGCCAGTAAATGACATTTAATTGTCTAAATTTATATTTTTTTCATTATTGATAGGATTTAATTTTAATTACATCTTTTGGTCTTTTTTTTTTTTTAACTTTCTGTGTGTGTGTGTGTGTGTGTGTGAGAGAGAGAGAGAGAGAGAGAGAGACACTTACCTGTTCACATCAAAAGTTGCTTTTCAGTTTTTTCAGAGGCATCAAATAATGTCTTCTGAAATGTTGCCAGCATTTACGGAGTCTTCTAATGTTGAAAGAAAGCAAAGCTTAAGTGAAGATCAAGAGAAGAGCCAGAAGCCAAGATTAGGTGAAGAGTTTGAACCAATATCTAAAAGACAAATGAAGAAGCTAATTAAACAGAAACAGTGGGAAGAACAAAGAGAGCTCCGCAAGTATGTTTCAAAATGTATATATATGCTGTACCATTCAGGAGTGCTGAACTTTGCATAGCCCTTTGACACATCAAAAGTAACTGTGATAATTAAAATTGGGGCTATGTATGTTGTTAGCACTGTCATTTGGCTGTTATTTGTTTCCATCTTGGTAGATTTACAGTACACTTTTTGTCACGCAGAGCGTATTGTGAATAGCAGCACAGTTTCTGAAATAGCTGACTTAGATAAGGGATATAGTTAGCATCCGTGTCCTAGATATAGAACAAAAATAACCACCTCAGAAAGATCAAATTTGGGCCTGACATTGATTTTGCTAGAAAAACCATTGGTTTTGGTGAGAGCAGTTAAGCTGAAGCTATTATTATATAATGCCAACATTTATTGAGGGAAAATAAACTTATAGTTGGTGTAGATTATAGGAAAAGTATGAAGTGTTTTTAAAAAAACACTCTTACTTTGCTTTATTCTATATTAATGTTGTTTGAAAATCATGTAGGAGAAGAATGATAAAAGTAAAAATTCATCCTTAAGTCCAAAATTTAGTATTTTACAAAGTCTTAGTACAGTGTAATACCAATGATAAATGAAATTAGGAGTAGTGAGGGTCTGTATAGAAAGTATTTTATTGCTTTTACAAAATAATATTCTTTCTATCTAAAGCTTTTTGGTGGACAATATAAAATAGCTGACATTTGATCCACAGAAGTGGCAGTTTTATGTGGTTCAGCCTGCTAATTCAAATAAAACTATTGGCTTTTTTTGTCTATTTAGAAGAGTCTTGTAAATATCAGAATGTGTAAATAACAACAAAACGTTTCAATTCCTAATTTTAGACAAAAGCGGAAGGAAAAACGCAAGAGAAAACAATTAGAACGACAATGTCAACTGGAATCAAACGTAGATGGAAATGACAGAAAACGCATTCGAAGAGATGTTGTCCACAGTACACTCCGCCTTATCATTGACTGCAGTTTTGACAGCTTGATGGTATTAAAGGTATCATGAATCGTTGTCAGAAAAATCCTGTAGGTAAAGTAGGTTGAGGGGCGCTTGGGTGGCTCGGTAGGTTAAGTGTCTGCCATTGGCCCAGGTCATGATCCCAGGATCCTGGGGGGAGCCCAGAGCCTATTTCTTCCTCTCCCTCTGCCACTCCCCCTGCTTGTGCTCTCTCACTCTCTCTCTCAAATAAATAAATAAAGTCTTAAAAAAAAAAAATAGGTTGAATAATTCTTGCTTTAATAGGTAATATCACTTTAATGTAAACTTATGTACTAAAATGTATCTTAAATAAAGTTTTTCAAGATCATGCCCCCTAAGTTAAACTAGCTAATAAATTGCTCTTATATGCATAGAAGAGAGAGACAGACATGGTAATTAGATTATAAGACTCAGTAACTGTATATTAATCATAAAGATCCAGGAGTTTTTTTGTTATTTGTCCTAATCAGAAGAAGAAAGTAAGAAATGTGATTGGTTTAATAGAATTATTTCTTATTTAGTAATTTGAGAAAACTGGCTATCTGAACAATGTAGGAAAGAAAACATGCTTTACTTACTTTCCAAACCATTAGTAGGTTATGAAATAGCAGTAGTGTGGCTCTACAAGAGTTTTTCTTCTTTTGTTGTCTTTTATTTATTTATTTATTTATTTTTTGAAAGATTTTATTTATTTATTTGACAGAGAGAAAGCACAAGTAGGCAGAGAGGCAGGCAGAGGGAAAGGGAGAAGCAGGCTTCTGGCTGAGCAGGGAGCCCAATGCAGGGCTCGATCCCAGGACCCTGGGATCATGACCTGAGCCAAAGGCAGACTAGACTCATAACGACTAAGCCACCCAGGTGCCCCCTTTTGTTGTTGTTGTTTTTTTTTAAGATTTTTTTTTTTTAATTTATTTGTCAGAGAGAGAGAGAGAGCGCGCGCGAGAGAGCAAGCGCAGGCAGAAAGAGTGGCAGGCAGAGGCAGAGGGAGAAGCAGGCTCACTGCTGAGCAAGGAGCCTGATGTGGGACTCGATCCCAGGACAATGGGATCATGACCTGAGCCAAAGGCAGCCGCTTAACCAACTGAGCCACCCAGGCATCCCCCTTTTGTTATATTTTAAGAAGAGTAAATACTTTCATGAGTGAGCATTTTAAGTGGGTACAAAATTGAGTTACTGATCAGGGTATTGACTTGACTTACAGTAATTATTAAATCAGTATGTACAGAAGTTGAATGGAAAATGTCACAAAGGACCTGTATTTCCAGAGGAAAAAGTGTACTGTCTTGACCCTCTCTTTTGCTTATTTTATTCTACTAAGATTATGGAATGGCCATAGGTGATTTTCAAAGTGCTGCTTTAAAAATTGCACTCTTTTATAGGACATTAAGAAACTTCATAAACAGATTCAGCGATGTTATGCCGAAAATCGGCGAGCACTGCATCCTGTGCAGGTATGTTTGGGGAATTTAAAACAGATTCCAGGTTCCTTTTTCTGGAAACTTCTTCTGGAAAAGGCGTAGATAATCCCAGTTGCCTGTACAAGAATCTTACAGATGCTTTTCCCTAAAGAACAAAATGCCTATTTGAAAAATGTTCTAATTTGCTACAAAAATAAAGTATTTTCAACGTTTTTTCCTGTGTCAGTCTTAGTCACACGCTGCACAGTCATTGTGTTTTGTACCCACTGACCTCATTCCTGTGTAGTTGAACATCTTTGCTAAAGGACATATATGTATTTTCATACCAGTTTCTCAGCTCTCAACTCCTTTCCTCACAGAAAGTGAGGGAACTTCCCCCAGCTTGATGTGTGCCATCGTACCTGTTGGTTAGGTTTCTTCTACCTAAGGGATTTTGAGTCTGTGGCCATTTGGAGAAGTACTCCCACTGTTAAGAGTAGATTGGGTCTTTTTTCTATTTGTTTGAATTCTAGGTGACCTAAAAATGAACACTAGCTCACTGATGTTAAGAACCAGAAATTCTTAATATATTTCTGATTAGATATTTATTTTCTTTTTATCAAGTAATAGTATTTTTATATTTTTACATCTTATATTCTTCTCACCCTTGATTAGACTTGGAATCGGTGTCAGGGTTTAGAATCAAAGGAAGATTATGAAGACTTTGGACTGGTAAAAAAAAGTGGTGGCAAAAGAAACTGAATGAAAACTTGACATAAATGTAGGGAGTTTGTAGAGAAGCGATTATTAAGGGAGAGTCAGATTGTAGCTGCTTGTAAAATGGGAGAAAAATGTGGATGGAATACTCAAAGTAGTGGGTTATGAGATACACCAAACATGTCACTTTTATCATACATTTATTCTTGTATGTTTTAAAGCATGTCACAAATTATTTTTTTCTAAAATGGCTATATATATATATATATATATATGGTTCATTGATGATCAGATGATTTTAGAAGAAAAATAAAATACTGGACTCTGGTAGTTATTTGCTCTTTCTTTCTGTGTCCACCAATCTCTTTTATCAGTTTTACTTGACAAGCCATGGAGGCCAATTGAAAAAGAACATGGATGAAAATGACAAAGGATGGGTCAACTGGAAGGTAATTAAAATAGATGAACTCTCACATAATTCCAAGTATTTTTATGCTTAAATTTTTTACTTAAATTCTAAGTAATGCCAATAAATACAGGAATTGACAGTCTCTAAATCACTATACCTAAGTCTAATGTTACTAATGGTAGAAGCTAAAGAAACTGAAATGCCTATTCACATGTTCTCATTAAGTCTCACTTATTTTGCCACCTTTATCTTTTTATTTTGTTATTTCTTTTTTTAAAAATTTATTTATTATTTATTTTCAGCATAACAGTATTCATTATTTTTGCACCACACCCAGTGCTCCATGCAATCCGTGTCCTATATAATACCCACCACCTGGTACCCCGACCTCCCACCCCCAGCCCCTTCAAAACCCTCAGATTGTTTTAATTCTAGTTAGGTAACATATAAGGTGAAATTGGTTTCAGGTGTAGAATTTAGTGATTCATCACTTACATATCACACCCAGTGCTCCTCAAAACAAGTGCAGTCCTAAATTCCTATCACCCATCTGGCCCATTCCCTGCCCACCCCCCACTCCAGCAACCCTCACTTTGTTCTTTACTGCCAACTTTAAAACAATTTTTTAAAACAGGAAAAATTTTAAAGTCTGTGTGTATAATCTCTACCTAGCAAACTGGTAATACATTACCAGAGAGAAATCTCTTTAAAACTTGGAAATGTACTTATATTCTGTTTCTACTAAATCTGTGCCATCCTGTGTGGTGACCACTATCCACCTGTGGATATTGAACTCTTGAAATGGGACTGGTCTGAATGGAGATGTGCTATAAATGTGAAATATACATTGGATTTGAAAGTATAAAAAAAAAAAGAGAGAATGTATAATACCTGCTTGAAATTTTTAAAAAAACTTATTATATGTTGAAATGTTAACATATTGGGTATAATGTGTTGGGAACAATGTATTAAAATTAATTTCACCAATTTTTGCTTTTTTAAATGTGTCTACTGAAAGATTTAAAATTACATATGTGGCTCACATTTTCTTTTTCTTTTGGACTAAACTGTTCTCATTTGCAAAGATAACAAATAGTTTGGCTTTAGTACTAATCCCTGAGGAACCTTGCCCTATTCTGAGAAGTACTGGGGTAGTCCTATTTTTTTTTCTGTCTCAGAGCCAGTTTTTACGTGATAAACTTTCCCTCTCACACTCACTAATCCCATAATACTGCTTTTTTTTTTTTTGGAGAGGTGGGTGGGGGAGGAAGAGAGAAGATCCTAAACTGGGACATGGGGCTTGATCTCATGACCTTGAGATCATGACCTAAGGTGAAATCAAGAGACACCTAAACGACTGAGCCACCCAGGCACCCCTGAATTTATTTTAATAATAGCCTATGGTATGAAACATTTTCTTCAAAAGCTTTCCTAAGTTTTAAAGTACAATATATTTACCAAGTTTTATACCCATGCCTATTTTCCTAAGAGATAATGTAATTAGTATAGGCATACTTTCAGTTATTTTCTGGCTTGTTAAATTTATTATTTATACCACCAGTTTTTCAGAGACTCACAAGTTAACTGGTCTTTACTCAGGGCCCTCCAGGACCCCCCATTAAGCATGGCCGTCAAATTAATAATACCATTTTCCAGAAAAGCAGCTATTTATTACCTAGTAGGTTATACATTTAAGGTGAAAAATCTCCTTCATTTTTTATTTCTTTAAAAATTACTAAGTAAATGCCATCTGAGTCTGGTGATGCATCATCTCTTATTCTATCAATGTAGTTTGCAAAATTTTGACTGCTGAATGTTGTTCAGTCTTGTACCTCTGACCTGATAATTTTGGTGAAGATTTCAAATGTGATCTTTATAGAAACAGATGTGTAGAATTTATTAAATCTATAGTCCTTTTGTGATGATACAGGCAGATGGATAGGAAGGATTGGAAGAGGCATTCTTTGGTTAGAGAGAAGTTTGAGCAGATTGTGGCCAAAAAAATACATTTGTTTTGTTGGAACAGAGCCAAAGTTAGAAAGCTACGTTAGTGCCATATTCAAGAAAGAGTTACTGAGTAAAAGGGTTTAAGTTTCATCCTAAATCATTGAAAGTAGGGTTTTTAGAAAGTGAGTCTGCCATTGGTATATAGAAGTAAACTGGAGGGATCTGGGGCTAGAGACAGGGAAATAGCAATAGGAGGCTGCTTAAATAATTGGGGTGTGAGGTGATGAGGAATTGAAGTAGTAGGTTCTCGATAATTGTAAAATATTGTTTCATACTTCTTTTCATATGCTCTCGGGTGGCTTTGCTTAAGGAAAAGAAAATAATCCTTTTTAGCCAATTTTTACAAAATCTTATTAATAACATCTTTCTACTTATGTCTTAAAGGATATACACATCAAAGCAGAGCATTATAGTGAATTCATAAAGAAAGAAGACCTAATTTATCTAACATCAGACTCACCTAATGTGCTGAAGGAATTAGATGAATCAAAGGCTTATGTGATTGGAGGGTTAGTAGATCACAACCATCACAAGGTACTATTAAGTTTTTATTTTTACTTTTTTGCTCATATTTTAAAATGGATATCACCAATTTTCTTGATAGTAAAATAATACCAATAGCTGATCATTATTGAATGCCTACTATAATCCAGTCACCTTTCTAGCTAAGAAAGCATTTCACATATATTTCTAGTTTGCTTAATCCTCCCTACAACACAGTGAGGTTAGTGTTATTATCTATATTTTTGATGAGGAACTGGGGGCACAGAGAAACTAAGTCTAAACTCAATAGTAGTAGGTGATAAAGCAGATATTTGACACCAGCAGATGGTTCCAGAGTCCACATGCTTAAATGATATGCTGTATTGATAGTAGATGCTGCTGATGGTAAGATTTATACCAAAATTAATGCCAAATGGTAAATTTATATGAGTTTTTAAATACATAATTTTCATGGGATGTGTTTTCTATTCTCTTGTATTTTGTACTTTTGTCTCTTCCCACCACCTCCTTACCCTCATTTGAATGAAAAATTACAGAAATTTACTTTATAAAAGAAAACATTATTTTGTTCTTGGCCAGCTACTTTGCAGTATGCTAAATTCAACCCAACTCAAGAAAAACATGTTTACCAGTTGTCTAAGGAAATGCTATCAGAATAATATGAAATAATTCATTATTCTTGTATAACATCACTCTGAGGTAGAAACTGTCAGTACTGTTGGGATAGTTTATATCATCTTGTCCATTATGATAGCCATGTGCTGTTGAACACATGTAATGTGCATAGTTTGAGAAACTCATCAATTTAAACTTAAGCAGTCACAGTTGTGGCTGTAACTGGGGAATGCAGCTCTGTAGCATCACAGGAAATTTGTATCAGAATGATCTTTAGCTTCTTAAAATTTTTTTCTTAGTGGAAAAATTCTATTTTGTTGTTTGTGTAGAATCATATTTTTTTCTCTAATGTTCTATGTTTTTCTGAACTACATTAAGTTTGTTTTCAAAAGCACCTGTCTCAGTCTATTATTTGTCCCTAAAATTTGCAAACTACTGGTTAAGAAATTTAGCTCTTCTTTCTCCTGTACTTTGTCTTTTGGCTATTTCAGTTCTGTTTAGAACAGACTCTAAGAATTTTAATTTTGAGGAGAAAATTTATATTTAACAATCTTTTAATTGGTAGGGAAAATAAAATTTATAGGCAATTTAAAATTTTTTTCAAATCAGGTTTTCTTTTACTTTGTCTTTGCCATTTGTGCCTCTTACTGTTATATAATTGAAACATAGTTTTATCTTTATATGTTTTTACATTTACGGGAAGAGTGATGATGCTTCTCTAGGAATTCAATTTGAGTATTTCAAACTGAGAGGAAGGCAGTGTGGAATGGTGAAGAGCTATCTGAGTCAAAAGGCATGAGTCAGATTTTTCTTGTGGTTCTTCCACTGAGGAGCTTTGTGTTGGGGTAGGAAACACTAAATTAGTCTTTGGTTTCCTTATTTGTAAAGCTGTTAAAGCAGCATCTACTATCAATACAGCATATCATTTAAGCATGTGGACTCTGGAACCATCTGCTGGTGTCAAATATCTGCTTTATCACCTACTACTATTGAGTTTAGACTTAGTTTCTCTGTGCCCCCAGTTCCTCATCAAAAATATAGATAATAACACTAACCTCACTGTGTTGTAGGGAGGATTAAGCAAACATTCTGGACGATACTTTCTGTCGAAAGAATGCTTCCAGATTAGCAATTACACACACAAACACACACACTTCGTCAGATAATATTCTCTGAACTAAAGTTGTTTCTTATTCTGTTGTAGACTGTAAGTTAAAATAATCTAATGTTCTAGTCCGAGTTATAGTATCTTTGTTTTAGGGACTCACATATAAACAAGCATCAGATCATGGAATTGACCATGCACAGCTCCCCCTTGGAAATTTTGTGAAGATGAATAGTAGGAAAGTTTTGGCAATTAATCATGGTAAGCTATAAGTGGATTATGAAAATATGCTTGAGTGAACAGTGTGAAGAATAACATTACCTTTGGACAAGTAGAAAATATACATCTTGCTGGAGACAAAATTATAAAATGTAATCATTTATAATTTGAATATTGCATATTTTAGAAAAAATTAGAAATGTAGAAAAATACGCTATAATTCCACTACCTAGAGTTACTTGCTATTAACTTCTTGGGTGTGTCCTTCCAGTTCTTTTCCTATGCATAGATAATATTATTTGTTACATAATTGGATTTTTACTCTGATACATAAAATATTATAAATTTGGATGTTTTCTCCCATTTATAATTTTATTTTCTGTCATTGAATCATTATTAATGGCTACATAATATTCCATCATCTGAATATACAGTAATGTAACTGTTGATTTTTTTTTTCTTTTTTACTTTTGTAAATAACATTGTAGTAGATACTCTTAGACCTGAGTTTTGCCTGGAGTTTTGCTAAGATTTTTTTTTTTAGTGGAGATTTTTGTTAGTATACAACTACTTATTGAGCTCTTTTTATGTGCTAAATTAAACACTTTCTCTACAGCACACTCTAGGGAATTACAGAAATGAATTTATTGATTCAAGGAATGAACTTCTAAGACCTTTGATAGTGGAAATTACTTTTTCATAAAGAAATTCAAATTATGCCCTTTAGCAATATATTAAAATGAGAGTAACTTGCAGACAGTATTTATATTCTTTATCTCTAATGTAAAAAAAAAAAAGGGAGGGCAAGATACTTCCCAGAGTGAGTGACTCTCTATAGGAAGGACAGAAAAAATTTAGATTAATGCTAACCGGTTTTTTTGTTTGTTCCTAGTTTATGTTAGCATATAAAGGATATAGAAGTGAAACGGGTAAGAAGAATAAGAAGGAAATGAAAATGGTGCCCTGCCTATTGATTATAATTGACAAAAGATAATGGTATATCTTTGAGTGCCCAAGAACTGAATTGAGGAAAAACTAGAGATGAGGTATCAGGCCTAGTGGGCCTTGGGGCAGATTGGCTCTTAACAATGCATAGGAGAAGGAAGTGATACAAACAATGTAGTTACTAGGACATCTTAGCACTCTTAATACAAAGGCAGTGTATTTTAAAATACAGAATGCAACATTGTGATGAACCTGGCCAAGAAATGTATGGATTTTTTCTTTGTTGCAGTGTTTGAGATTATTCTGGAATATCTGGAAACCAAAGACTGGCAGGAAGCATTTTTTACTATCTTACCCCAACGGAAAGGAGCTGTTCCCACAGACAAAACCTGTGAAAGTTCTTCGTATGACAAGACATCTGTCAGGGTTGAAGATGGATTGGACAGTGATTCTAGTGAGGAAGAAAATAGCAGAAATGAACTAGAATCACCACATGAAGAAGAAAAGCAAGATAAAGAAAATAGTAATGAATCTACAGTGAACTCTATGCCACACTAATGTTATCTGTTGTTTTTTGTTTTTTGTTTTTTTTTTTTAGTTTAAGGAAAGCCAGAGAAAATGAGGTGCTTCATAGAATATTCTAACTGGAAGAAAATTTTATTTCCTCTTATTTCTATTGTCAATTTTTAAAACTTTTTTTAGAGCTAATTGATAAAAAGCCCTTATAAGAAAGTATTTTTTGTTTTTACATAAAATTTAAATGTATAATTTTTAAAATAGTTTTCTAAGTCTCAAGAGGTAAAACTTCATTCTCTCATTTACTGGATTATATTTTTTAGAATGTGCCTTCTGACCTTTCAGTTTTATTTTTTAATGTTTATATCAAGTGTCTTTCTGATTTTTGCCTACTTAGTTGTAGAGGTAGATATTCATCAATCTCCTCTAAGTCTACTGAAATGTTCTGTCTGGGAGGTTACCTCCTATTTGCAGCTTTTTTTAATTCAACTTAGTTACTTCAAAAGAATGCAGTTATCTTAGGAAGAAGTATTAGACTGATAAACTCAACAATTTATTTCTTTTGGACTATGGAGCCCATCTCTATTCCTCCTCTGTGATGCCTTTTTGTGGCTCTAAAGCAATCACCGAAGAGGGTAAAGAATCTCTTTAATGGTCTTTCCGAAGTTCAATAATGGTGGTAACTTATTTCAATTACCAAATGTAATTCTTCAGACTAGATTATTTTAAAAGGCCATTGAGTATCAATTTTGTCTTAAATTTAAAAGGAAACAGCTCTTAGCTGTCCTTTCCTTCTGTATGTACTTCTATTAAATAATATATTTCTTGGTTCTTAAAGTGAACAAAGTTAACTTTATATGTGCATCTGTCTACTAGCATATAATATACAAGCTAATATAACTGTATGTTCCTATAAATAAGCATGTATGAAAAATATATAATTGTATATATATCCACAATCATGTATGATTCTCAGTTAATAACAGAACTGAGTTGCCAAATATCTGTATAATTGCCTCAATGACTGTGTTGAACAACACTAAGAACTTGAATTTCAGAAAGTGCAAAAATCCATAGCTAAACTTTTATATGAGGACATTGGCAAGGTGGGGCTGAAAGGAGAGGTTTTTATTTTCTCCTGGTAAATGTAGAGCAGATCTGTTTAAAATAGTGATTATTCTTTGTCATAGCTAAAGCAAGATTTCAGAAGCCTTCACTGAGTTTGGTTAAATTTTCTGTTCTTTTTACTCACTGACATCTCAAATTATGTACACATTTGGTAGAAAGTTCATTAGATTTAGTATTGATAGTCACGGTCTCTTAATTTTTGTTGCTTTATTCCTAGTAATATAGTTATCCGTTTAAAAGAAGGTCTGTGAGCAAGGTACAGAAATAAAAGCCCCTACCATTCTAGAAGAGCAAAGCATATATCTCGAGTTGTATTTCTCAAAGGTTCAGGTTTTCCTAAGTACGGTTTAGTAAAATGAAATCTAGTTAATCCTTGAAAAGTGTGGGGATGAGGGTCAGCAACCCCCACAGTTGAAAATCCATGTATAACCTTGTCTCAAAACTTAATAGCCTACTGTTGACCCAAGATCTTACTGATAACACAGTAAGTGTATTTAAACATGTATTTCTATGTTATATGTATTATATACTGTGTTCTGAAAATAAACTAGAGAAAATGTTAAGAAAATCATAAGAGAAAATACATTTACAATACTGTACTATATAGAAAAAAATTCACATATAAGTGGACCCATGCATTTCAAACCTGTGTTGTTCAGGGGTCAACTGTATTATGCCTTTTACTTAAAGTATTTAATATGGAATGAGGCACAAGTTAATTTTGAAAGGAGGGGCAAAATCATTACAGGCACTGTGCAGTTTGTCACTCATTATGAAAGCCCTGTATTATTTCCTAGTGCTGCCATAACAAATTACCACCCGGTGGTTTAAAACAACAGGAATTTTTTCCCTACAGTTCTGGCAGCTAAAACTCAGAATCAAGATGGATCATGTACCCTCTGAAGGCTAAAGGGAAAAAAGTCCTTCCTAGCCTCTTGGTTTTTGGTGGTCCCAGCAATCCTTGCTGTTCCTTGGCTTACAGCTGCATCACTCCAGTATCTGCTTTGTCATCAAATGGTTTCTGCCCCAGTCTTTCTTGCCTGTGTCTGTGTCCCTCTTATAAGCATAGCAATCATTGGATCAGTGTCCAACATAATCCAGTATGACCTCATCTTAACTGGATTACATTTGCAAAGATCCTATTTCCAAATAAGGTCACATTTAAAAGGTACAAGATACTAGGACTTGAACATATATTTGAGTAGGCACAGTTCTATCCATACAAGTTTATATCTTAGGCTGTTGGTGACAGGGAGATACAACCTTCACCTCAGGGTAAGATTACAATGAGAAATAAGTAATTGCTGAGGTATTTAAAAATCTTTTTTAAATTATGGTAATCTCTCATTTTAATGTATTACTTTTAACATTGTTTTGGCTTATTGAGGTGCCTTATTTAAGACTTCATTTGCAGTGAAGTCTCCTGTATTGGGACATAATAAAGGTAAGGAATTCAGTTAGTATTTAAATAAATGCATCCAAAGGAAATATGTCTCCTGAAATAATAAAATTTTCTCTCACTTCATTTCTTCAAAAACCTGCAGTGTTAATAAATCAAGCTTGTTGATAAAGGAAGGAGCGTTCTTTGGATTGATTCCCCCAGAAGTCAGTGTGTTGCCATCTGGAAGCATTTGAAAATACTTGAAATTGGAAAAGAAAACAAACAAACAAAAAAGGCAAGCACTTCTGAAAGAATGTTAAGGTGAATGAACAGTTACGAAACCTATCAACTATTGCCAATTAAAAAGGAAAGTGATAGACCATTTTATAGATGGAGAGAGTCACAGATGATATAGGGAAAAGGCAAGAATTGTCCATAGAGCACTGAGAACACATACAGACAACAGTTGTAAGAAGAAAATTTTAAAAAGGGAAAAAAATGGCAGAGATTAGAATTAGACAGCAGTGGTGTATGGTGCTCATTAAACTTTGACCTCAATTGGCAGAGAGATGCTTATGTGTGTTTCTAGCTCCTAGTCAAGCACATAGAATAGGCTTTTCATAAATGTGAAGGAAAGAAGCAGTGTCACAATGAAAAGACAGCAGAGTTAGTGGGAAGAATAGGCTTAAATTTTGGCACAGCCACCTTTTGATTATGACTCTGGGGGAACTTAATGAACTTCTGTCAGTCTTTGTGTCCTCACTTGTGAAATAGGAATGTTACCCATTTATCCTTTCTCTTAGGGTTGAGCAATCAATTGATTTGAAACTGAGCAGAAGCTAACTTCACAATACTTTCTCATTGACATTCCTTCATATCTTGCCTTGTTTCCCTTGTTTCACATTGTTTGACATGATATGCACCCCCCCCGCAAAATGAATAAACCATATATAAGCCTTTGTTTCAGACTCTGCTTTCTGGAACCCAGATGTAGAGAAGATTTTAAAATGTGAACTTCTAAATTAGCAGAATGAGCACTCGTGTAACAAAATATGGATATCATGGATCATTTAGTGAATTATTTTAAAAGACACTGAAAACAGAATGCTAATATAAAACACAATAACCTCACAAAACCAAATCTCTCCTATGAACAAGTATAAATGTTGAAAACCACCAGTGTTAAATTAAAAAGAATAAAGAAGGGCATATTGGGCTAATAAAAAGAAGTCAAGTTTAACATTAATTAAAGGAACAGAAGGGCAGGTTGTAATGTTCAAGAATGCGATCCTTATGGGCGCTGCATGGCTCAGTTGGTTAAGTGTCTGCCTTTGGCTCAGGTCATGATCTCAGGATCCTGCTCAGTGGAGAGCCTACTTCTCCCTCTCCCTCTATCCACCGCTCCCCCCCCCGACCCTTTCACTGTGTATGCGTGGGTGCATGCTTTCTCTCAAATAAATAAAATCTTTAAAAATAAAAATAAAAATAATGAAATCCTTAGTTAAGATTTGACAGTTGTGAATATCTATACACAAAGCTTAGTATTCAAATTCACTGAGGAAAAACTGGGATTATATGAAATACTAAGAAATTCATTAGTAGAAGGAGGCTTTAAGGCATACTTCACAACCTATGATAGCTGAAATGGACAAAAGATAAATATATGGGAGATGTAAATGCTATAATTAATAATTGATAAATATCAAGTTCTCTAAGCTGAAAGTAGTTTTCAGCATCCATGTAATGTTCATTAAAGTATCTATATATTAGGCCACAAAAGAAAATACTTGCAAACAGGGGCGCCTGGGTGGCTCAGTGGGTTAGGCCACTGCCTTCGGCTCAGGTCATGATCTCAGGGTCCTGGGATTGAGTCCCGCATCGGGCTCTCTGCTCAGCGGGGAGCCTGCTTCCTCCTCTCTCTCTCTGCCTGCCTCTCTGACTACTTGTGATTTCTCTCTGTCAAATAAATAAATAAAAAAAAAAAAAAAAAAAAAAAAAAAAAAAAAAAAAAAAAAAAAAAGAAAATACTTGCAAACATAAGCAATAGGCAGCTTATCTGATAATATATTAAAGTAGGAAATAAACTTGTGAATGGGAGGAATGCCTTACTACCCAGAACTTTTTTCAGTAAAATATTTTGTAAAAATAGTGTTAGAGATAAAGTTGGTCGTAACTTCATTATAAAATTGTGGACTGTGTTTGCACATCATGTCAAAATGTATGAATCAAAATGGACAAAATTACAAAGACCACAGAAATACAGACATTTTTATTACACATCTTTCTAATTGATAAACAAAGAAAAGTTAGATAGTATATATAAAATTTGAACAGTACAAATAACACATTTGTTCTAATGGATAGAGCTGCAAATTTGCATCCAAAAATTTTTAATTTCTCTACGAGGCATTTATAAAATTGACCATATGCTAAACCTCAAAACTACCCTCAAGAAGATAAAAGGATTGGTCATTTTTACAGATCACATTATCTGACCACAATGCAATTAAATCATTTAAAAATCTAACAAGATTGAAAAACAGTCTATATTTGGGAATTAAAAAAAAACTCTTCTAAACAACTTGGTCACAGAAAAAAGTAAAAATTAGAAATATTTAAAAGTAAATTTAATGAAACCATGAATTAAAACTTGTGGAATGTAGCTAAAGCGACATTTAAAGGAAAATGTATAGCCTAAATTGCTTAAGTTAGAAAGAAAAACTATCTTTATTGAGCTGTGCATTTAACAAGTTAAAAGAAGGACTGCAGAATAAATTCACAGTTGAAAAAGGAAAATAATAAAGATGGCAATAATAATTAAACATCATAAAGAGGCTCAAGGAAAAACTGACTCTTTGAAAAGACTAATAGACTAACATCTGGCAAATTAAAAAAAATTTTTTAAGAGGGAGGGAGAGAGAGAAGACATAAATATGGAAATTAATAATGGAGATATTAGAAACATAAATATTAGAAAATACTTCATGTCAATACATTTGAAAGTTTATATGAAATAATTAAGTTGTAAATTAAAATTACCAAAATAACCTTAAAAAATGAAAACTCCAAGAATTTCTTAACTCAAAAGTAAACTGGTGTAGTGTTTTAAAATCTAGGCCCATATGTTTTATGGGCATATCTGTGAGACATACCAAATGTAAGTCAGCTTACACAGACTCTTTGTAGATAATTAAAAATGAGGGTACACTCATTTTATGATGCTTATTAACTGTGCTGTTGAAGTCTTTATATTTTCCCATGTATATATAATTTTAATTATGATAAAACTATTAAATTTACCATCTTAACCATTTTTAAGTGTACAGTTTAGTAGTGTTAAGTATATTCACATTGTTGTGCAACAGATCTATAACTGACTCATCATGAAGCACTGAATTCTATGTCCACTAAACACCCAATTCCACCTCCCCTATCTCACCTGCCCTTGGTAACCGCCTTTCTATTTTGCTTGAAATTTTGACTACTTCAGATACTTCAAATGGTGGAATTTGAAACACAGTATTTCGTCCTTTTGTGACTAAAGTCCTTTTGCTTAGCATAATGTCCTCAAGGTTCATCTATGTTATAGCATGTGACAGGATCTCCTTTTTAAAGCTGCATAATATTCCACTGTATGTATGTACCACATTTTCTTTATCCATTCATCTGCTTCCACCTCTTGGCTATTCTTAATAATGCTATGAATGCGGTATGAAAATATCTCTTTAAGATCCTGCTTTCAATTCTTTTCCATATATAGACTGAAGTGGGATTTCTGGATCATATGGTAATTCTATTTTAGTTTTTTGAGTTGTCTCTAGTATTTTCCATAGCGGCTGTACTATTTTACATTCCCACCAACAACACATAAGGGTCCAACTTATCCACGTCCTTCCCATATTTATTTTCTGTTTTCTTGATAGTGGCTCTAATGGCTGTGAGGTGATATCTCATTACAGATTTGATTACATTTCCTTAATGATTAATGATGTTGAGCATCTTTTCATGTGCTTCATGGCAACTGGCATATCTTCTTTAGAGAAATGTTTTTTTTTTTTTTTTTTTTTTTTTTTTT
>NC_081557.1:162948042-162953903 GCF_022355385.1 Mustela nigripes | reverse complement strand
GACTAAAAAAAATCACAGGAAAAAAGCCATGAGTTCCGTGCTTGGCTTTCTCCTCCTCTGGAATTCTGCTGCTCTCCTTGGTATTGAAACCGCACTCCTTGGTAGGTGAACTTGGTCTCGGCTGGATTTCTTGTTGATCTTCTGGGGGAAGGGGCCTGTTGTAGTGATTCTCAAGTGTCTTCATGTCCCTTGCCCATTTCAAATAGCCATGTCTTTTGTCATTGAGTTCTAAAAGTTCTTTATATATTTTAGGTATTAACCCCTTACCAAATATATGATTTGCAAATATTTTTCCCCATTGCATAGGTTGTCTTTTCATTATATTGTTCCTTTTGACAAAAAGTTTTAGAGTTTAATGGAGTCACATTTGTCTGTTTTTTTATATTGTTACTTGTGTTTTTGGTGTTATATCCAAGAAATCATCGCCCAATCCAATGTTCTTAAGGGTTTTTGCTCTGTTTTCTTCTAAGAGTTTAAGTTTCAGGACTTACATTTATGTCTTTAATCAAATTTGCTTTAATTATGTATATGGCATAAGGTAACTTCATTCTTTTGCATGTGGAATCCTGTCTTCCTAACACTATTTGTTGAAGACAGTCCTTTCCCCATTGTGTAGTCCCAACACATCTGTGTTGGGAATCATTTGGCCATAAATGCAAGGGTTTATTTCTGAGCTCTCTATTCTGTTCCTTTGGCCTACATTTCTGTCTTTATGCCAATACCACAATATCTTAATTACTGTTGCTTTATAGTATGTTCTGAAATCAGTGAGTGTGAGGCTTACAACTTTGTTATTTTTCAAGATGTTTTTGGTTATTTGGGGTCCCTTGAGATTTCATATGACTTTTAGGATTTTTTTTCTATTTCTGCATGAATTGTCATTGAGATTTTGATAGGGATTGCACTGACTCTATAGATCTTTTTGGCTACTGTTAACATTTTAGCAATATTTTTTTTCAACCCGTAAGTTTAGGATGTTTTTCCATTTATTTGTTTCTTTGATTTCTGTTAGCAGTGTTTTGTGGGTTTTAGTGTAAAAGTCTTTGACATCCTTGGTTAAGTGTATCCCTAAGTATTTTATCCTTTATGATGCTGTAGTAAATGGGATTTTTTTCTTAATTTCCTTTTTGAACCAATCATTGTTATTGTTTAGGAATGCAACTGATTTTTATATCATCAATTTCACTAAATTTGTTTATTAATTTTAACAGGCCTGTGTGTGGTATGTGTGTGTGCATATAATCTTCAGAGTTTTCTTCAAATAATAGGATGTCATATACAAACAGATCATTTTAGTTTGCCTTTTCCCCAATTTTTTTTTGCCTTTTATTTCATGTTCTTGTCTGATCACTCTGTCTGGAATTCTGTTCTTGTACAATATTGACTAAAGTATAGTGAGAGTGGGCATCCTTGCCTGGTTCCTGATCATAGAGCAAAATCTTTCAGTGGTCCCCCTTATCAAATATGGGGTTAGCTGTGAGCTTTTAATATATGGCTTTTATTATATTGAAGTGGTTTCTTTCTATTCCTGGTTTGTTGAGTATTTTAATTATGAAGGGTTTTGTCATCTTAAAAACGTATTCAAATACATGAGAATGAATGAATATAACTGTAGTAATCCAACTCAAGACATTGGAATACTAATGAATCTAAAGAAACTAAAATAAATAATGAAAGAAGATATTAATGAAATAAATTATAGAAACATTGTGGAAAATAGCACTGAATCCATCTGATTTTTTTGAAAGTAATAATAAAATATAAAAGCCATTAGCTAGCTGAATCAAAAAAATAAAATACATAAAAATGAGATCGCAGCATAAATATAGCAAGGAATTTAGAATTATAGTAAATCTGTCTTAACTCTAGAAAGATAAGTTTGGAAACATGGATGAAAGGCTTAATTTTCTCAGAAAAATAAAAATTTCCAATCTCAGTCCTCCAAAAAATACAGAAAACATAAACAGGGCAGTTACAATAGGAGGAATAAAATTTTCAAAGGGCTAAACACCAAACCTACATGGTCTGGGTGGGTGAATTTTACCAAGCTTTCAAGGAAAAGGGATGTGCAGTACCATTGTAAACTCTCTGTAACAGGGGGAAAAAAAGAGAGAGGAAAGCTTTGACATTAATTTTATGAAATGAGCCTGGTTTTGATACACATCAGTAGTGCCTAGCGGTTAAGCAGATAGGTTCCAGCCACACTTTGAGTCAGCCACTAAACCTTTGTGTCAGAGAGAGTTAACTATCCACCAGAATTCAATTTTCCTCTCCATAGAATATAGTTGTAACAGGAATATGATTCCCACTTAAGAATTTTATCAACCCCCTTTCTGCTAGACCATTTTTCAACCATGGTATGTGACTAGAAGTGATGTTTGCCATTTCAAAGCCAAGATTTTAAGTAGATGTACCGTCTTCGTAGAAGGCAGAATAATGTCAAGATCCTAATCCCTGGAACCTGTGATGTTACACAGTGAGGGGAAGTCAAATTGCTAATCATTTGCCCCGAAGATGATCTTGACTAAGCTGGATACCAGGCAGGCCCAGTGCAATCATAGGGTCCGTAACAGTGGAAGAAGGGGACAGAAGAGTCAGTGTCGGAGGGAATGTTGTGGAAAGACTCCACTGGCCATTGTTCACTCTAAAGATAGAAGGGAGCCATGAGTCAAGGAGTGTGGGCAACTTCTAGAAATTGTAACAAGCAAAGAAACATTCTCACTTAAAGCCTCCAAAAGGAATAGACCCCTGCCAACACCTTGATTTTAGCCCAATGGGACCCATTTCAGGCCTCTGTCCCAGATATGCAAGAGATTAAATTTGTGTTGATTTAAGCCACTAAGTGTGTGGTAATTTATTACAGCAGCCAGAGGAGGTCAAGACTTTCCTCCACTTCCCTTTCCGTCTCTTTTGCCAGCAGGATGCAGTTGATAGTGATACCCTGGGTGATGGTTAAGTCACAAGATAGAAGGATCCCTGGTCCCTGAATCACCAAGTAAAGCAAAATCACCTGCTGACTAAAAACACACACTCTGTTGGGTTTATTTATTTATTTTTTGTTATTATGTTCAGTCAGCCAACATACAGTACATAGTTAGTTTAAACCAGGTGATGGGTATTAAGGAGGGCATGTGTTGCAATGAGCACTGGGTGTTATATGCAACTAATGAGTCATTGAACACTACATCAAAGCACACACTTTGAACTCTTACATGAGAAATAATCCTCTACTGTATTTGAAAAGTGACATTTATTACAACGATTTATCCTATCCCGATGAGTACGACTCTCAGCACCTCAGTTTTCTTATTAAAAAAAGAGAGAATAGCAATAGTATTTATCTCAAATAGTTATCATGAAAATTAAATGTTACTATATCCACTCAGTTTTCTTATTTAAAAAAGAGAGAATAGCAATAGCATTTATCTCAAATAGTTATCATGAAAATTAAATGTTACTATATCCAAAATGTTTAGAATGATCCCTGACACACAATTAAGTGTGATGTAAATGTTGTCATTAAAATCTCACAGACATGGAGTGCCTGGGTGGCACCAATGGTTAAGTATCCAACTCTTGATTTTGGATCAGGTCATGATCTCTGGGTCATGAGTCGAGCCCCATGTCAGGCTCCACATTCAGCACAGAGTCTGTTTAAATATTCTCTCTCTCCCTCAGCCTCTCCCCCCACTCCTTCTCTAAAAAAAGAATAAAAGTGTTGCACACACCCATACACACATACACAAAATTTATAGTATCTCTTGAATATCATCGCAAACATTCTAAAAGATTGGCTAGTTGGTAGACAGAATCCAGAAATACACTGAAAGAATAATAGCTATGGCCCAAGAGTGGTTTATTTTAAAAATACAAAAAAGCTAAGTATTAGGAAATTTGTTAATATCACAATTAGCAAAGAGTAGAAACTAGTTCCTCTCTGGCTCATAAATTAGTGATAATTTTTGTATCTTTTTTGGGGACAAGGCCAGTATTTTTCCATTATCACTACAGAATCCATTCAGTGTTCTAACAGCACTGAAACACGGTAGACTGTGAAAATTAGCTCAGATGTTAAAATTCTGTGTTTTTGTTTTTATTTTTCTCTCTTAAGAGTTTGGGGCACGCATCAAACTGCAGCTGCAAAATTCTGTTATGGATGGCTTTTCTAGAATCAGGACCTTATGACCCAAATACAATTGTACAAATACAATCAGTGCAAGACTAGAAATGTAGCATATAAGTAAACATACTTCTTTTACACATGGTACCAGATTAACTACAAATAGAAATACTGTCTCCATTATTATTTATTTAGTAGCATTATATACAGGTGCTTTGAGATTTACATGTGCCACCAATTATTGATTCTCTGATACTGAAATATTTTTTAAAAAATAATTTGATGTTGTTATGGAGTGAAGCTCATGTCTGTGAAAGAAATAACTCAGTCTAGAATTTCTACCTTTGGAATGTTTAAGGATAAAATGCTCTCTGGGGAGAGAGATTGAATCCTTGTTGCATATTCCTTGCAGACATTGGTTTTGTTGATATGTTTTCCTGAATTTTAGGCTTGGGAGGAGATTTTGGTTTGCTGAAATATTCTGCAATGGGAATTCTCATATTATTTCTTCTTATAAACAATGGAGGCCTGTCCTCAGCCTCTGAAATAGAAAAACAGAACAAAACAAAACAAAACAACAAAATAAGACCAAAATTGAGACATCAAATATAGCCTCTGCCATGTTTTAGTAGCAAATGACTTACAAAAAATATATAATGTTTAGGTGAATCAAATATACCCCAAATTCATAAAAGAATCTATACTTATCTTTCTCACCACCAGCACATTTTTTAATGCGTTATTGGTCCTATAACATGTAGGGTATTTTCTATCCTCTTAAAATCAAACATTATTTTGGAAGGAATGAATTAGAACTGCTGATCTGTAAAGGTGACAGGCAAGGATGGGACAAGTGAGAGAAAGGAAAAGGAACTATGGTCCTGATAGACAAAAAATAAAATAGACAAACAGATTAAAACAAGTTAATTATAAGAGCTTCGCAAGACCTATAAGGTCAGACCCAAACAGGAATTAGGATTTGGAGAGATGCTATCACCACTGGAGAATAAGAAGTGTTATTGGGGCTTCTTATACAAAACTTCTCCAAATATCTAGACAGGGGCCAACAGGTAAGACATAGAATTGAGTAATGGAAACCAACCCTGTCCTGATTTTGTCGTCTTGGGTGAGGAGTTTGGTGGAAGTCAGACACGACAGACTATCCTTGGTGTGTCAGAGTAAGGGAGTATTTTCTAACTTCTCTACTGTATTTCTCAGTGCCTGTGAGCACAGATAGCCTCTTTTGGGTTTGGTTAACCCCCATAAAAGCTGCTGGGGCTTAGAGTGACCTCAAAGAACTCTAACTGATTACCATGTGATTCCCTGGATAAGAGAAGCTTGTAGAAACATCAGGATAGACTTTTGTTTCAGGCTTAAAGACCTACTTCCTAGTTGTTGTTCTATGGTCTTTTGTCACACATGTTTTAAAGTAAGGAGCTGCCAAACCCACAAGGATTTGGTCTATTCTGGACCAAAGTAGGACATTCTACAATTCTTATTTCTTCTTGGTTCAAATTGTGGAGTGTGGCTGGGTTTCTGATGGGGACATAAACTGCTCCTCTCTCTCGTACTTCACCTGTCTTGTAGAACATCTGCTTGCAGCCGATTGCCATTTTACTGTTTTCTGTGATCGACTTGGTCTCTAATTAAAATAGCTGGGATTGGGAGGGAGACAAACCATAAGTGACTCTTAATCTCACAAAACAAACTGAGGGTTGCCGGGGGGAGGGGGTTTGGGAGA
>NC_081557.1:162840334-162947942 GCF_022355385.1 Mustela nigripes | reverse complement strand
AAAAAAAAAAAAAAAAAAAAAAAAAAAAAAAAAAAAAATAAAATAGCTGAGCTCGATAGTTAAAAGCTATGAAGAACCAAACTCTGAGATCATTGTCCTTTTTTTAGGTCAGTGCAGAGCTATTGGATTGGCGTGTCCAAACCTACACTTCCTGCTACTCTGTTATCTTACTTCTAAAAGAGTATCCATTGGTCTCCGATGAGGCACTTGACCTTGCAAAACAAAGTTAAGTTTATGTCAAATTTATCTCGGTAAGAAATTCAGCAGACACTGTCCCTTAAAGGTAATTGGAAATCAATATTGAATTTTACTGCCTTTAAAACCACAGATTTAAATACTTACTGGTTTCCCTATACCAACTCAGTAATTATCACAAACTGTACTTAACCTTTTGGCACTTCATTATTTCCTTCAGATCCTTGGCTTGATACTCTAAATAATCGGAGAAAGAGAAAATGAAATTCACAGGTATATACAAGTACTTTCTACTGACTGCACTATCATCAATATGTTAACTACATACATATTTTAAACATTCTATCCCGATTCTTTGTTTTTCAATGCAGACAGTATTAAGTATACTTTCCAACAAAAGATTCTTCTGACTTTGAGTAAACATCTAAACAGTATCATACATTATTCACTAACATAGAGAGACTAACCCTATTTCCCAGTTTCCAATTTTATGGAAACTTTAAGGTGGAGACAAATTGCAATACAAAACTCTCTGTCTCAGTGATTTTTTAAGTGACTTGGGTTTTGAATATTTAATTTCTCTTGATTTAAGCGTTACCTAACTTTTCATTTTAAAGCAACAAGATTTTTTCTTCTGACTTAAATAATATCTTATTACATTTTCACCACATTGAGTATGCATATGTATTTTCTTCTGTCATTGAACTAATAACATTTAAGAAAAATTTATACTAAAAAAATTCCCAATTCCTATAATACTTATTTTCATCCTAGCAGCCTCCAGGAGTGTGCCAGAGAAAATTAAGTGAAGCAGTTTATTTTAATCTATCATTGTTCTACACAAGAAAAGTGATACTTGTGTGAGATGCATTTAACAAAATATGTAATACAATTTTGGTGTCCTTTATTGCTTTCATGTTTAGATCAAATGAAAAAAAATTTTCTTAGATGTCTGGATGGCTACAATAGGATTTAGAATGAATCTCATATTACATTTATGAAAGTAAAAGAAAACAAATACACATTGTGGTCATTTACTGAATAAAGAAGAGACTGAAACATCAGCATGTTTAGTGCTTTGAAAGATAATGAAAATAAAATTAAGTCTTTCTGTACCACATGCCCTGTAAATAGCCATTATATCTAATTACCTGGAGGGTTGATGTTCTTGCCTCGTTCTGGTCATCACTTTCAATTTTGCAGGTGAATTTGGGGGTGATTTAACTTTGGGTGGCTTCCTAGTCCCTGCTGCTAGGTTTGCTGTGATGTTTCTTCGTTGGGCCAACAAGTTTATTTCAGCCAGTTCAGCATGAATCAAAGCTGAGACCCACTCTTTTTCTGATTAAAAAAAAGGGGGGGTAGGCATGGAGGTTATAATTATCACGTTGGCTAGAAACACAGGATTTGTTATTTTATCCAGCACTGTAGTGTGAAAGGCTGGTGATATGTTTGCTGAGTGGACATTCATTTGTGAGTCAACGTTTCTGTGGACAAGCTGGGTCACATCACCGTGATATCTGTGACCTGTGATATTATGGACTGCCCCAAGTAGTTAACTCACTGAAGGACTTGTCCCCAAATTGCAATGGAATAACCTAAATATTGAGTACAAAATTTCAGGTTGTTGCCAAATAAAAAAAGAAAGCATATCTATACAAAATACTAAGACCAATATGACCTCATTAAAATATAGACTGATAAATAATAGTTACAAGCATATCTGTAAAGATAGATACCAAAGTCATCACTGAAATGATATTTATGATGATTTGATTCATTATTGTTCTTCTTTTCTTGTATTTTTTCTGATGCATCTGGGTCCCCCCCTCCCACCCCCAGCAGTAAGCACTTATTATTTGTATATATTTTTTAAAGTTACATTCTTAAAAAGGAAAACAAAAGTATAAGTAGTAAAGACTCCTTACCCCCAAATACTTCTTAACTGCTTGCCAAGTAGTCTTGGATTTCTAGGTAAAGGACTATTTCCAAAATGCTCCCTATTCAAAAGTATTAGTCTATCCCTAACATGCTGACATTTCCTAACCTTATTAGTGCAGATTCTCAAAGAGTGGCCCCCAGACCAGCATTATCAGTATCACTTGGGAACTTGTTAGAAATACAAATCCTCAGGCTCCACCCACCTCTGAAGTTTTGCCTTAGTCAGTCTGAGGACCATTTAGGTCTCAGGACAGCTACTCTGCCAGTTATGGTTGCCCCCCTGGGACTGGCACATGCTTCAATGGAACAGTCCACAAAGGTCCCAAAGGAGCCTGGGAGAGGACTGAACTGACGGTTTTGGTGGAGGAGTTGGCAAGGCTGTTAGACTCCAGAACTTGGAAGGCCATGCTCCTGCCATCATATCAGAGAAAGGAAACAGACTCTGCACTCAGGGTTCACATCCGGCCAGAAGATATGCTCAGGGAGACCCCTGAGATCTACACGACCTCGAGAAGCAGCAAAAACCAACCCTGGACACAAGCACTTCACATCACCCCAAGAAGTTTCAATTGGGACATGCCAAATTTGTGGTCATCGAATGACCAGTTGAATGCAGTCAGAGAGGGCTGCAGAGACTCGGATACTGAATCAGTAGGGAAGTAAAAGTGCAGCAGTATGTTTGCAAAGCCAAGGTTGAAAACTTCAGATATTGGCACATCCCTATTTTCTGATAAGGCACTGAGCTCAGTGTTTGCAAATGCTTCTTTTAATCTCACCTTTTGAGCTTGCGTGAAGCAGCCACTGTAGAACTTCGGCCAGGGAATCAGTGCGTAAAATGTTACAGAGCTTCGCCAGAATCTGACAGAGAGTATTAGAGTCACACAGGGAGCAAATAAATGGCACATGGTCTCTAATACTTCCTTTACCTCCTCCACGATCTCATCTTTCCAAAAGTCACTCTACACGTGACGCTCAGTTAAGTCAGTTGGGATGTTAGCCTGGGAACCCTATGTCAAATAGTATGCAGTGGAATCTTAAAACAAAACCTCTCCAACACAAGCAACAGTTTGTGGAAGGTGATACAGCATTCCTCTGGTTTTGTCTGCTCAGTACCCAAATTTTCTGGAAGCAAGATTCACTTTTTTTCTTTTGGAGAATGGATCTTACCCTGCTGTACCAGGGTCTTTCCCCCCCCCACGCTTTTTAAAATTGTTGTTGTTTGTTTAAGATTTTATTTATTTGACACAGAGACACACACAGGGAGAGAGGGAATACAAGCAGGGGGAGTGGGAGAGGGAGAAGCAGGCTTCCCACCAAGAAAGGAGCACGAAGTGGGGCTTGAACCCAGGACCCTGGGATCATGTCCCGAGTTGAAGGCAGATACTTAATGACTGAGCCACCCAGGTGCCCCTGTACCAGGGGTTCTAACTGAAATTTTCCATAACTGTCTGGACTCTCCCTTACTGCACTGCTCTTCTCCGTAGTGGGTGAATCTAGCTGGAGTCATTTTTCCTCAGTTCCCTGAACACAGTGGTTGGCCCAGTGGGGCGGGGGGGAGGGACATAATTCCCTTTTGTCAATCAGAATCCCTCCTTGACATTTTTCATCTGAAGTTAAGGGCTGACATGCAGGTGAGAGAGGAGATAAATATATGAAATAACTGTAATAAAAATGGGCTATAATAAGCATCAACATACAAACATGAAGCATGGGTAATGATGATTTCAGTTTGATCTTAAATTGTGTCTATTCTTAGATTTAGACCCATCTGAAATTCAGTCATATATATATATGATATATATTTATAATAATAATAATTATAATATTATATAATATAAAGAACCCAGATTATCTAAAACTAAGCCCATCTTTCTCTTTCTAGAACCTGCTCCAATTGGTTCCTCCTCATCCCCCTGTCTCGGTGGATAGCATTTGCAAACCCTGAAGAGATGTCCAAGCCAGACCCAGAGATCCATCGTGGACAACTCCCTTGCATCTACAATATGTTGCTGGACAACAAGTTCAGTAAATGCTTCATTCTCGATATTTCTCACATTTCTCCATTTCTTTTTATCCCTACAGCCCTGACCTTGTCTAAACTATCATCAGTTCTTGCTTAAGCTACTCTGCAATATCCTTTTCCCTAGTCTGCCTGAAATTTTTTCTTTTTTTCAAAAGATTCCCAAAGCTACTTTGCCTTTAATGGTTTTTTCATCAAAATGGTGGTTACACAGTGCTCCCAGCTTCTTTTAACTTACAGATCCCTCTAGATTTAATGTGGAAATCATCCCAATTGTTTCTCCTCTCTGAACTGTCATAAATCTGTGCTGTCTGTTGCTTAATGCCTGAAAACAGTTTCTTCATGTGTTTCCCCAGTTTTGTATAGTTGTTTACAGCAGGAAGCTAAGTCTTGGACCTAATCTAACATTTGGAAGCAGAGTGCCTTCTGTGCCATTTGGCCTCCACCTTCCAAATTAGTTCTGCATATTGTATCTAGAGCGATTTTTCTAAAGTACAAATCTGACCATGTAATTCTTATATTTACAAAGTGATTTCAGTATAAGTTGGTGTTTGAAATTCTTCACTAGCTTCCCACAGCACTTCAGATGAATCTGAACACTTATTTCTGGTCTATGCCTAAGTCTCCAACCTCAAACCTTAAAGCCTTCTCCCTCCGAATCAGCCTTAATGTTTTTAGTTTCTTGAATGAACAGTGCTCTCGCTTCTTAGCCTTTAGATATGAAGGTCTCTTGTCTGGGAATGATCTCTTCCATACTAATCTTCATCTTTTAATTGTATCTTAAATATTCTTTAGGTTTCTTTCCCTTTGAAGAATCTCTCAGCTCCAAAATCTCCTAAATGTTCTTACAATGCCTGTACAATTCCTCTCATAAGCTATGTGAATAAAGGAATGAACTGTATTCCCAAACTCTAGTATTTTGTCATTGATAACAAAATAAATGAAAGTATTTGGCAGACTTTCCATGTCAATAGTAAAGAGACTATTATTTCTGTAAATTCAAGATTTTTGAGAGGAAGTCTAAAGACAAGATATCAGGAGACACAGAACTCTGTTTTTCTTTTCCTATAAAGTAATAATTGTGAAACTGTATACTCTTTCATACACACCCCTGCACAAACATGTCTTGCCTTCTCAGCTATTCAGAATTACCAGCCTGGATTGCAGGAAATAGGAAGAGAGTTCAGATTTTTTTGGAGAAGGTATGAAAGGTTGGAATACAACCAAGATGGATCTATTTTTAGGACTCATTTATACAAGCCAAAAGAGTTTGGTAAGACTTATATTCTCACTTGACCCCCTCTGTTTTCATTTATTTCACAAATAGCCACCAACTATTTGATAAAATGCCATGCTGTGTATGCAGCAGTTAGTTTTCAAGCAAAGCGATGAGTGCTGACGAATGAGTTGTGAAGTAGAAAGAAAAGATCCTTTCCGTCAAAGAGTTTACATTTTAGTGGATTTTGTATTGATGTCCAGTTAAGTCAATATCTGTGAGGTAGAAGACGCTTTTGAGAGGAGGGCTCTTTTATAGATGCCCAAAGCCCAGTTCTGTAGGATCATGTTGCTGGCCCAATATTGATGTGCCTAAGGAAGTAAGACAGCCTGACTCAAACTCCACTCAGTTTATGGTTTGGTTGTGTTTATCAGATGTGAGCATATCAGAATGACCTATAATAGGCAGGCCCTATGTCAGTTAACTGATTGCCTACTGTTCCACTCTGACCTTGGTAAAACTTTTCTTTTTAATTCTTGTATTCAACATTCAGTAAATGCTTTTTAATGATTACTAGAGGTCTAGCACTTATCTAGACATAGGAAGATAAAGCAGGAACCAAGACAGAGGAGTATGAGATCCCATAAGACTTAAATTTTAGTGTGAGTGAAGTGAGAGGCAGAGACATTACTGAAACAAATAAATACGAACATATCAAATAGGACATACGCTATGCAAAGAAGAACAGAGGTAATAGCATAGAGGGTAAGTAGGTAGCTACTTCAGACTGGGTGGTCAGGGAAAATGTTTCTGCGTGATATTTTAACTGAGACCTTAATGAGAAGACGGTGACCACTGAAAGGATCAGGGAGAAGAGATTTCTTATAGGGAATCAGTGGTGCCAGAGTGTAGCAGTAAGATGGACAGTGATTCTGAAGACTCTATATAATCAGGAGTCTTTCACCAGAATCATCACGAACACATGTATAACCATAACTCTTGTCTACAGATACTCTCTTCTCTTCTCCTTTCATTTTCCTCATTTTAATCATCAGCATAATTCTACCCAACACCACTGTTATGCTTTCCTTTTAAAGTAGTTCCTTATCAGGATTATTCAAGAACAATCCTTATAATATGCTCTTCTATTTGTAATTGCTACTACAGAGGACTCATTTAAAACTGCCATCAAAGTCATCATTATAACACTTTCACCCTTAATTCGTTGCAGCGGGTCTTACTGTGAAGCAAGGTGGAGGTTACCAAAAGGATCTAAAGAAGGAAAACAAAGGAGGAAAGCAAACATCAGCTGATTGAGTTGTTCTTCGTTTTATGTCATTCTCAGAAATAACCGTGGTCGGAGAGAACCTTCCAGTCCTCTGATATGACACAACTGTAAATACAACTGAGTTTATAACCCCAGGCAGAGTAGGTTTGAGGAAACAGTTTTCCACAGATAAGACGGAGAGATGGAAGTTGATTGGAGGAACTCTGCCTTTAAGTACGGGAAGGAAATGTATAGGTAACAGCGAGTAGTGCCTCTCAAGCACTAGGAAGATAAAGAAAAACATGGGGAGAAAGGGCCCAGTGTTTGGCAAATGCCAAGTTCTTCCTTATGTCTAAACCAAGGGTTGTGCTTCTGTAACAAACAGTGACTGGAAATAATTGAAGTAGGCCTTGGATTTCAGGCTAAGGGGTTTTAAATCAATTTGGTTGTTAAGGGAACCACTAAAGAATCTGAAGGATGTTAGTAATGTGATGTTTTGTATGTTCATGCTCTTCCCCAGTTATGGATTTAAGAAACCTGCCTCTTACTTTGATTTCCTGGTCCAGATAATTTGGTATGCAAACAGTATTCTCTTTGACGTCAGTCTTGGTACTCATCACCTCTGAAGAACAGGAGTCAGCACTGGAGCATGCTTTTGGAGGAGACAGTGGCTTTTTTACCTTTATTTCTTCCTAAATCAAAGGCATAATATAATCAATATGCATATCCAACCCCTTATATTTTCTATGAAAGTTGAATTTATTTAATTCATTGTTAAATTTGAAGCATGCAGCCAAAGCGGTGTTTATTTAAAAATCATAATAATATATGACCATCTTAGAAAAATGGTCTCAACTCAATGACCTAAGTTTCCATCTTCTATAAAGACAAGAACCAAAATCGATGAAATAGGAAAAGAAAAACAACAGATATCATCAATGAAATGAAAGGTTTATTCTTTGAGAAATTCAATAAAGCTACCAAACCTCTAGTTAGATTCATCAAGAAAAAAAAGAAGATACAAATTCCCAATGTCAGGAATGAGAGGCAGAACATCACTACAGATCATATAGTCATTAAAAGGATATGTTATGAATGACTTTATACCAGTAAATTGAACAACTTAGATGAAATGGACAAATACTTTGACTAACAGAAACTACCAAAGCTCACTAAAGAAGAAATAGATAACCTGAATGTATCTGTATCTGAATGGTCTACATCTATATGAAAATAAGAAAATGAATTTGTAGTTAAAACTCTAAGAAAACTCCAGGCCCAGACAGCTTCACTGAAGAATTCTACAAAATTTTAAGAAAGAAACAGTACCAATTCTACATAAAATCTCCCAGAATTTTAAAGAGAAATTCTGAACTTACTCTATGAAGCCAGGGTTATTCTAGTACTAAAACCACAAAAGACATTACAAGTAAACTGCAAACTCATATTCATTATGAACATAGACCAAGAATGTTAAACAATATTTTATGAAATTAAATATACAAAAAGAATATCACAACATGACCAACTGGGTTTCCCACCCCAGCAATGCAAGGGTAGTTTAACATTTAGAAGTTAACCCATGCAATTCACCATATTAGCAGATTTAAAAAGAGTGATCGTTTCAAATACATGTAGAAAAAGCATTACGCAAAAACCAATCCCTATTTCTGATACAAACTTTTAGAACACTAGGAATGGAAAGGAACTTCCTCAAGCCATGTGAAGAGCATCTATAAACAAAAAAACTGACATCACATTCAATGATGAAAGTATAAGGTTTACAGCTATAATTAGGTGTGAGGCAACAGTGTCTGTTCTCATCACTTCTATTCAACATTGTACTAGAGGTTAGCCTTTACAGTAAGGCACAATAGAGAGGTAAACATCATGTGGACCTGAAACTATGATAGAAAAATTCTAAATTTGGACTTCATCAAAATTATAAATTTTGGTTCTTCAAAAGTCACTGTTCTAAAAATCAAAGGTAAGCCTCAGATTGGAAAAAAAATTTGTAAAATGTATATGTGACAAAATAATTTTTATCTAGAATATATAAAGAACCTTTAAAACTTCATAATAAAAAGACCCACAACCCAATTTATAAAATGAGCAAATATTTGAACACACATTTCTCAAAAGAAGGTATATGGATGGCAAGTAAGAACATGACAAGAGGGGCACCTGGGTGGCTCAGTGGGTTAAAGCCTCTGCCTTTGGCTCAGGTCATGATACCATTACATTACAAGCCCCGCATCGGGCTCTCTGCTCAGCAGGGAGCCTGCTCCCTCCTCTCTCTCTACCTGCCTCTCTGCCTACTTGAGATCTCTCTCTGTCAAATAAATAAAATCTTTTTAAAAGAAAAAAAGAGATTCTCTCATAAAAAAAAAAAAAAAGAAGAAGAAGAACATGACAACCTCACTAGACATCAGGGAAATGCAAATTAAAACCGCAGTGAGACACCACAACACACCCACTAAATTGGCTAAAGTTAAAAATACTGACCATCCTAAATTTTGGCAGGATGTGGGGGAAAGGAAATCGGTAAACTGCTGGCAGAAATATAAATTCATACAACCACTTTGGAAAACACTTTGGCAATTTCTCAATAATTTAAACCCACACCTATAATAAGACCCAGTTGTTCCACATCTACCTATTTAACCAAGAGGAAAGAAAATATATACCCATACAAAGACTTGTACCCAGATGTTCATATCAGCTTTGGCAAAAATTGGAAACAAGCTAAATGTCCCATCAACGGGTGAGCATGTACACAAATTGTGGGATACCCATTGTGGGATACTCTTATACAACTGAATACTACTTAGCAATAAAAAGGAATGAGTTATTGGTCAACATAACAACATGGGTAAATTTTAAAATAATGCTGCTGAGTTAAATAAACCATTTTTAATGTTTCTATTTAAATTCCAGTCGTTAACATACAGGATTATGTTATGTCGATTTACAACAACATGGATGGAACTAGAGAGTATTATGCTAAGCAAAATAAGTCAGAGAAAGAGAAATGTCATATGATTTTACTCATATGTGGAATTTAAGAAACAAAATAGATGACCATAGGGGAAGGGAAGGAGAAATAAAATAAGATGAAAACAGAATGAGACAAACCATAAAAGACTCTAGGAAACAAACGTGAGGGTTGCTGGAGGGGTGAGGGTGGGGGGTGGAGTCACCGGGTGACGGGCATGAAGGAGGGCACGTGACGGAATGAGCACCGGGTGTTGCATGCAACTGATGAATCACTGACCTTCACCCGGGAAACTAAGAATACAGAGTATGTTAACTAAATTGAATTTAAATTAAAAAATGCTTTAAAAAGCTGTAAAAAATATTGTGGAATGTACTTTTTCAGAAAGCTATGGGAAGAAAAGGAGAGGAAATGACAGAAATTGAACTGAATAGATAATTGTAAATAGTTGTTTCTTTACCTTCTTAATTGCTAAGGGATTCTCACTGGAAGTTTTGAAACACTCCTTGATTTTTCTACAGGGCTCTGAAATGATATTGCAGGAAAATTATATTTAGATCAAACTGAAAAAACTTCTACCATGTGACACAGACATCAGTTGCTGAAATAAATGAGAGTATACCTGGATTTCAAATAAGGTCAACTCAGAAATATGTTTTTAAATATTGGAAACCTTGCAGGTAAAGTTATACTACAATAACATGATAAAAGGATCTTTATGTTTACAAAACTAATTCAATGCCCAGGAAGATGGTACAAAGAAAGACTGGAAGAGCTTTCTCGATCTGGATAAACTAATTTTTAAAAATACATATTTCAGTATGACATGTTTTTCTGTTTTCTGTCCATATAACCAACACCTTTTCTAATCAAAGAGATTATATGTGCGCTGTTTGACCTGTGGCCAGAAGGAGATGTGTGCTGAGTTATAATTTCATTTTTTATTTTATTTCTTATTTCATCAATCTCTCACCCCCACACATTTCATAGATTCATCTTACAAAACCACGCTAAAACCATTTTAATGTTTACGTAATTCCCTTTTGCATTAATTTTGTTATATTCTCCATAAGCAATGTTATCTTTTTTATGGAAAAACAGTTAACATAATTTCTTAAAAGATGAAAAGATTTGGTGCATTTCCCAAAAGTAACTGAAGTCATTAGTCCTAGCTGTAGAAAGAAAAATATTGTAAAGTTACCTCTCTCCAGAAGAGAGCAGGGAGGAAGTAGGAAGAACGGAGTTAGGGGCTGTGAGTCTATCAAGTTAGTGTTCATGGTGAGAAACAGAAACCACTCTATTTTAAACTAGACTGTAAATTAGACAGAGAATTAGGTTTTGCAATTTCACTGGAAGGGCTGGAGCAGTAAACTCTGGTGTTGACCGTGTTGACCGTCGCAAATCACTTCAAGAGCAGAACCTTGTCCCTGGGCGACCCATGGGGCACAGCCTTTATCACAATCAGGAGGAAGGGGAGTCAGGATGCCCCTCACACTTCAGTTGCTGTCACAGCATCTGTGTGGCTAAAGATTAGGCACTGGGTCACTGCTACTGTCAGAAAGCCACCGTATCGGGTGACTTTGCCACAGACACCCATAACTCCAGAATATGAGCACTGGGATATCATAGCAGGAAAAGTCCTTGTCTCCAGTCATGCCTGAGGGCAGACAGCAGCCAAAACAATGACCTGAGCCCCACATCTGAAATGTAAATCTTACCAGATGGTGACACTTCCCATCAAGGGGCTTTTGCAAACGTAACTGTTAAGTTTCTGGGTTTTATGGTATGAGAACGAACGAAAGAAGGTGGCATATGTGAGGTTTTGATTCCTTGTTGCTAGCATGTAAGGAAGAGGAACTCTTGAAAGCATGAAATGAGTTAACAAGCGTGAAGACCTTAGATTGGAATCACATGGTAAGTACTAATGGTCCGTCTTATGGTTATCCTTTAAAGGATAATATATTTTCCCACATTATACCAAAATAATTTTCATGTGCCCTGAAACTTTCAGTAAAAAGAGAAAGAGAGGAGTGCCTGGGTGGCTCAGTGGGTTAAGCTTCTGCCTTTGGCTCAGGTCATGATCCTGGGGTCCTGGGATCAAGGCCCACATCTGGCTCCCTGCTCAGTGGAAAACCTGCTTTCCTCTCCCACTCCCCTGCTTATGTTCCCTCTCTTGCTGTCTCTGTCAAATAAATAAATAAAATCTTAAAAAAAAAATCAGAGAAAGAGAACTGGATACAATTTCCACCACCCAGAATTCCTTCTGTTTTACCTAGCGCTTTAGATTTTGCCATACTATAATTTTTAAAAATATATTAGTTTAAGACATACAACATAATGATCTGATATGTGTATATACTGCAAAATGATGATCACAATTAAGTGTAGTTAACTCTTCCCTCACACAATTTACCAACGCTTCCTTGTGATGAAAAATATTAAATCTCCTCTTCTAACTTCCAAAACCCTTTATTAACTCTTTGTTCTGCTGATTACACTACATACACTTTTCGTTTCATTTCAGTAAACATCAATTAATTGATTGATTTCTAAAGATCAAACACTGTGCTGGGACCTGGGGAGACATCAAGAATACCAGAAACACTGAAGGCAATAACACTGGGCCCCGAGCTTCAGGAGCTGACCATCTGGTGGGGGAAGACGGAAGCACGAAATTCCATCGCTACTGCATTTCCCTGACTCACTTTTTGCTGCAGTAGTTTCCCCAATCTTGTTCGCTAAACATTCATTTTTAGTACCTCTTAGTTACTTTTGTCGGCATTAGAGACAAGAACCACACATCTATGTCCTGGACATAATAAAGACAAAAATATGTATTAACATTACTGAGTTTAAATGAGATTAAATGAGTGAAATGAGATTAAATGTGTGAAAGCTTTTTATAATGAATTTCTATTTCATAGTGAGAAAATTTCTCGACGACTTAAAAATCACTGCAGCTACATCAACAATCATAGAGACTATCCTCCCTTCCCTCCCCGCCCCCGCCCCCGATAGTTTACAGGAGGCCTCAGGAAAGATTTCATGAGTTGCAAGGGACTCACCAGAATGAGGCCTTGGGGGCACCTTGACATTGTTTGGGGCTGGCGAGACTCCTCTGACGGGGCTCTCCGGGGCTACAGCGCTGGGTGCATAACCGCTTTTGGCAAATGGTATCTCGTCCTTCTCCAAGTGGTCGAACTGGCCAACACCCCACAATGCTCCCAATGAGTTGTCATCATCATTCACGGTACAGATGGGAATGTTATTCAAACCTAGGTAAGGATAAACAGACCAAACCACCACATTAGGTTTGGGGCAGATTTTCTTCAAATGATCAGCCATTTCCTGATCAGATATTGTTAAGTGTACACATTGTTAAGATGTCAGACTGTAAATTGTATGAACCAGTGTCAGGTGGATATTCTTTGAAGGTCAGTGTAGCAAATTATGTTTGCCATACATGCTTCCTGAAAATGTTCTGCCATCTTTGTAGCCTTGAGAACCAGGCTCACATCTTTGATCTTGGGGTTAACAGTCAAGTACAACAGATCTGCTTCTATCGCAGACAGACCTCTCATTTCCCAAGTCTTGAGGATGACTGAGGAACTGTGTTAGCCCTCTTCATGAGTATCACATTCAGGTGTTTGGAAGCATCCAGAATGTCTCAGTACACGGCCTCTGAAAAGACATACATTGGCCCTGTTTTTGTCCTCTCAGAAGGTTTAAATGGCAACGGGAGCTCGGAATAGGAGGCAGGATGAGGTAGACTGTGGTGGAGGGAAGGAAGGAAAACACGGTACAAAGGAACCTTCTTCCTCATGTCTAAGCTTTCTAGGCTCCTTCACTCTCTTGTAATAGTTATTTGCCTTTGACTGATTTATTGAGTTATAGACAGATCCTCTTCCTGGTATCAATGCCATGGTCATGACATACTAGACAGCTTAGGAAGGTATACAGGACTTTGCTCTATGTTAAACAGTGAGAAGTTTTGAGAGATAGGAATGGATGTCTGCTTTGTTTCCAAGAAGTTGCACAGGAAGCTTCTGAATAGTGTTTTTCATACTTGCCCATTTTTCTCAATTTCCTTCTAGGACTATCAGTCCACCGCCTTCTCATCTGTTCAAATGACATCAAAAAGTTCTTGGCTGGAAACCTTGACTGAAATTTACCCCCTCACACTGTCCCTTTGAGTGCTTTTATTCTTCCCATAGCATTTGTGACCTATCATATCGGTTTGCATATTGCTGGGCTGAGCTGCCCTGGAATGTAAGCTTCACGAAAGCATGTACTTTGTTTGTTTTGTTTTTTTGCCACTCTATTCCTGGTGTCTAGAATAGTGCCTTGCACAAAGCTGATACTCTATGATTATTTATCAAATGAATGAATAACACAACCAAATATAAACCTTTTATTTAGTCTGATACTTAGAACTTTACTGATAGTAACTGGTTCCAAATAGAAATGAGAATAAAATTTTTGAAAATAACACCACATCTTACCATTTTATCTTAGTGATTGACCAGGTGCATGGTGAAACATTACTTACCAAATGAAATAAAATATTAATATGGAGACAGGTCAATGGCAAAATCCCTATTTTCTCTGTTATTTCCTTTAATTAAAAAATGGTAATAAGTAATATGAAAGAATTCAGATTCTATCTATCCCAGAGTTAGGAAAGAACTACATAAAAATACAGAAAGTGCAATGTCATTAATGGCTTCAGAGTCATGGGACAGAGTTAATGGGACAGTATTAAATGATTTAAAGGTAGTCGGGGAAATGTGAAACCCAACCCAGCAGTGAAGGAGATCGGGACAAGATGAGTGAGAATTTCATTAACTTCCTCAAAATACAGGAGAATTAGGTAATGGAGTCTGGGGCTCAGGAAGGACCAGCTCCCCCTACTGGACATCAAATTTCTGTTCTGCAGGATTCCAAAGGACTCGCCTTTCAGAGACTGCCGGGTGAAGATTCAAAGTTCACATTCCTGCCTTATTTCTGACTGATATGCAACCCCAGTTTAATGCGAAAGTAACTCTAATTTTTTTTTCCTTTTTTTCTTTTTTTTTCCCAAGGTAACTGTTTCTCTACTTGATGGTGTGCTTTTAACTTTGGGAAGGTTTCAAATAAAAGATAGAAATTATAAAATGTGAGAACTACACACTATTCTTATTCATCGGTTAAGTTTAGTAAAAACCATTGCATGTGTGTTTTTAAAATGTATATAATATTAGGCAGAAAAGCACGAGAATATCATTACGTTGGTAAACAGTATAGAAGTGTTTTAAATAATATATTTGTCTATATTTATGCTTAATTTATTTATTTTATAGGTGTTATTTATAGCTTGGTGAGAATTCACAGGATAAAGATGTGAAATATTTAAAAAAATCAAGTCTACTTAATGCGTAATTGGCATTTAAATCTTTAAAGGTATTCTTTTACTAAGTTTACAAATGGGACTAAATATTAATCAAAGATCCCCTTGAAGTGATTGTTAAAATTTTCTAGATGTATAAGCAAAATAATAAAATTTATAAGGTAAATTTAAAATTTAAGTTTAAAATTTTAAATTTTAAATATTTAAATATAAGTTGAAGTTTAAATTTTAAAGTTCACTTTAAAATAACAAGTAACTGCATTAATCTTTATTGTGTATAAAACTTGCCATCAAGAATGACAAATACTTACTATCAAGATAGCAAGTGCTATAAAAATATTACTACTCCACATCACACCCTCCTCTCCAGGCCAAAGATGACCCAGCCTCTAAAGACCAGCAGGGGAGTGGGGGTATGGAATGTTTTTCCTCCCCCTTGCTCTTCCACTCTTCCTTCCCCACTCACCGCTGTCAGCTCCTCTGGAGTTGGGGTGGAGGAAAAAGGAATAGTGAAGGGGACACAAAGGCCTGCTTGCTTAGTGGTTCTAATTTAGTGTTGAGGCATCTGTGAAAACAGATCTGTGAGGCAGAGAAGAAATGCTGGCTCTTTCTCTCATGAGGTATTTTTATGGGTTCTTTGGAGACCCCTGGCTGAGGAAATCTCTGACACTGTTCATTGTCATGGATAATGTATCTACCAGATAATTGCTAACATCTCTTCCTTCCCACCTTCACCCCAGGTGAAACGTCACCAGCCTCTTTGGGTTGGAGTTGTCCAATGAGTTAATCCTCTTGGGCTGGGTCCTTGCAAGACAGTTCTCGACCAGCTTCCTCCGAGTGTCCACTCCAGCCCACAGGAAACAACACTCTGCCTGGTCTTCTGTGGGAGAGCAACTCAATCCCAATCTGTGCCACTGACACAGTGAGCTTCAGCTAACTCCAGGCAGCTCTTGTCTTGACATTTTAGAGGAGAATCAGACACCATTCTCTGTGTCCTCCATAACACAGAAGATACAGAACAAGTTCACTGTGTAGTCTCCCCATGATCCACTACAGAAACAGGGTAGGGAAGACCAAGAACAGCATGGGCAAGGAGATAGCTAGCCTGTGAGGTCTGTCTCCTCTCTAGACATTCTCCATAAATGATTCCCTGGAAAGCCCTGGACGTTTGGTAAAGGCAGCTACTACTGCTCTTCATGGAGGGGAAGGGAAGTACACAGCACCCCAGTGACTCTTTTCAAAGAAATCTTCAATCTCTCTCCTTTCTATCAAGTTTTCTCCAAAGCAAAAAAGCCTAGAGATAGGCTACCATCATAGGGCTAGTTTCTAAATTACTTCTTAGCAAGTCATGCATAAATGATCTCAAAATACAGCTTTAGCAAAAGTTCCAAAAAGCCTCATTTAATTCCATGACTAAATATAATGCTTTTTGCCATGAAGTAGGGGTACTCAAATTTCTTTGGCTACTGTGCTCTTTGTTCAAACACATTTTACTTCATCTTTGTCTCTTGCCTAGATTTCTAGGACTCTTCTGAATACAGCTTAAAAACTTCTGCCAAGCAAATGTAATTTAAAATCATTTCTCTCTGTTTTCAGAGATATTTTCTACCAAACATCTCTGCTATTTCTTTTCAGTCTCTTTCTCTGGATTTTCTGAAAATCTCTGGGTTTCCATCCCTGTGTTTTTCAGAGTTCTGTTGGGATTTCTTTCTTGGGCGATAACATTACTGTTTTAACCTATATGCTCCTGCTTTTCACATCTACTTTAGCCTCATCTAACCCTTAGCCTCCAAGTCCTCCTATCAATTTCTCTACTTGGTCATTTACTCCTGAATGTTCCATTGGCATATCAAGTACAAGGTTGTCTGAAATGAAGCTTTTAATCTTACCTCTTACATATGTCCTTCATCCTATATGCTCAAGATTAATAGTTGGTTCCCTATCCACCCAGTTAACCAAACTAAAAAAAAAAAAATTGATAATAATTTGAGACTTTTTATTCCATCCTTAAATCCAGTAAATGCCCCCAAGTCCCGCTAATTGTTTCTTCTTAATTTTCATCATGTATCTTCTAGTATAAACCTCTTGAAGTGCATTCCTGACACTCATCCAGTGGTTTCCCTATCTGTGTATTACATCTGAATTTCCAGCATTCTTCTATCACTGCCCATAACACAATGTATTATAATTATTTCCTATTATTCCTATCTCCTCCAAGTACACAGTGAGCAGAAACTGGCTTTTGTTGTGTTGCTAACAAAAAGCATAGATGTATCACAAATGGAGACTTAAATTGACATTTCTTAGACCGAACAAACTTACTGATGATTTAATTTTTTAAGGACTTATCTACTAAAATAGCACCTAGATCTCACAGACTTAAACATTTGAATGTTGGTAAAAATGGACTATAAGAATTATATTTGGGGTGAAACTAATGAAACCAGTTGTAGTGTCCTTGTGCTGAGTGTGGGTTCAAGCTACAGATCTGTTAACAGTCAGAATAGAGCAGGTTGCTCCTCTTCTCTTCCTCATGCAATTCCAGTTACTAGGCTTTCTAGAATTAGCATGGATTTCCTTGAAAGATTTCCAAAGAATATTTTCTATCCAGTTGAACGTATATTTATATGTGGACACACCATACTATAAGCAAGGCTTTGTGGTAGGCATTGTAGGGGATTTGAAGACATAAAAGTCAACCTTTGCCTGCCAACAGTTTTATACTGGATTATAGGTATAAGATAATTCAAGGCAGAATGTGAATTACATGTACAGGACTTATATATCAAGAACTTTCAAGTATTTGGAAGTCAGAAAAAAATATTACACTCAATTTGGTAATATTTGCCCTCATAGAGAAAAAAAGTTCGAATGAAATGCAACGTTTTTCTCATGTGGGTTTTAAAAACCTGTATTGTCAGATTTTGTCAAGACAACAGATTCCAAGGCATCTATGACTTCTTTATTGTAATATCTGTTTGCTCTCTCTTGGCCTTCATTTTCCTGATATTCTTTAGGAATTTGTCTTTGGTGTTCACCCAGCCATTCTCATTCAATCTTATTTTATCTCATAATCCTGTGATGACTTTCCCTATACTGCTCATCTGGGCTTTTCTCTTGCTCTAACCCAAAGTTCAGTCTTCACTTCTCTAACCTGCTGTCTGCCCTGGCCCATCCTTCATCCCTCTCACTTGAATGACTGGGTCAGCCTTTCAACTGATCTCCTAACCTCTTCTAAGGCCACTGTTCCCCTTCCACTTTCTACAATACAGCTAGAAGGAGTCTTTTAAAGAATGAAATCACTTGCTCAAGGACACACAACTAGATAGCTGAGGTACAACATGAGCCCTTCTTAAAATCTTTTAGAGACTCTAAATTTTTATTTAAATTTTATCTATATTTAAGCTTCCTTCTTTCCTTCCACAAGAATTATCTAGTACCTCCCATATCTCAGCCACACTAGGAAACTGAAAATAAGTGGTGAGCAAAAGAGACACATCTTCAGCCTTCAAGGCGCTCACAAATTTGTGGAAGATATTTGATAATAATCAAATAAAAATATTTAGTCATAAGCTTCAATAGTTGCTGTCGTAGATGTGGGGATGCACTACCCAAACCATGCCTTCAGGACTAGCACGCTTATCCGTCCACCTGACATGTGTCAGCGACTGATGGCTCATGCTGAGTCCCTCTCTGGGAATTGCTCTCAGCTGAAGACAGCTCTCATGCATGACGGAAACTTGACCAATAAGTGGTTGATGGGGGTTACAAAGGCCTGACCCCCTTGCTTTAAGCTGAGACACCTCCACAGAGCTGTCCATGGCTCCTTATGGGACTGACTGAGGCTTTTTTTATTTACATTACCTCTGTCCAGTCCTGCTTCCCTGGCCCCCTATATGTGTTATTCCTAAGAGCAGTTCCCAATAAACCTCCTTCACACAAATATCCATCCCAGAGTCTGTTTCCAGAGAACCTGATCTAAGACCATTGCCCCGATAGAGTACTATGAGAATATACAGTAAAGAAAGTGAATTTAGATTGAAGATGTGGAGCCTAGAAGTCTTTTTTTAAGTTACACTTAAACCAAAACCTGAGAAACGAGAAAAAGCAAATAATGAGGGGATTTTTTGGTGAGAGGAAATAGTATGAGTGAAAATCCAGAGATGGGAAAGGTCTTATTATACGTTCAAGGAACTTAGGCAAGTGCAGTATGGCATACATATAATGAAAATGGGTGGGTGGGTGGCTATGGATAGGAGATGAGTCATAAGAGGCAGAGGCCACAACATAGTGAACATTTTAGTCTTACATCAAGATAAACGTTATCTTAGATACATGGGAAGTCTCTGAAGGGTTTTGAGTAGGGCATTGAAACAGTTAAATTTGCATTTTAATATGATCTTATTCCGTGGAGAGTGGATAGGATGAGGGCAGGGTTGGAAAGAGGGCAGTTAGGAGGCTACGAATTACAAAAGTAGCAGTCAGACCAAGAGATAATAATGGCCTAGAAAGGAGCTGTAACAGTGGCCAGGGAGAGAAGTAGCTTAATTTGCAAAATATTTAGAAAAGAAAGTGACAAGATCAAGTTAAGTATTGCAAGAGGAAAGGAAGGAGAGGAAGGAGGTCAAGCAAGACCCAAAATGTATGGTACCACTTACTAGTTCAGGTAGAGTAGTTGGAGAAATACACTTTTGAAGGAAGATCCAGAGTTCTGTTTCCAAGAGCCAAATTCAAGGTGCCCATGAAGGATCCAATGCCTCACATATAGGTCAAACAGGCAATTGAATATGGAGGTCTCAATTTTAGAAGAGTAGTCTGAGTCCAAGACACCCATCTGAAAGCACTTGGTCTATTCAGTTTTTGAAACTTGTGAATGAGTAAATTGTAGTAGGGTCACGGTATAGATTAAAGAGAGGAAATGGCTAAGGACTGGGCTGTGAGGGACTCCAACATTTACTACAGAATCAGGGGGAAAAAAAAACAACTCTGGGAAGGAGCAGTCAGAGAGATAGGGGAGACAATTAGCAGTATATGATGTTACAGAAACTAAATTTTAAAAGACAGAAAGAAAAAGAGAGAGAAGGAAAGAAAGAAGAAAGAAAAGAAAAGAGAAAAAGGGGAAGAGAAGACATGAGGCAAAGATGGAGAAAAAGAGAGATGGAAGGAGGGAGGGAGAAAGAAGAGAAAAAAGGAGAGAAAGTAACAGAAAGGGGAAAAGGGCTAGAGGGTAAAATGCATGCTTCTCTAGGGCTAACATTTAGCCTGTAAGTGCTAGCACGAATATGCAGTTTGTTGAAATATTGAATACTTTTATACCAATTGGTCAGTTGTTGCCTGTGAACTCTTTGGCCCCCCTCCAGGTCCCTTTCCTAACAGTCAGGAAATCCAGGGTTAATGCCTGGCACAGGGGATGCTTGCAGGCTCTACTCTAACGTCAAGTCTGGTCTCTGGTCTCGATGGTCCATACCCGTGCCTCACCATTAGATAAGTATTCTGAGTACTATCCCTGTGTTTACCCACCAGAATCATCAAGTAGTCCAAATGCAGGGAGAGAGAGAGATTCTAGGATCTCGAGTTCCCTTACCTTTGATGTGGCAGACCCTTCTGGGGTGAGGGGTGTGCCGAACTAGAAAACAGCTTCCATTTCTAGCCATGATATGGCTGCCTTTGCTCTCAAAGGGAAGAGCAGACGCTGGGGACTTGAGGCTCATGTTCTTGAGGTATTGGTTTGCTCCTCTCCGCTGTTGCCCCAAAAGGTCCTGGGGTTCTACCTTGTTAACCTCACTTCCAGAGGTGCTTAGACCCTGAAATCATAGAATGATATTCATTCTGATGAGGGGTTCTTGACATTTCCTTACACATCAAACATTTCTTCTTTGTTTGCACTGCATTATTTCTCCTGTTGAAACAACGTGAGGCTATTTTACTTTGGACCAAATTTTTGTAAACATTGAAATGAATACTGGCATGGGTGGAACAGAGGCATTTTTCCCTGGAAAACTCAAAATCTTAAAATATGTTCTATATTTAATTACGTTTAAAGTCACTCTGTTAGCTTACCAACGTAAAAATACATAACGTGGCTATCAATTTTGAAATAATAAATGAAAATGAGAGCTTTAAACTATAATACCTACAACTGTGTTTTATATTGATGCACCTTTCCTATTATGATGTGATACATATAATGAGGACCCTCCCTATTATGCTTTAAGACAACCAGCTTCTTAAATTTGTATCATCTTCTGAGAAGAAGGTAAAACCTAAAGGAGAAAAGAAATCTGATAGTTACGTCTACAAATGATGTTGCATCTACAAACGATAAACTAGGGAAGCTTTGGCATTCGTTAGTTGCAATATTCAGTAATATTTAATGATTTTCTCTCAGTCACTCAGCAATCATTTATTAGACACCTACAGTGTCATAGGCTTAAGTGATCAAAGATAATGTTACGGCTCTTTGGGAAGTTACAATTATGTGGGGAAATTTTCTGGGTGAGAAACACAGGAAAGAGTTAAATAAACTTTCTCTCTCTCTCTCTTTTTTAAAAGATATTATATATGTATTTGTCAGAGAGAGAGAGAGAAAGCACAGGTGGGGGGGGGGAGACAGCAGGTGGAGGGAAAAGTAGGCTCTCTCCCGCTGAGCAAGAAGCCTGATGCAGTACTCAATCCCAGGACCCTAGCATCATGACCAGAACAGAAGGCAGTCACTTAACTGACTGAGCCACTCAAGCGTCCCTAAACAAACTTTCTTAAAGATGGCTTAATATTGGGATGCCTGGGTAGCTCAGTCAGTTAAGCATCTGCCTTGGGCTCAGGTCATGATCCCAGGGTCCTAGAATGAAGCCCTGTGTCCAGCCCCATGTTGGGCTCCCTGCTCAGTGGCAGCTTCACCCTCTTCTCTGCCATTCCCCCTGCTTGTGCTCTCTCTCTCACTTTCTATCAAATAAATAAATAAAATCTTTTTTAAAAATGGCATACTATCTTGAAATTTAAAGAGGATTTTATATTTCCTATCTTACATGGAAATCTTATTCATCATAGCAGTACTGGGAAATATACATTTTACTACTAACCATGACAGGGAGTTTTTCTGGTTAGAATAATTTTCAGCATTCAAATACATCCATGTTCTAGAAACTGATCTCAAGATTGGGGCACACATTTTTAGTTTATTGACTACCTTTTTAGACCATAGAATCTGTGTTTAACTTTTTCATGGTATATACTCAGAGTCTATGGTATATAAATTTCCAGCCCTGTTGTCACAAAACACCCAATATTAATATATTCTAAACTTATTCTAGGCTAAATAAGATATATTAAAATATTTGGAATTCATAAAATACTGTTATCTAGCAATAAAATGTGTATTTTCTTATTGTTCCTCATAAATAATGAGGAGTTAGTTCTAACCTCTTTCCTTAACTCAAACTGTAGAGTTACTGATTCTTTCTGTGTGATATCTTTCATACAATTAAGTTAGTAAATTCATTTTGTCTCTATTGGGGAAAAAGGATACAGTAGGCAATTTGGAGAGTGGAAAGGACACTGAACTGAAATTTAAAAATGATATATATGGTCCTAATTTGTCATTAAGAAGCTAAGTGATCAAGGATAAATACCTTTATTTCCTAGATTTTGATTTGCTCATCTGAAACTTGATGGGATTGATGGAGTGGTCAGCTAGAATATTACCTGTTCTACTATGTGTGTCTTCCCCACATCAATCATTCTCTTAGGTTAATTTGAAGGGTAGGGATATACTTTAAATTCTGGTGTTATAGGTTAATAAACAAACAATGAAGAAAACTCTTCTTTTTCCTCTTATGAAAATTTTGCTGCCTCCAAGAAGTTTGAAATTCATACATTTAAAAAAGTGCTATAGAATTTACTCTGGGATTACAGAAAACTTAATTATATGATGTTGTGACTTTTATTGCTTCTATTGGAAGTTTCAAAATAATTTCAAGATAGTTGAAGAGATAAAGGTGATATGTAAATATTTTATCCATATATATCATTAAAATATTTACAAAATCAACAAACATCATGGACTAGTGAAAGTCTAATTTAAACTTAAATTTTTAGGACCACCTGAGTGGCTCAGTTGGTTAAGTGGCTTCAGAGATCATGATCTCAGTGTCCTGGGATCGAACCCTGGATGAGGCTCCCTGTTCTGTGAGGAGTCTGCTTCTCCCTCTCCCTCTGCGCTCTGCGCCTCCCCCTTGCTTATTATCCCCGCCCAAATAAATAAATAAAATATTTTTTAAAAACCTTAACTTTTCAGAAATGAGGTAAATGAGTAACTCCAAAGTTGTACTTTGAATTGTTCTAACAAGTGATCTAATGATGAAAAAATAAAACTACCTCGAACCTGAATAAAAGTGAAACTATATTTCACTTTATGAAAGACATTGTTAACAGAATGAAAAGGCAGGTCACAGACTGGGAGAAAATACTGTGATACACATATCTGATAAAGGACTTGTATCCAGAATAATAAGAAACACTTAACACTCAACATTAAGAAAACAAATAGCCAAATTAATAACTGGGCAAAAAAGCTTAACAAATTCTTCATCAAAGAAGATAATCAGATGGCAAACAACCATGCATATAAAAAGATACTCAACATCATTTTTCATTAGGGGATTGCAAATTTAAACAATGACAAACTGCTACACACCCATTAGAATGGCTAAAATCCAACATACTGACAATGCCAAATGTTGACAGAAACATGGAGCAACGGGAACTCTTATTTATTGCCAGTGAGAATGCAAAATGGTATCTTATTTTTTTTAAAGCCACTTTGGAAGACAGATTGGAAGTTTCTTACAAAGCTACACATACTCTTACCATATGATCCAACAATTGCACTCCTAGATATTTACCCAAAGGAGTTGAAATCATGTTGACATAGAAACCTACACATGAATGCTTGTTCATAATTACCAAAAAATGGAAGGAACCAAGGGGTCCTTCAATAGGTGAATGGATAAATAAACTGTGGTACATCCATACAATGGAGTACTATGCAGCAGTTAAAGACATGAGCTATCAAGCCATGAAAAAACATGGAGGAACATTCAATGTATATTGCCAAGAAGTCATATGAAAAGGCTACATACAGTTTGATTCCAACTATATGACATTCTGGAAGAAACAAAACCATGGAAACAGTTAAAACATGAGTGGAGGCCAAGAAGCTCTCAAGGGGAGGTGGGGGAGTAATGAATAGGTAGAATGCAGGAGATTTTCTGGGCAGTGACACTAACCTGGATTATACTGCTCTAGACCATAACTGTGGATCCATGACATTATGCATCTGTTGAATCCTACAGAACTGTACAACACAGAGTGAATGCTAGCTTAAAGTACGGACTTCAGGGGCGCCTGAGTGGGTCAGTAGATTAAGCCTCTGTCTTTGGCTCAGATCATGATCTCAGGGTCCTAGGATCGAGTGCCGGCCGCATCAGGCTCTCTGCTCAGCAGGGAGCCTGCTTCCCCCCTCTCTCTCTACCTGCCTCTCTGTCTCCCTGTGATCTCTGTCTGTCAAATAAATAAATAAATAAAATCTTTAAAAAAATTAAAATACAGAATGGACTTCAGTTACTAATAAGGTATGATATTGGTTCATCAATCATAACAAATATACCACACTAACACAAGATATGAATAATAGGGAAGACTAGGTAGGTAAGATACTTCCTGTGCTTTCTGCTTAATTTTTCTGTAAGCTTAAGAACTACTCTAAAAACTAAGGTCTATTGATTAAAGAAAACAAACAAACAAACAAACCCACCCAGAAACTACCTCAAGTCTAAAGAAAAGCAAAACTCTTTTAGTTACTATAAACAATGGCCACATCTTGTGCTTCCACCTGTTGCTGATACTGATTTTAACACTCTTTGACTGACAATTCATTCCTCATTTATTTTAATGTAGATCATTATAAAGTTCATGAATTGGCTTAGAATAATTTTTCTCTATTAAGGTATCTCTTTGTTATAAGCACTGATTTTGGACTATAACTCAAAAGAAATGAATGAATCATTAATTCTCAGATGTAAGAATAGATTTTCCCCCCAAAGACAAGAGCAATATGAAAAGAACATATTATTAAAATAAGGAATTAACAGAAGACCAGAAAATTATTTACTCATTGGTAAACAAAGATTATCTTTATTATACAATCAAAAATATCACTTATTTTATAATGAAGTGACTAAAAATTTTCCTAAATCAATGTTAGAGATACCCTTTAATGCAAAACTGGTTGATGCATATCATGGATGGATTCTGTAAGACTAAACCAGTTATAATAACTTTCACAAATAAGCCATGGATTCTTTACTATACCCAAATACAATTTTATGAAATTTTTTAAAAAAATCCAAAAAAAATAAACAACAAAAAAAGAAAACACAGAGAAAACAAAACACACACATACTTGTTTCTACTATTTTAACTTGTTAGGTTTTTACTGTATAATATGGAGTAGTTCCCAACCTACTTCTCCACCGTGATGCACGTGGTAGGTGGTGTTCACAGGGAAAGACACATCCCCATCTCATGTTCCAACTTTAAAGAATGCATTCCACAGTTGTGGAGAAGCAAAGGACTAAAAACATTTTCAGTCACTGCAACTATGGTGTGTCAATAACTGTTGTTCAGAAAAGCTGTATGTATTAACAGGTTTTAACTTCAATCTTTCCAAACAGGTAGGCAAATGACATTGCCACTAAATACCAAGAGATAGTGTTGGAAAACTTACCCTTCTTTATATTAATTCCTTTTAAAAGCGAAATGATTTGCAAACATGAATATTTTAGCTATTATTAGTAAATATGTTGTGTTTTGCCTAACCACCTGTGTTGCAAAACCTTGGTGGAGCCCTCCTGACTTAGAGGCTATGCACAAAAGATCTGCTGAATGAAAGTAGCCAAATTCTGTTTATAATTCTATGTTGCTTGTGATGCTAGCATTCTGCTTTCATTCTGGAGAATGGGGAAAAAAAAGCTGTATAGTGGTAGCTAAGGGAAAATCTGATTAAAATTACCATTTGCCATACAGGGAATTATGAAAGTGCTTCTGAGAACAACATTTTCTTTCCTACAGCCTCTTGAATTGACCTGTATATTAGCAAGTCACCGAATTTTATGTAGACTACATGACACAAAATCCTCAAATCTATGTTTTAAAAACATTAGTAATCATCTAGTCCTAACTTTGGCCACTGTTATTTTTAAACTATGCAAATCTGTATTAAATATTAATAATCTTAGTCCAAAATAACACTTATGTATGATGTGTGTTTAAAACAGGAGAACATAATACATGATTGAGAACTGAAAACTACTATGAATTCCCAGAGATGCAGAGATTACATACATAGATGATGAATGCTGAAATATTTTGCATTTGCTAGGAGTAGCCTAAAATGTACACCACTCAGATCTTCACTTCATTGCTCTGCCTAAAGGAGACTTCCTCCAAAAGTCTTCCTTACCCTTCTCTAAAGTAGTTCCCTACCATCTCCCCAGCCTCCATAACTCTCTATCCCTTACCCTCCTTAAGCTGTCTTCATAGCACATGTCACTTTCTTTTTTTAAAAAGATTTTATTTATTTATTTGATAGAGAGAGATCACAAGCAGGCAGAGAGGCAGGCAGAGAGAGAGAGAGAGAGAGGAGGAAGCAGACTCCCTGCGGAGCAGAAAACTCGATGCGGGGCTCTATCCCAGGACCCCTGAGCCAAAGGCAGAGGCTTTAACCCACTGAGCTACCCAGGCGCCCCCACATGTCACTTTCTGATTTTTTTTTCCATTTCTATATTTATTTTCTGCTTCTCACCATAAGATATCATAATTAAGCAGGCAATGGTCTGGTGTCCAACCTCTATATTCCCAGTATCTGTCTCATAGTATATGCTCAGTATTTGTTACATGAAGTTACTGTTTTCCGCAGAATGTGGAATAAATGTGGAAATAAATTCCACAACATTAGCTCATTTTATTTATATGATCTCCTCAACAACAGATGGTTTACTTTAAGAGATAATACTCCATTACCTCAAAACAGATTTATTTAGCCTTCACATGGTCTTGAAAAGAAGATGAACCTAAACCATACCAAACATTTTTGAAAATTATTTTAATGATGAATTTAAAATTATACCTGAGGACAGTTTTCAAAGAAGGTAATCTGGTTGACAGGAACTCAAGGTTGCTGATACCCTCCAAGCCCCATAATGGGTCTGTACTTAGTTGTCATTGATTTCCTTTAATCTTTGCACTTGAGCTGGGAATTTTTAATTGGCAGAGACAGACTAACGTCTGATGCTTCCAAAAGAATCTCACTGTCTCCCTCCAGTTTCTCCCACTGTTACTCCAAGGAGCCCACGGGGCTCCCTGGTTGTTAAGATACACTACACAGCTTAGCAACGTCGTAACATTCCTTAGGGAAATCTGAATTCCAGAACCTCTTCACCTGCCATTCTTCTCAGAGCTTCACTTACTCACAGCCTCACAAAACCACGTGGGACTGGCGACTTTCCTCCGTTTCAGACATAGCATAGTGTTGAATGGAATGCAAGAGAAAGAGAAAAGAGAGGGCAATTTCAGTCATATTGATACTTCTCCCCATAATTCTGCTCGAAGAAACATACCATGCAGATGTACAAATGTAATCAAACTTAGTTCACCCAAAACATATGGGGGAGAAAGTGTGAGTGATTTTAAAGACATCTCAGTCATCGTGCTTGGTAGCCAGGATGTCCATGATGATGGCTTGTTCAAGAGCCTTGAAAAGAAATTGAAATGTTAACTAAAAGTCAATAAAGAAACATTAATACAGTTAAAGTCATAAAATTTCCTGTCAAAAGTGAAGGTGGAATCATATGCAGTAATTCCATATATGCATGCATGTGCACACACACACACACACATTTCCAACTATCAGGATTAGATAGACTGGGACTTCCTTATCAGACCATATATGATTTTAATTTCTGAATTACAGTCTCTGAAATCAACATAAATAATTTGTAAAAGACAAACACGAATTGAAACAATACAAGGATAGCACATAAATGAGTCTGTTTCTTTCTTTCTTTCTTTCTTTTTTAGATTTTATTTATTTATTTAACAGACAGCAATCACAAGTAGGCAGAGAGGCAGGCAGAGAGAGAGAGGAGGAAGCAGGCTCCCCGCTGAGCAGAGAGCCTAACGTGGGGCTTGATCCCAGTACCCTGGGATCATGATCGGAGCTGAAGGCAGAAGCTTAACCCCTGAGCCACCCAAGCACCCTTAATTAAGTCTGTTTCTTGACTGGCTCAAGAATTAAAGGCTAAGCATCTCCTCATGCCTATAATTCATTTAGGATTTATACCATGCCATTTAACTGTTTTTTATGGAGGATTTAAAGGATTTTCTGAGGTAATTTTGACATTCTGAGATTTTCTTTCTACACTTTGTATCAGTTAGGCATTTGCTTTACCCAGCAAGTCACAGAGACTTATTTCTCTGTCACATGAGAGAGTCCAATAGTCCAGGGTTCGTATAGAAGCTTCATGGTGTCATTTTGGACCCAGGTTTTTTCCACGTTTTAGCGCCATCTTCTTTAACATGTGGTTTCCCTCCTTGAAGTTAACTCTTATCCAAGATGCTTCCTAAAGTTCCAGTCACGAAAATGGCTTCTCTGTTTCCAGACATTAAATGCATAGTTCAGGCAGAAACAAAAGGAAAGGGGGGTAAGCACAGACAAGGACATGTGATGGCTCTGTGCTTCCTCCATAAAAGTCTTCTCATGAGTCCCAGGCAATAATCTAGATGCACTGATCACTTCTAGCTGCAAGGTGGAGAAAGAAAATGTAGCTTCTTCACCAGGCACGTTGCCACTGATTTTTAGAATAGGGGCTCAGTTACTAACAAAAAGGGGAGATAAAGTATATTGGGTTGTAAACAGCAGTCTCTACCACAGTTCCTGACATTCAACCCTAACCTCTGTGGAAGAAGTGTCCATGCTTTCTGTGTAGTTACACCTTTCATTAGACAGAGCCAAAGGTCCATCAGACATATGGGGGGGGGGGGGACATATCCCTGGCTATGGAACTATGGGTCTATTATAGTCCCTTTATGAAGACCTATGGGACCTCTCTTGTCTCATTACTGGGAAAAATGATTCAACTGGTTTGTTTGGGCACAGTTTTCAGTAATTCCGTCAGAATCAAGGGATAAGAGGTTGCTCTGTTGCTCTGCTCAGGGCACACATGTATCTTTGTTGCCTTGGTAACAGACTACCAGTCTGAGACACTATTATTTTCAGCAAAGACAGAAAATAGATGGAGAGATTTCTTGGAATATGTGCATGAATTTTTGAATGGTGATTAGTAATTTTAAAAAACACTGTCTGGGGCACCTGGGTGGCTCAGTCGGTTAAACATCCAACACTTGATTTCGGTTCAGGTTATGGTCTCAGGGTCGTGGGATCAAGACCGGTGCTGGGCTCTGTGCTCAGCATAGAGTCTGCCTGTCCCCCTCCCTCTACTCCTGCCCCCACTAATGATCCCATTCTCTCTCAAATGAATAAATAAATAAAATCTTAAAAAAAAAACAGCAATGACACTATCATCATAAGCAAGCTGAACCCAAGTTGTTCATCATCCACAGATATTTTGAGTATTATATGGACTGAACTGTGTCCCCCTAAATTCATATGTTGAAGTCCTAACCTGCAATGTGACTACGTTTGGAGGTAGGACCCTTAAGGAGGTAATTAAGACTAAATGAAGTCAAAAGGGTGAGTCCAAATCTGATAGGACTGGTAACCCTGTAAGAAGAGGAAGAGACACCAGAACTCTCTCTTTCCATGCACACATAGAAGAAAGGTCATGTGGGGACAAAGCAAAAACGTGTCTGTCTACTGTTAGGGTCCGTAATCAAAGGAGCGAGATTGATACAAAGCGAAGGTCAAGCAAAGCTTTATTTCACGCCAAGCATTGAGAATCAAACTGACCGGTCAGGGCCATCTCTTACAAAGAGGTGACCTCTCCCAGCCTCACAGACTAACTTTTATAGAGGTAGTTGAGACTGGCTATACACAGGTGGCCAATGAGATTGCAATACACAGAGAAAACTGCATAGTCCTGCTAAGTCTGTAACACACAGAGAAAACTGCACAGTCATGCTAGGTTACACACGGGTGGCCAATTGAATTTCAATTTACCCTGTTAGATATATGCACGCCCCACTTATTGGATGTCTCCACCTGGCCTGACCTGCCCTTGTATCTGGGCTTTGCAAGTAAGTTCCTCTGGGAGGGGCGGGGTCAATCTAAGTTCACTGCATAAACACAAAATGGCTCCCTCTAGCTAAGTAGGCCCGTACGTCTACTAGCCAGGAAGAGAGGCTTTATGAAAAACCATCTTTTCCAGAATCTTGACCTTGGACTTCCAGCCTCCAGAATTGGCGGGGGGAGGGGGCGGGAAGAACTTCTGTTGTTTAAGCCACCCTATCTGTGGTATTCTGCTATGGCGGTCCTAGCAGATGAATACAAGTGTGAATAGCAGGACACTCTCTTAGGTCCATTTTCTCCATATAATAAAAAAAAATGTAGCCACATCTAAAGCTGTGAATTGCTTAGATCTATTCATCTTTATCCTTATTTTGCATTTTCTATATCTATATCTATAGATATGCCACTGTTTTTGCTTAACATATAAGAAGGTAATGTAAATAATTTAGGAAAGGCAAAAATGCTTATTTTAAATAATGCAAGAATAAAAGCTTATTTCATCTGGTGTCTTGTCCACCCTCTACTTTGTTCTGTCAATTTTGGAAACACATGATTGAGCCCTAAATTTGCAACAAGTTTCTGCAATTACAGAAAAGGATACCTTGTCATCACCAGAGTGTAACAAAAGTACTGATGTTAAGTAGAAAGAATTCTAAATTAGCCTCTCCATTTCCTCCCCCCTGGTGTATAATCCCCATCCCTTGATAGTGGGCACACCTGTGAATATGGTAGATGTCGCTCCTGTGATTAGGTTACATTCTATGGCAAAGATGAAGAGATTTCACAGATATAATTAAAATCCCTCATCAGAATTGCTGTGAGTTCATCAAAAGGGGATTGTTTGGGGGGTGAGTCTGACTTAATCTTTAAAGGAAGATTTAGGCTTTCCCTAAGATCAGATAAGCTTCCCTGCCAGCCTTCAAAAAGCAAGCTACCGTGAGTTCTACAGCTGCAAAGAAATGAATCTGCCAACAACCCTGAGGGCCTGGGAAAGGACCCCAAGCCACAGAAAGATCTCAGACTCAGCTGGTACTTTGACTGCAGCCTTAGGACATAGGACCCAGGTAAAGTTAAGCTGTGCCTACACTCCTGACACATGGAAACTGTGATGTAACAACTTCGTGTTATTTTAAATTGCTAGGTTTGTAGTCATTTACTAGGCAGCAGTGGAAAATTAATACAGTAAATATTACTTAAGAACACTATTTACAATTGATACTCAAATATATAAACAATGTCTGTTTCAGGTATGAGATTATGATCTCTTTAAGTGAGGCAGGTTTTGAAGGTGGTTCACAGGTTTGGGTCATAAAATATATCTGTGTGTTCTCAGGGGTGTGTTACAGTTGTCGGCTGCATGCATGTTCTTGGGTAGCAAGCCAACAGGATGAAATTCAGCCACCCTGCCCTGACCAGGTGTACTGACCATTTTCAGCTACGTCCTCTCCTGTTGGTTGGTATCTGTGCCGCACAAGTTGTCAGATATTTTGAGTATCATCTCTCATTATAGGATAATCTCTGTCTTCTCAATTTTTTAAAAAAAGATTTTATTTATTCATTTGACAGAGAGAGAGATCACAAGTATGCAGAGAGGCAGGCAGAGAGAGAGGGAGGGGGAAGCAGGCTCCCTGCTGAGCAGAGAGCCCTATGTGGGGCTCTATCCCAGGACCCTGAGATCATGACCTGAGCTAAAGGCAGAGGCTTTAACCCACTGAGCCACCCAGGCACCTCTCTGTCTTCTCAGTTTTGACAGACTGTCTAAAATGGCCCAAACAAACCAGTTCCTTGAAGGAAGAGGTGATCATTGCCTAAACTTGACATTTGAAATGCCTCAGGTGGGAGCTCATCAGGAAAGCACGGGTGATATAGTGGGAAGACAGAGCACGAGTTAGGCCAGTGCAGCACTTCACGGGGCTTTCAGAGGTTTATGACCATCCCAAGACCATGTGACAGGCAAAGCCTGCCACAACTCTAGGACCTTTCAGTTTCAGCACACTATTAGTAATGCAAGCAGGAGGCTGGATGTTCTCAAGGCCTGTCTGATAGAAAAGAACCTTAGCAGGAAGCCCAGCCCGGCCCATGGAATTAAACTCTTGAGTGAGCGAGAGGTAACTGTCTAAAGAAGGGTTAAGCAGAAGCCTTTTCTTTTGACTGTTTTTGCCAGGATCTGTGTGTGAATGCGAGCAAACGTGAGTGTGTGTGCATGTGTGCGCACGCACGTGCACATATAGGGGACGTGCAGGGACAGGCCGCAGGTGTCCACTGTGATCCCTTCACTCTTGCCATCCTGCACATAGTCTGTGTGCTCTTTCGCCTTCAAGGACATTGTGAAAACTAGTCATTTTCATTGGGGAATGTCACTGGGAAGAATGGAAGCATGATGAGAAAGACAGTTTCACAGAGAGAGATGATGGAAAGAAGTCAGGCTTCTGTCTCCTTCTCAGTATCAGTCCTGTCCTTGCTGTCTCTCCCTCGCTCTCAGCCTTTATTCTCACTGCAGCTGAGGTCTCTGTGTTGCTGCATTTTAGTTTTGCTCTCACTTTTCCTCTAATAGTGTTTTTATTTTATTTTAATTTTTTAAAAAATTTTATTTATTTATTTGACAGAGAGAGATCACAAGTAGGCAGAGAGGCAGGCAGAGAGAGAGAGGAGGAAGCAGGCTCCCCTCTGAGCAGAGAGCCCAATGTAGGGCTACATCCCAAGACCCTGAGATCATGACCTGAGCCGAAGGCAGAGGCCTAATCCACCAAGCCAGCCACCCAAGCGCCCCAATAGTGTTTTTATTTTAATTAATGTCTCACTCCACAAGCTGTATATCATTCATTCCTTTCAGAATCTCTGAAATTCTATGGGCCAAGCATTGTGCAAGGTGCTGGGCACACAGTTGTGAACAACAGAAACAACAAAAGCCTGATGGCTCCTTTCTTCAGAAAACTCAATCACAGACTCGAACACATAAACCGATATCATCTCCCAGCTTGTCCATTATCTGTTGGACAGAATGTCCGAAATGCATGTCCATATAGGAATTAAGGTTTGTCCAACCAGGTCATTCTGAGGAAGATGGTGGAGGAGGAGTATCCTATATTCTCCGTGTCACATAGATATTCCTAGTGTGAACAACCCAGAAAACAACCTGCAGAATGGAGAGACGCTCCACAGCTAAATGGACAGAAGAGGCCATATCGAAGAGGGTGGGAAGGGCAGAGACATGGTAGGGAGCCAAACTGACCAGCATGACTGTCCATGGGAGGGAGGGACACTAAGAGTGCAGAGAGGAGAGAGGAGCAGGCCTCACAGTAGACACCCCAGGTATGTGGGTCCCCCACACTGGGAAGAGAAATCCTCATAACATTTGGCTTTGAAAACCACAGGGGAACTTCCCAAGTTTTTATAATGAGTGGAGCTTAACACCTAGAACTTTAAAATTCATCAGGCTCAACCAGAGGGCGCTAGGAAACAGTCCCTACCCTTACAGAGATAGCAAAACAAACATCCCTGCTGAGATACAGCATCGAAGTAGCAGTTTGAAAAATACCTGAGGTATAAGAGAGGGAGATTTGCTTACTAATCCCAGAAAGTGCTGGAAAGGTAAGGGTCTTTGGGAGACTTCTCCAAGAACAAAAGAACTAGCAGGCACCATTTCCCTTCATCCCACACCAGCCCAGATGCACAGACACCTGCAGGAACCAACACAGTGCAAACATTCTCCACCTAACTTGCTAATAGTGTGCCCTCTCCATCCCCACTCTCACATTCTCCTGCTGACCCAACCCTCCAACCTGTTCTGGGTAGGAATTCCCCAAAGCGGCTACAAGTCTCTTCTCATGTCAGACCAGCACAAACTTCGCTAACACCACGAGCCCCACCTCTGGGTTCTCCCACAGACTCCCCAGCGTGCCCTTGGCAGGTAACCATCCAAAGCGACACAAGCATGCCGGTGTGCAAAGCAGCCCTGATGGTGATCAACAACACTCCAGAGTGACTCTTGCCCTGGGGAGAAGGGAAGATAACCACACACATCAGTCTGACTGACCCCCCAGCGGTGGTACCCTACAACAGTAGGGTATATGCGACACGCAGAAGAGACATCCCTAAAATGTAATCCCTGAAATGTAACAGAGGACGTTGCACTGCAGGGCATTATAGGATTTCTTCATAAGACCACTATGTAGGAGGAGATCTTGTTGACTTTCCTAAAATATAGGAACAGACACACAGTGTTTGACAAAATGAGGAGACAGAGGAATATGTTCCACATGAAAGATCAGGACAAAATCACACCAAAAATACCTAGATGAAATGGAGATGAGTAATATGCTTGATAAAGAATTTAAAGTAATAGTCATAAAGGTGCTCACTGGACTTGAAAAAGAGTGGAGGACCTCAGTGAGACCCATAGCAAAGAGATACAAAACATAAAAAAGATCCAATCAGGGATGAAGAACTCAATAACTGAAATTAAAAATATACTAGAGGGAAGGGCACCCAGGTGGTGGAGTCTGTTAAGTGTCCAACTCTTGGTTTCAGCTCAGGTCATGATCTCAGGGTTGCGAGATTGTACCCTGTGCCAGATTCCAGCCTCTGTGTTTGGTCAGAATCTGCTTGAATTTCTCTCTACCTCCCCCCGCTCTCTCTCTCTCTCTCTGAAAATAGTAAATAAATCATTTCAAATAATACACTAGAGACAATACAAATAATACACTAGAGGAAGCAGAATAAATTAGTGACCTGGAGGACAGACTAATAGCACCCAACGTGGAAGCACCCAAATACATAGAGCAGCTAATAACAAACAGAAAGGGGAGCACCTGGGTGACTCAGTTTGTTGAGCACCATCTCTTGGTTTCTGCTTAGGTCATGATCTCAGGGTTGTAAAATAGAGCACTGCATCCAGCTCTGTGCTCATCAGGAATCTGATTGGAATTCTCCCTCTCTCTATCCCTCCCCGTCTGTGCCCTCTCTCTGTCTCAATTAATTAATTAATTAATCAAAATAAAATTTAAAAAAACTAAGGAAGTAATCAAGAGTAATACAATAACCATGGGGGGCTTTAACACCCCCACTTACATTAGTGGATAGATCAGCCAAACAGAAAATCAACAAGGAAACAGTGGCTTTGAATGACACATTGGACCAGATGGATTTAGCAGAGATATTCAGAAAATTCCATCCTAAAACAGCAGAGTACACATTCTACTCAAGTGCACATGGAACATTCTCCAGATTAGATTACATTCTAGGCCACAAGACAAGTCTCAACAAATTCAAAAAGACTGAAGTCATACCATGCATCTTTTCCAACCACATTTCTATAAAATAGAAATCAACCACAAGAAAAAATCTGGAAAGAGCACAAATATATGGAGGTTAAATAATATGCTACTAATCAATGAAGGGGTCAACCAAAAAATCAAAGGTGGAGTAAATAATACATGGAAACAAATGAAAATGAAAACCCAGCAGCCCAAAAATGGGATGCAGCAAAGGCTATTCTAAGAGGGAAATTTATTACAGTAACACAGGCCTACTTCAAGAAACAAGAAAAATTTCAAATAAACAACCTGACCTTACACCTAAAGGAGCTAGAAAAGAAAAGAACAAACAAAACTCAAAACCAGTAGAAGGAAGGAAATAATCAAGATTAGAGCAGAAATAAATGAAATAGAAACTAAAAACAAAACAATAAACAGGATCAATGAAACCAGGAGCTCTTTCCTTTGTAAGATCAACAAAATTGATAAAACTTTAGAAAGACTCATAAAAGTGGGGGGAAACTCAAATAAATAAAATCAGAAATGAAAGATGACAAATAACAACTGATATCACAGAAATACAAAGGATTATAAGAGAATTTTATAAAACATTATATGCCGGGGGGTGGGGGGTTGTGTGAGCCTGGTGGTGGGTATTAAGGAGGGCATGTATTGCATGGAGCACTGGGTGTGGTGCATAAACAATGAATCTTAGAACACTGAAAAAAAAAATCACAAAAAAATAAATAAAAAATTTAAGAAATCATTGTATGAAAACAAATCAAGCAATCTAAAAAAAATGGATGAATTCCTAGAAACATATAAACTACCAAAACCAAATCAGGAAGAAAAAGAAAATTTGAACAGGCCTATTGCTAGCAATAAAATTGAATCAGTCATCAACAATTTTCCAACAAGCAAAAGTTTAGACTCAGATGGCTTCACAGGTATTTCAAGTATTTAAAGAAGAGTTAATACCTACTCCTCTCAAATTCTTTCAAAAAATACAAGAGGAAGGAAAACCAAAACTGCATGTATCAAAATCCCAGATTTTAAGATAGTAATTAAATGTAGTAATTAGAGCAGGATGGTACTGGCACAAAAACTGACACATAGGTCAACAGAACAGACTACAAAACCCAGAAAGGAACCCATAATTAATCTTTGATGAAGGAGGAAAGAATATCCAATGGGAAAAAGTCTCAAACAGATGGTGTTGGGAAAACTGGATGGCAAGATACAAAAGAATGAAACTGAACCACTTTCTTAGACCAAACACAAAAACACAAAAATAAACTCAAATGCCTTAAAAAAATAAAAGGGGGGGGGGGTGCCTGAGAGGCTCTGTCGTTAAGTGGTTGCTTTCGGCTCATGTCATGATCCCAGGGTCCTGGGATCCAGCCCTGCATCTGGCTCTCTGCTCACTGGGAAGCCTTCTTCTCCCTCTCCACTTGCCTCCCATCCCCCACTTGTGTTCCCTGTCTCTCCCATCCTTGATTGTGTTCCCCTCTCTTGTGTTTTTCTCTGTCAAATAAATAAATAAAATCTTTAAAAAAAAAAAAAAAACAAAGAAACAACAACAACAAAAAAACCTCAAATGGATTAAGGACCTAAATGTGAGACCTGGAACCATGAAAATCCTAGCAAGCATAGGATTTTTCTAACACTGGCCATAGCAGCATTTTTCTAGATATGTCTCCTGAGACAAGGGAAATAAAAACAAAAATAAACTATTGGGACTCCACCAAGATAAAAAGATTCTGCACAGTAAAGAACACCATCAACAAAACTAAAGGACAACCTACTGAATGGAAGAAGATATTTACAAGTGTCATATCTGATAAAGGGTTAGTATCCAAAATATATAAAGAATTTATACAACTCAACACACACACAGACATAGACACACAGACACAGACACACACACACACACACACACACACACACACACACACAAAGAAATAATATAATCTAAAATGGGCAGAAGACATGAATAGACATTTCTCCAAAGAGGACATACAGACACATGAAAAGGTGCTCAGCATCACTCAACATCAGGGAAATACAAATCAAAACCACAATGAGATATCACCTCATACCTTTCAGAATGGCTAAAATTCACAACACAAGAAACAGGTGTTCTTGAGGATGTGGAGAAAAAGGAACCCTTGTACACTGCTGGTGGGAAATGCAAACTGGTGCAGCCACTCTGGAAGAGAGTATGGAGGTTCCTCAAAAAGTTAAAAACAGAATACCATTTGATCCAGTAATTCCACTACTGGGCATTTACCTAAGGAATACAAAGACACTCATTCCAAAAGATATGTACAGCCCTATGTTTACTGCAGCATTATTTACAATAGCTAAATTATGGAAGCACTCCAATGTTCATCGATAGATGAATGGATAAAGAAGAAGTGGTATATGTACCATATATACTGGTATATGGTATATCCTGGTATATACTGCAAAAACATGGATGAATGTAGAGGTTATAATCCTAAGTGAAATAAGCCAGAGAAAGTCAAGTATCATATGATTTCACTACATGTGGAATTTAAGAAACAAATGAAGAAAGAAAGAAAAGAGACAAATAGATTCTTAACTTTAGAGAACAAACAGGTGGTTACCAGAGGGGAGATTGTTGGGGGTTTGGGTGAAATATGTGAAGACCCTTATCATGATGAGCTCTGTGTCATGTACAGACTCACTATATTGTATATCTGAAACAAACACAACACTGTATGCTAATATAGAGGAGTTAATTTTTTTTTTCATTTGTCCATTGAATATTAACTGTCCTTAATGCAATGTGGTATCTTACACTGTTGTATCCTTGAGTGCAATGAAAGGCTCAGAATGCATATTTTGGGGGAATTACTCCACTCTTGGTTTTTCCTTCCTATGCTTAACTGTCTTCTGGATAGTTCCACTTGAATATCTCATAGGCACCAGAAAAGATGATTCCTATTCAGCCAACTAATAATAGCATAGTAACAGCATGCTGTCGGGGGGTCTAACCCAAGTCTGTTTGAGGCAAGACCTACCTCCACACCTGCCTGCCTAACATAGTAACACAGTTACCTCTAAAGCTATATGAAGCCCTGTGCACTATGATTAACTGGGAAATGTGATGCAGACACTTAGAAATGCATTCTAACATTCTAATTTTGTTCTTGACTAACTTCACTTAGCATAATCCCCTCCAGTTCCATCCATGTGGATGCAAATGGTAGGTAGTCATCCTTTCTGATGGCTGAGTAATATTCCATTGTATATATGAACCACATCTTCTTTACCCATTCATCTGTTGAAGGACATCTCAGTTCCTTCCACAGTTTGGCTATTGTGGACATTGCTGCTATAAACACTGGGGTGCCTGTGCCCCTTCTTTTCACTACATCTGTATCTTTGGGTAAATACCTAGTAATGCAACTGCTGGGCCACAGTAATTTCTTACAAGACACATTTCCAAAGGCAAGGGTGACAAAAGTGATAATGAACTTTTGGGACTTCAGGTTTTCTTTATCTTCTTAAAGCTAATTACAAACCAGAGCTCTTGTTTATTGGATAAATTAGGGAGGCACTTATGTTTATGACTTCCTTTTTGGTTGATAAAGGTGGGACGGCCGATTATTATTTTGTTATGAGCTTCCAAGTTTGTAATAGCTCATATCTTTACCATAGTTTTCCTTTGAGAGTAAGGAAATAGTGAAAGTTAACTCCTAAAGTCTTCATTATTTTATAATTCTTATTAATTTTTATTTTGGAATAATTGTAGATACACAGAAAAAAGGGAATGTCCTGCAGAAGGATCTGATAGGTGGGGGAATCTGAGAAAGGCAGGGCGGGGGAAAGGGGAGGAATGGGAAAGGGTCTTAACAGGAGAGTGAAAGAGAGGGAATAGAGTCTGCAGTGACAGAAACAGGCAGAGGGGAGACAGGGAGGGGGAAGAGCTGATTAGTAACGGACACAGAGAAAAGAAGCAAGGAAAAGTGCAGAGGTTGTTGCTGGGTGAGAGGGCACCTCTCACAACTCGGGCTGAGGAAGTCTGTGTCCCCAAAGTAAAGAGACAGTAGAGGAGAGACAATGGAACATATGGTAAATAGACCCCATTTATGGTGCTTCATCGGTGCCAAACCTTTAATCTCTATCATGGCATCTAATCCTTAAGCTACTTTAGGAAGCAAGCATTACTAGCTACGTTGTACAGAATAGGACACTGGCAGCCAGAGAGAGGAAATTATTTGCTCTGAGAGCACAGATGTTAAACCAAGGTCTATCAGATGCCAAGTCCAGTGATCTTACTCCTGACCAGTGGGCACCGAGTCAGGCCCCCCAGGGTCTGGACTCTGCTCAGGCGGGAAGAATGGCTCATGCCATGTGCGAGTTCACCCTGAGAGTGTCCCATGAGGGCAGTGTAGGTTTGCATATGTCTCACAGCTTTCTCTGTCCCCTGAGGATTCCACAAGCTCAAGAGAAGGGCCACTGGGCCTGGCACAGATGCTCTGATGGCTAGTTATGGGGTGACTTCACACTTGAGCACTTTGCCAGTTGAAGTTGATTTTCGCATCAAAATATAGGGATGTGAGAGGACCAGTTTCATTGTTTTGGCTACAGAGGGCTAATGTCTGTAAAGGGAAGAGCACCAAGCCGGCGCAATACAGAGCTGCCTTATTATAAATACCACGACCTTCTTCCCCCACAGTCGGCTCCCCAAACTTTGAGGAGGCATCGATCCTGTTAAAGCAGAGGTTTCTCCCAATCCCCAATGCCTCCTGCTTCCAGCTATTTTGGTGCCACAGACACCACCCTCCCCCCCGCCTCCCATGGGGGCTACACAAGACAGGGAGGGCCAGTGCAGGGTGCAGCGGAAAACAGGGACGGGAAACTGGGGGGAGCCCCTGAGGTGAGTGAGGTCAGAGCAAGGGCGTGCCATGAGATCGAGGGGAAAGGCATGGCCTGCTGCAGCTGCAGCCCGTCTGCGACTGGGGAGACACAGATACACATCAGTTAATGCGCCTCGGTCTCGCACGGAGTTTGAGAGTGTAGGGAGGGTCAAGGTCGACCTTGAGAAAACTGGCAGAGTACAGAAGCCGAACAAGGAAGTTAGAACTGCTTCCTCCCTGAACACCAGGACAGGTGCTCAGTAATGTCACGGCTGTTGTTTAGCGGAGCAGCAGAGGCAAAACTGAGTTCATAGATAACCATGAATAGATTGGCAGCCACCAGAGGCAGGGGCTGGGGTGGGGGGGGTCATATTATCCAAGCTATTATGCAATTTGCTTTCCGCACTTACCATGGGATGTGATAACCCATGTTTCACTGGTTCACTGCTGCCTAAGAAACTCCCCTCACCCCCAAAACTTAGTGGGTGAAAAACAAGTTATTTTTTTCTCAAAATCCTCTGGGTTGGCTGGGAGGTCCTGCCAGTTTCCCCTGGGCTCACTTATGTGGCCATGTTCAGCTGGAGGCTGGGCCAGCAGACCCCACAGAGCCTCGCATGTATTTCTGGAGCCTTAGTGCTGGCTGATGGACGGGTGTCTCCATTCCTGACCACATGGCCTCCCACCATGCAGTAGGCTACAAGAGCTCCTTTATGGGGCAGTTCAGAAATAAGGGCTCAATACAGTTTGTTGCAAATAAGTACTTAGTATTACAGTTGTTGTCTGAATACTCAGCTGCAGACTCTTTTCAGTGCTATTTGCTTTTTTATATTGATATCTTGTCTATCCAACTAGGTCATACGTTTCTTAGGGGCGGAGAATCTTTTTCTTTTTCTTTTTTTTAAAGATTTTATTTATTAAAAAAAAAAGATTTTATTTATTACTTGACAGAGAGAGACACAGTGAGAGAGGGAACACAAGCAGGGGGAGTGGGAGAGGCAGAGGGAGAATCAGACTTCCCACCAAGCAGGGAGCCTGATGTGGGGCTTGATCCCAGGACCCTGGGATCATGACCTGAGCCGAAGGCAGAGGCCTAAGACTGAGCCACCCAGGTGTCCCAGAAGGAGAATTTTTCTATTTCTTCTTTGTAGATCAAGAAGAACTTAGCATACATAGTGCTGTCACAGGATTTCTTTTCCTTTAGTGCTCGCGGTTCCTGGTCACACTACTTAGAAGAATGAAGAGGTAGCCAAGACCAAGAGTGGTGGGCCGCGAAGTCAGGTTGATGGAGAGCACAAAGCTCCCAAAGAGGAGGAGGACCTGAGAGGGTTGCCACCGGAGTGTCTAAATCGAAGGGTTTTTATGGGCTTGCTGGTGGACTATTTAATTTGATTAAACCTCCAGGTGCCTGTCACCCCATCAGGTTTTTGTCCTCTACCTGTCACGTAGGAAAGGGTGGAGGGCTCCTTCCAGCGTGGTGTAAAACCCTTTTAAGAGTAGTTTCCTCTTGGTGGTGGTTTCTTTGTCCCTGACTACCTTTCTTCCAACTGTCCTTTATTAGTGTCTTGGACATGGATGCCTTTAAAATAATAGCTTGTTGATTGGTTGATAGTGTTTTCAAGAGTTGACATTAAAATACCCTTGTGAGCTGGGCTGACAAGTGGTAAAAGTGTGAAGTGAGTGGAGCACAAAACCAGATGGAGTGTTGGGGAGCACAATAAACTGAGGAATGCAAGACTAGTCTTCAGAGAAAAAAACGCAGGCATATCTGTTTGCCTCATTCAGCGTAACGTGTGACAGCAAGATCAGTGTTTTTCAGTGTGGTCTGCACACCCTTCATATCAGAATCACGTGGGAGGGGTGTGTGTCAAAAGCACAGCTTCTTTTACACAATCACCAGAACAGCTAAAATGAAAAAACTCAATAAGACCAAGTGTTGGTAAGGATGTGGAGCAACTGCCTCTTGCATACTTTAAACATGCTTTCAACAAAAGCGGAAATGTAATTAAAATTATTTTTCTAACATAAGTAAATATTTCTAAAGCTAAACACATCTTCTTAATAGCCTTGTTAATTACTAGTCTTCCTGGTGAGTTAAAAATGGAGCCCAATACAAAATCCCATCTTTTTACACATGTTTTGTTTTGATTTTTTTGCTTATTTTAGGTTTCAAGAGCAAAGACAATAACCTTAAACTTGTGTCTGATTTTATGGCCTAGAAGATTAATGTGGACCTATTGAAAACTCAGGTATTGAACACGGAACAAATTTAGGAAGGAAGTGACTCACATCATTCAGGAAAGAGGTGTGTGTTAATATAATACATTTTTTTTAAAAGATTCACTTATTTTAGAGAGAGAGAATGTGTATGCATGGATAGAGGGTCAGAGGGAGAAAATCTTCAAGCAGACTTCCCCACTGAATGGGAAGTCGGATATAGAGCTTGATCTCACCAACCATGGATCGTGACCTAAGCTGAAACCAAGAATCTACTGAGCCATCCAGGTGCACCTTAGTATATTGCTTTTTAATTTAATTTAATTTTTATTTTTATTTATTGATTTGATAGAGAGAGAGAGAGCACAAACAGGGGGAGTGGCAGAGGGAGGGGGAGAAACAGCCTTCCCACTGAGTAGGGAGCCTGATGCAGAACTCGAACCCATGACCATGAGATCATGACCTGAGCTGAAGGCAGACACTTAACCCACTGAGCCACCCAGGTGCCCAATACATTTTATTTTTAAATATTTTTATTATTTTTATTTATTGAGAGAGAGAGAGAGAGGGAATGAGCAGGAAGGGCAGGGGGAGAGAATCTAAAGCAGATGCCACACTAAACACGGAGCCTTACAGGGGGTTTGATCTCCTGACCCTGAGATCAGGACCCGAGTGGAAGTGACCTAAGTCGGCCTCCCAGACACCCCAAAATATTTCATTTTTTAAAAAGAAGAGGAAGGGGCTCATTTTGAACTGAAGTTGAAATAATATTTATCAGTATTATTTTCTTACGTGACCTCTGTTCCTACATTTCTAACCTATGGATACTTTATTCCTAAATTATCACAATAGTTAGCTTTTATTTTATTATCAATTTATACCCAAATAAAGTATTTTTCTATTTCCTCTAGATTTTTATCTTTTTAATATAGAATGTTCAAATTAGGGGATCCAAGCCTAATAAATCTTCAGGCAAAAATATTTGCATTTTCCATTTGCCACATAATATTAAATAAGCAACTGTAATTAATACTCTAATCACTTACTTTTTTAGTATCTTGAGATGTTTTGAGACATTGTTTTTCACCATCCAGGTGAAAGGGGAGGGGTGTAATTAAGTCTAGAGAGGGGAAAAGTCTTCATTTCCAGGCATATCTTCCTGAACCAGAGCTCCAAGGGTTTTTAAACTGCATTCACATGTGAGTGCACCTATTTCGAAAACTTACATGGCTGATTTGATGTGCAAGAATGCCTTCACAAATCTTTGAGTGACAAGTGCTGGGGAAAGAAAAAACTCAAAGAATAGGAGTCAGTACCCATTTTAGGCTTTAGAAGTAGGGACTATTAATTTTGCAGTGATTGTAGTAGTCTTATTGGCGAAAGAAAAAACAAATTTTGTAATAATAAGACATGGCAAATCTATTGAGCTGGAGATTCTTCTACTTTCTGTGATGCTGGTTGCACCGACGGAGGGCAGGCCCTTGTGCGATGTGGGCAGACAAACACATGGTAGGATACACATGTAGTTGTGTGATCTGAAGTGTTACATGGTACTCACAACCAGGCAGCAGGCCATCCATCCCTGAACTGAGGTGACTCCTAGGAATAGCACTGCATGGTCAAGTGAAGCCAGAATTCTCCTCAGGAAGGAACTTTGGTTTGCTCCAGCTTAGAGTGGGGGGTGTCATATGTATGTATGTATGTATGTGTATATAGGACACACAGAAACACAAATACAATATTTTACAAATGCTGTGAAGAAATGAGAAGGGGAAGGTGATGGAGAATAATAAATGTTGGAACTATAATATGTGTCTAAAAATTATCATAATCAAGGGGGGTATCAATCCTCGATAGGATTGTGTAATGGATAAAGTAAAAGCTCTCTGGATTTAGGGCCCTTGGGTTCAACTCCTGGGTTCAAATCCAACATTGTCATTTACTCTCTTATTAGGCTATTTTCCTAACCTCCCTGAGTCTGTTTTCCCATCTGTAAAATAAGAATACTATTTATTGCATGGGGCTATTATCTGAGGTTAGATATAGAACTAGTCTATTTAAAGAGCATCTGCAGGGGCACCTGGGTGGCTTAGTTGGTTAAGCGCTGCCTTTGGTTCAGGTCATGATTCTGGGATCGAGCCCTGCACCTGGCTCCCTGCTCAGCAAAGAGCCTTCTCCCTCTGCCTCTGCCTGCTGCTCCCCCAGCTTGTGCTCTGTCTCTGTCAAATAAATAAATAAATAAATAAATAAATAAATAAATAAAAACTTCTACAAAGAATCTTGGAAAATAGTATAGCCTTATTTTGTCTATATCATAATGCACTACTAATGAAATGTTCTGGAAGCTTTATGTACGGATTGTCTCCATTTTTATATTACAGTGGTAAAGTTGCATTTCCATTTTCAAAACCTTGATGACAAGAAGTATGAAGTCTTTCAAGAAAACTATCCTGGAATTTTTAATTTAGACATGGCACTATTCGCCAATTACAATTAATTTTTTTTTAATTCCTCCACTGAAACCAAATCTGAGCTGCTCTCAACAAGATTCAAGATAACTCAGCCTATCACTCCTAGATTATACAAACTTTCTATTCAGTCAGAGCCCCAGTTTAGCCACATCCATCAATCCCAGATTAACCACATCCTAAAATTCTTCCTAACCACTGGCAGCCTCAGATCCGGTATATCTTCTTCACACGTGGCCACCCCTAGATTCTTTTTCCCTGTGTGCTATCTCTAACTGGTGTTTGCCTCTGAAAAAAATAGCGTCTTCTAATTGAGTTTACTAAAAGAAGGGATCTGTTGTATTATTTCATGCTATTGATACCTATAACTGTAATGAAATTATACATTTCTTTACAGTATTCAGAAAATAACTTGATAAAAATGAAAATTTGTGGGATGCCTGGGTGGCTCAGCGGTTTAAAGCCTCTGCCTTCGGCTCAGGTCATGGACCCAGGGTCCTGGGATCGAGCCCTGCATCAGGATCTCTGCTCAGCAGGGAGCCTGCTTCCCTTCCTCTCTCTGCCTGCCTCTCTGCCTACTTGTGATCTCTGTCTGTCAAATAAATAAATAAAATCTTTGAAAAAAATGAAAATTTGCAAATGGATAAAAGATGGGAAAAAATACATCTCACAGAATAAGCATGTTCTGTGTAGTTTCCAATCTGATCTATGTCTTTAGAATAAAGTTCTCTAAAGTTATTAAAGGAGAAGTCTAAAACCAGGAGATGTATAATTACTAATATGGAGCCAAAAAGTTTTCAGGTCTACCACATTGTAAGGTACACGATTATAAAATAATTATTTATTAATTCAACAAACACTTACTGGGCGTCTCTTGTACCAGCTTCGCACAGAGTCATTCCTATTCCTTGTAAGATACCGGACAGGGACAGCACATCCCTGGATTAGAAGCAAGTGGTTTTGTACAGAAGATTTCCTAGGGGCTAATTTATGTAGCAGAGAGGTGGTAAAACACAGTGATTAAAAGCACGGGCTTTGGAGTCAGGCAAACTTGGATTTTGTCCTGCTTCCTGCCCTAGCTACGTGATTTGGAATCTGATGACTTCACACTTGAGGTTTTAGTTTCCTTTACTGTTAGTTGTAGATTCCAAAACTACCAGCTTCAGGGATTTTTTAAGGATTCTATGATAATGCACAATATCTGGAATATGGTGAACATGCTATAAATGTATTTTCTATAAATGTAAGAGTAATTTTTATCACTGAAGTAGCTGAGCAGGTGCTCTATGTTTCTTGGGAGGGGCAAGGAGAGGAGGTAGGACTAGAGCTCTATAGTCTCAGCTCCCCCCTCCCCCTGCCAGCCTCCCCACCCGCCCTGCTTCTGGTTCACCCATTTCAGATAGCTTAAAGATCTCACCAGTGGTTTTGTTCCAGGATTCTGAACTTTCCATCTCTCTCCAAACAGTTTTCTGTGAAAGAAATCATCTCTTTATCCCATACCTCCATTAAAACAACACTCAACAAAGCAGGCTCTACACACCACCAACCCTCCAACAAGACACTAAGCTACAAATTAAACGTGTAATTTGTAAGTAACCTATTGAGATGTATGTTACTAGAGTTCTTTGAAATTGGCCTATTTCTCAAAAACTAACTCACAGAAGGTCAGTGTTTGCCTTGGGAAGAGATGGGGATTTACATGCTCCCCCACTAACTTGAGTGAATATTAAGCCAAAAGGGGTTGTCGGGGGATGCAGGGTATAGATGCTGACGTTGCAGCCAGACCTGGGCTGATCATCGTTGGTCAAGGACAATTCCAGGCATAAGCCAGATCCCCAGGAAATTTAGGAGGATGTGAAGGTGTCCAATATAGGTTATACCCAGGTATACCCAGGCAAATAAATCACAGAATGGCTATAAAGATCCAAAATAATGCCCAATATTTAGACTACACATGTTCACAGCAGTGCTGATTTTTATAACAAAAACCTGGAAGCTGTATAATTGAAATGTAAGAGGATGAATTAAATATTTGTAGGTAAAGCTATAGAATAATATGCAATAACATGGAAAATACTAATTATTATTCCATGAAAACAGTTTATGGAAAAGAGAATAGCAGAGCGCTTTTCACTTTTTAAAAATATTTGTGCAACCCAGATTGCCTCAAATTCCCTAAACTTCAGGGCCACCATTCAAAATAATAATCACTGCAATTTCTATTCCATTAAATGGCCCAGAAGTCTAGATTTATTTTGTCAGTAAATGGCCAAGAAGTCTAGATTTATTTTGTCAGTTTCCTTTCCATCTGGGGGTCACCAGGTAATTCTAAAACGAATTCACAAATGATTCCTGATTTTTCCTTGTCACTTTAGCTAGCCCTTTCCCTCACCCCAGGCTGCTGCTCAGGGCTCCTCTCCAGATCCTGTCTGGCCACTGGCTGCAGTCGGAGCCCTCCCAGTATTCTCTGGCTCCAAGTGTAATACAGACCCTCCTAGTACCAACTAAAACGTGATCACTATCACACTTTCTGTGGACCAACTTCTCTTCTGAGCAAATATTTATTTATATTTATTCTTCACAAAGCCTAAGAGCATGGTATGGTTATTTACATTGTTTTACAGATGAGAACATCAAAGCAGCAAACGTTTCTGTAACTCTGTCACACAACTAGAAAATATCTACATCAGAATTCACACCTGGGTATTCTGGCTCAAAGGTTCTGCTCTTATCTAAGAAGCTAGCCCGTCTTCACCAATTCCCCAGGGCACAGCAATGAGGTGGTAACAATCCACAAAACATGGCTGATGAGTAGGGAAGAATAGGAGAGAGTTGAATTGAGGAGCAGGAAACTGAATTTGGCATTTCATGACTCCTTGATGACCAGCATAATCCTTACTCTAGGGCCTCGTGATATGTCCCAGCGCCTTACCCACATTTCCCGAGCCTTACACACACACACACACACACACACACACACGCACACGGGTGTGCACGCAAACACCCACACAGAAAGCAGACGGCACTGTGCTGACTGCATTTCCAGTCTCCTCAGTCCAGCGCCTACCAAGAGTGGCTCTACCAAGACAGAGTGGCTCTCATACTGATACTTCACATTCACACACTCTCGACTTAAGAATTATCCGAAGGGGGCCACCTGGGTGGCTCAGTGGGTTAAACCCTCTGCCTTCGGCTAAGGTCATGATCTCAGGGTCCTGGGATCGAGCCCCACATCAGCAGGGAGCCTGCTTCCCCCTCTCTCTCTGCCTGCCTCTCTGCCTACTTGTGATCTCTGTCTGTCAAATAAATAAATAAAATCTTAAAAAAAAAAAAAAGAATTATCCGAAGGAATAATCTCTGTTTGCCTCTTGCAGCCTTTAGTGGCTGCAGGTATTCCTTAGCTTGTACTTACAAGACTATTTGTCATTGGATTTAGGACCTATCTGAATAATCCAGGATGAAATTATCGTGAGATCCTTAACTTAATTATACCTGTGAAGACTCTTTTCCCGAAAAAGGTTGCATTGACAGGTTCCCAAGATTAGGATAAGGACACATCGCTTGAGGGGCTACCCTATAACCCAGCACAAAGTGACTGTAGGGTCATGGGTCTTATAAACAAGATACTGTGGCAATGGAATCAGTGCTTGTGTGTGCGTGTGCACATTCATATCTGTGTGTGTGTGGGTATGTGTGTGGGTGTGTGAGAGAGTTAGAAGCAATCTTAGCATCTATGTCAAGGGTTTTCAGCAGAAACCCTGAAGACGTGAGTAAGTTCCCCAGGTTCACGCAGAGAGCTAGCTAGTGCCAGAACTGGTCTCATGTGTAGAAGAACCAAAAGAAATGCAGCATCTTCAATCTGGGACCGCTGGCAGCTTCATAAAATTCAGACTTAAATGAATAGGCTATTTGTTTCTCACATTTCTGTCCCCTCATTTGAATAAAAGGGAAAGCTAGAGGAAATGTTAATTGAGTTCCTTGCAAAGTTTAGGATGGACAACCTCACTTCAGTTCATTAATCAACAAAACAGAAAAAGGGAGATGATAAATTTATTTTTTTTCCAGCTTGTGGATCTTATTTCTATCAACTCCTATCAAATGATCTGTCTACAGGTGAGATATTAAAACTCAAAGCGGAGTGCTTTTGAATTGTTCTTCTGGCTCTGAGAAGAGAGGGGATATTCACTGGAGAAGTGCTCTACATCAGATGTTTAAGTCTTCGTAAAAAAGGCTGAAAGAGCATTCTCTGTCACGTGCATAGCCATATTAGCTATTTCACAAATATTGAGAAGTTAAGGTGATAGTTTCTTCCTGATTTTTTTTTTATTAAAGATTTTATTTATTTATTTGGCAGAGACACATAAGAGAGAGGGAACATAAGCAGGGGGAGTGGGAGAAGGAGAAACAGGCTTCCCGCTGAGCAGGGAGCCCAATGCGGGTTTGATCCCAGGAGCTCGATATCATCATGACCTGAACCGAAGGCAGACACTTAATAACTGAGCCACCCAGGCACATCCTTAAAAAAAAAAAAAAAAAAAAAAAAAAAAAATTATAATATGTGAATAGAGGAAACAGAGGAAAGGAGATTTGGTGTGCCAATTTAAAAGTATGCCTAATTACAGAATATTTAATTGTCAAAAAATACATCAGAGTGTCGTTGTTGGGGGGGGCAGCGGGAAATTCAAAATTGTTTTCAAACTGACCTTGAGAATCCTACTGTACTTAATGACCGCCCTGCAAGGGATTTTTATTTCAGTCGCAAGTGTTAAATGCCATCTTTACCACAAGGTGGCGGCAACAGGCTATACTGTGCACAGCCTTGGCTGTGCCCAGGTCAGCCAGGGTAAGGGTCAGCCTTCTGGGCAGGATCTGCTATGGTCATTCAGTTCCCTCAACTAACAAACCTCTCGGAAGGAAGGAAGGAAGGAAAGAAAGAAGGGAGAGAGAGAGAAGGAGGAAGGAAGGGAAAAAGAAAGAGAGAGAGGAAGGAAGAAAGGGAGAGGAAGGAAGGAAAAGAAAGAAGAAAAGAAGGAAGGAAAGAAAGAAAGAAAGATTGATTCAACAAATATGCACAGCTCCTTCAAGAGGATCCTCTTAATAAATTAGAACATCTGCAATAGATCGCTTCCACTAGTAGAACAGTCTACATCTTGGCTTTGCCATTTACCAGTTTTCTCCTCATCCAGGTTGATGCAATATTACATAGCAGGAAAAGCAAATGAACAATTAACATAACTGTTACAGAAATGTATTACAAATTCAAAAGTGCTAGAGAAATATGGGCTGCCATTGACTATTAAGTTATTATTCCAGGAAGAAAAAGAGCTGTAGAGTCAGGCCTCCAGCAAAGACTTGCTCTACAGACCCTGACTGTTCCCCTAGCACCAGCTGTCCTCTTCTCTTTTCACCCTGGGCTTATCCATGCCTGTTTTGTCAGTGCCTCCGCATGATCTGAAATGTTGTATATTGAAGGCACACCTGACAGCTCAGCTGCTTATTTATGATGGGCTGGGCATCCTGTCCTTATTCTGGCATATTATTTGCCAACTTTAACTGCACTCGCTATTTTTTTCAACGCAGGCTCTGAAACAACCTACCAGGGAAGGCTTTTTATTTTTATTTATTTATTTTTTTATTTGTCAGAGATAGAGCGCGAGCGAAAGCGAGCACAGGCAGTCAGAGTGGAAGGCAGAGTCAGAGGGAGAAGCAGGCTCCCCGTGGAGCAAGGAGCCCGATGTGGGACTCGATCCCAGGACGCTGGGATCATGACCTGAGCCGAAGGCAGCTGCCTAACCAACTGAGCCACCCAGGCGTCCCAGGGAAGGCTTTTTAAAACACAAATTGCAGGGGCACCTGGGTGGCTCAGTGGGTTAAAGCCTCTGCCTTTAGCTCAGGTCATGATCCCAGAGTCCTGGGATCGAGTCCCGCATCGGGCTCTCTGCTCAGCGGGGAGCCTGCTTCCTCCTCTCTCTGCCTGCCTCTCTGCCTACTTGTGATCTCTGTCTGTCAAGTAAATAAATAATCTTCAAAATAAATAAATAAATGAATGAATGAATAAATAAAACACAAATCGCAGGCCCTATTTCAGAGCTCCAGAAGCTCTGCCAGGTTCTTCAGGGGCTTCTGATATCAGTGTTGTCCTTGCAGTGTAAGAAGGTCATGCCTTTAGCTATATTCTTGAAAGGACTGATGAGTTAGTGCCGCCTGGGATGTCCCAGAGCCTGAATCTGTCCGGCAGGTCCCCCTGGAGTACTGGTGCAGCCCAATCTCTGCATAGCAACGCGGTTATTCATCCTTGTCCTTTCATGGCCTGCACCTGCTGCTAATGACACAGAACGCCTCTCCGCTGCCTAGTGGGCCTCTGGGGTAAGAGAACATGTTCCTGCCCTTACTGTGGCTTCTGCGACCCACTTTCTAGGATATCCTATGTTTGTCTGGATATGTTCAGGATTCCCATATCTACACTTTCTGTGCCACTTCTTGCTAAGATCCTGGAGAGAAGAGACGCTGTAATACATCCCCCTTTTGGCTAGAGGTCCCTCATATATTCGTTTCCTAGGGCTACCCTAATGCATCATACAAACTTGATAGTTTCTGGAAGCCAGAAGTTCAAAATCAAAATGTTGACAGGGTGGGTCTTTCTGGAACCTCTCAAGCATAATCTGTCCCCTGTGTCTCTCATAGCTTCGGGAAGTTGCTGGCAATCCCCAACATTCCTTGGCTCATAGAAAAACCACTCCAATCTCTGTCTCTGTGGCCAGATGGCCTTCTTATAAAGACACCAGTCATTCAGTTGAAGGCCCATCCAACTCCAATATAACCTCCTATTAACTACTTACATCACATTTGCAAAGACCCTAGTTTCAGATAAGGTCACATTCCGAGGTTCTCGTAGACATGGATTCTGAGAGGACAAGAGTCAACACACTCATTTCTTCCCAATTAGGTCTTGTAAGAGCATGAGGCATCATTCAGGAATGCTTGAGATTTTACCCACACCATGAGTCTGTATCTCTATATGAAGGCTCATTTATCCAGATTCAAAAAAAAAAAAAAAAAAGAAAGAAAGAAAGAAAAGAAGTTAGTTTTTCATCATTGAACACACACTTAAAAATGGCAGTTCAGAGAAAATACTATGAAATACAAATTTTTCAAAGCTTTCTTTTTCCTTTTTAAAGATTATTTATTTATTTGACAAAGCATGAGATCACAAGTAGGCAGAGAGGGGGGGAAGCAGGCTCCTCGCTTAGCAGAGAACCCAATGCGGGCCTCAATCCCAGGACCCTGAGATCATGACCTGAGCCAAAGGCAGAGGCTTACCCCACTGAGTCACCCAAGCACCCCCAAATTTTTCAAAGCTTGCCACATGTACCTTAATAAGTCTAGTTAGGGGGCGCCCGGGTGGCTCAGTTGGTTAAGCAACTGCCTTCGGCTCAGGTCATGATCCCGGAGTCCCAGGTTCGAGTCCCACATCGGGCTCCCAGCTCCATGGGGAGTCTGCTTCTCCCTCTGACCTTCTCCCCTCTCGTGCTCTCTCTCTCACTCTCTCTCAAATAAATAAATACATAAATCTTAAAAAGAAAAAATAAGTCTATTTAACATGCATCAGGTAGCTACCCTCTGCCAGGCTTACCACTGAGCTTCAGTAACAGTAATAAAAGCTAATACTTGCTGATCATTAACTGTTAGGGAATATGTCAAGTGTTTCCTATATTGTATCTCATTTGATTTTTTAACAACTCTGTGACTAAAGGGCTATCAGCCTTATCCTCTTTTACAGAAAGAAATTAAGACTTCCTGAAATTAGGTAATTTATCGAAGGTAAAACCATTCTCAAATGGATGTCAGAGTAAGGTGAATGAATTTTTTTTTTTAAGATTTTATTTATTTATCAGAGAGAGTGGGGGGAGAGTGAGCACAGGCAGACAGAATGGCAGGCAGAGGCAGAGGGAGAAGCAGGCTCCCCGCTGAGCAAGGAGCCCCATGTGGGACTCAATCCCAGGACGCTGGGATCATGACCCAAGCCGAAGGCAGCTGCTTAACCAACTGAGCCACCCAGGCGTCCCTGGTGATTGAATTTTTAAACACTGTTCAGTGTAGTCTCCTCATAAGAAAGACATTATCTTTTCCATTTGGCAGATGAGAAAGAAATGAGTACAAGAAGTTAAGTCATCTGCCTGAAGTCTTCTGGCCAGTAAATCTGAAATGCAAATCCTGGTGTATTTTACCTTTAGTCTAAATTTTATGATTCCTGAGTGACATTTTGGGCTCTACGGTGGCCCAGATGATGATGGCAATGGAGAAGAGAGGATAATTTGGATCTTTGAGGATTCAGCTGATAGAAAGAAAGAAAGAGAGGGAGAGAGGGAGGGAAGAAGAAGGAAGAAAAGGAGGCAGCAGAATAATGGATAATGACCAAAGAGTTTGTTAAATACACATGGGCCTGGCTGTGCCTTTCTTCCTTCTTGAAGCTGATTGATTCTATGTGTGGGTAAGCAAGACAATAAAGGTTTCATACTACGTTCTGCTGCTTGGCTCTAGGGCCATAGGGGCAATCCTATCTTACACTTCAAGCTGAGAATGATGGCTCATTGTAGAACTTGGATGTAAGCTTCAGATCATGTGTCTGTTTCTAGCTCATTTATTTTCTTTCTTCCTCCCTCCTCTTCTTCCTCCTTTTTATTCAGCTATTTTATAAACACTTCCACAACCAACTCGTAATTTTCATTGTCACTCAAGTAGCATTTCCCCTTTGAGATTACCTCCTGAGGCTTATTTCAAATTGTATCTCAGTCCCTCATCTATAAATATGGACTTATTCATGATGAAAATGCTCAACAAAGTAGGTTCAGAGGGAACATAACTCAGCATAATAAAGGCCTGATATGAAAATCCAGGCTAACATCATATTCAGTGGGAAAAAAACTGATAGCTTTTCTTCTATCGTCAGGAACAAGACAGGGATGTTTATTCTCACATTGCTATTTAACATAGTACTGGAAGTCTTAGCCTTAGCAAACAACAAAAAGAAATAAAAGGCATCCAAGTTAGCAAGAAGTAAAACTGTCACTATTTGCAGATGGCATGATATTACACATAGAAAACCCGAAAGACTCCATCAAAAAACTCCTACAACTGATCAATGAATTCAGTGAAGTAACAGGATACCAAATCAATGTACAGAAATCTGTTGCATTTTTATATGCCAATAATGATGCAGCAGAAAGAGAAATTAAGGAATAGGTCCCATTTACAATTGCACCAAATACCATAAGATACCTAGGAATAAACCTAACCAAAGAAGTGAAAGAACTATACCCTAAAACTATAAAAAACTGATGAAAGAAATCAAAGATGAGACAAAGAAATGGAACAACATTCCATGCTCACAGATTGGAAGAACAAATGTTGTTAAAATGTCTATACTACCCAAGTAATCTACACATTTAATGCAATCCCTATCAAAATACCAACAGCATTTTTCACAGAGATAGAACAAACAATCCTGAAATTTCTACAGAATAACCAAAGCAATACTGAAAAAGAAAAGCAAAGCTGGAGGCATCACAATTCTGGGCTTCAAGTTGTATTACAAAGCTGTAGTGGTCAAAACAGAATGGTACTAGCACAAAAATAGACACATGGATCAATAGAGAAGAACAGGAAACCCAGAAAGGAATCCACAACTGTATCATTAGTTTATCTTCAACAAAGCAGGAAAGATATCCAATGGGAAAAAGACAGTCTCTTCAACAAATGGTGTTGGGAAAACTGGACAGCAGCCTGCAGGAGAATGAAACTGGGCCACTTTCTTAAACCATATAGAAAAATAAATTCAAAATGGATTAAAGACCTAAATGTGAGGCCTGAAACCATAGAAACCCTAGAGAACATAGACAGTAACCTCTTTGACATGGGCTGTAGCAACTTCTTTGTCTCAGAGGCAAAGGAAACAAAAGCAAAAATAAACTATGGGACTTCATCAAAATAAATAACTTCCACAAAGGGGTGCCAGGTGAGTCAGTTGGTTAGGCACCTGGCTCTTGATCTCAGATTATGTCTTGAACCTAAGGCCATGAGTTCAAGCCCTGTGTTGGGCTCCATGCTGGTTGTGGAGCCTACTTTAAAACACACACACAAACACACACACACACACACCACAAAGCAAAACAAAACAAAAACCTGTGCAGTGAAGGAAATAATCAACAAAACTAAAAGGTAACCTGTTGAATGGGAGAAGATATTTGCAAATGACATATATGAAAAGGGTTAGTATCCAAAACATATAAAGAACTGATAAAACTCAACATCAAAAAACCAAATAATTAAAAATGGCTAAAAGACACAGAATACATTTTTCCAAAGAAGATATACAGATGGTCAACATGAATAGATGTTCAACATCACTTCTCAACAAAGAAATGCAAATCAAGGGGTGCCCAGGTGGCTCAGTGGGTTAAAGCCTCTGCCGTAGGCTCAGGTCATGATCCCAGGGTCCTGGGATGGAGCCCCACGTCGGGCTCTCTGCTCAGCAGGGAGCCTGCTTTCTCCTCTCTCTCTGTCTGCCTCTCTGCTTACTTGTGATCTCTGTCAAATAAATAAATAAAATCTTTAAAAAAAAGAAATGCAAATCAAAACTATAATGAAATTACTTCACACCTGTCAGAATGGCTAAAATCAATAAGATAAGAAACAACAGGTGTTGATGAGGATGAGAAGAAATCGCCTTGCACTGCTGGTGGGAATGCAAACTGGGGCAGCCACTCTGGAAAACAGTATGGAGGTTTCTCAAAAAGTCAAAAATAGAATTACCCCACAACCCAGCAATTGCACTACTGGGTACTTAACCAAAGAATACAAAAACACTAATTCAAAGGGCTACATGTACCAGATATTTATAGCAGCATTATTTATAATAGCCAAATTTGGGAACAGTCCACTGACTAAAGAATGGATAAAGAAGAGATGGTATATATATATATATGGTAGAATATTACTCAGCCATAAAAAAAAAGAATGAAATCTTGCCATTTGCAATGACATGGATGAAGCTAGAGAGTATTATGCTCAATGAAGTAAGTCAGTCAGAGACCAATATCATAGAATTTCACTCATATATGGAATTTAAGATACAAAACAAATGGGCAAAGGGAACAAAGAAAAAGAGAGAAAAGCAACCCAAGAAAAAGACTCTCAACTATAGAGAACAAACTGATGGTTACCAGAGGTGAGGTGGGGCGATGGGAGAAATAGGGGATGGGGATTAAGAAGGTCACTGTGATGAGCACTGGTATAGGGAAATGTTGCATCAGCATATTGTTCACCTGAAATGAATTGTCGGAGGCAGGCCCCTGGCCAGGGCGGCATCCGCCATTAAAAGATGGCACCTGGCTAGTTGCCAGGTTAGGATTACCTCGAGACTAAGCAGAACGCCCAAAGAGGAAGTAAACAGCATTGGCTGCTAGCGAAGTTGTTCGTTTAGGTGCGCAGCCTGATTCGCTCCCTCCTGTACCCTGCTCACTGATTGGTCATGTAAACGTATATAAGTGTGTAGACTTGCGGAAATAAAGGGAGAGAAGATGCATCTGAACCAAGGCTGATTGTCGTCCTTGCGGGTCGAGGGCGATCATGAATATTACACTGTATGTTAACTAACTGGAATTTAAGAAAAAATTTTAAAAAATAGACTTATCATTATGTGCTTTGTAGGGGTTTTATGAACATTAAATCAGATCATGATTTAATGAGTTAATAAATGTTAGCTATGTCAACCAAGGGAATAATCACTTACAAAAAGAAAGATACAGAGCATGTTTTGACCAAGGTAACTTCTAGCAAATTGCAGACTATATTCAGATGAAAAAGGCCATCTATTCTCCTTCTTTCAGACTGGCAGAAATTTGGCCATATTTCTGCTTTTCAAGCGTATTCTGATAGAAAATATTCTGTTCCTTTTTTTCCCCATAAAGTATTGAAATGTTTCTGAAAATTGCTACATTTAAGTATCCAAATCATATTTCTAAGACTAGTTCTAAATATGGAAGTGAAATCAATGTCAAAGCTAAAAAAAAACCAAAAAAACAAAAAACAAAAACCTTTACTAGACTGTGCATTGATTTTTAATTAGGAAAATAAAATAATATAAATATAAGCATAATTAAACCTTTTTATTTTTAAATTAGAGGGTCTTTGTCTTGAAATAATCCAGAACAAGTCACAGATTTGTCAGTTTGGTTCTCTCATTTGTATTGTTGCTCAGACCTCAATTTAGGCACTAGCTTTTCACAGATTATGCAATCCTGGGGTCTTGTCCTCAGTGAGAACTGCCATATGGCTCCATCCTGCCACATAACTTCATTCCTAAGGCCAGAAAAAAATAAAACAGAGCTATGAATCTGTGACCACAGGTCTTCAACAAGGCCCAGGGTTCTTCCTCCAAGAGTGAGTTTGGCTACAGGGCCTCATGTTTGCTAGAAGACAGGCACCTACTGCTTCATCTCAAAGTGCTATTGAGCTCTTCCTTTTGCTTTATCATTTAGAGGTAATTTACATTTCATACTTATACATCTCCTTCCCCCCCCAGTCACACTATGAAAGAGTGTTGCATCTGTGACATTGACGTCCTCTGAGAGAAACTGGCAAAGATAAGCCAATTCTTGAAGATGGTATACTTAACCCTCCTAATGAAACAGACAATGATAAAGGATCCTACTCCATGTTGTCCTGAAACAGGCTTTGGGAGGCGGGGCGGGGTTTGGAAATAGATGAAAAAAAAAAAAAAAAAAAAAGAGAGAGAGAACAAATCACGAGCTTGACTTAATGACATACTACGCTTCCCAGAATCATAGCTGCCTTCTTCCCAGGGCCACACCTCCTGCCTTCTAGTTCTTAGACATGCTCCCTTTCCTGTTGCTTTGATGATTTGTGGCCTACCCTTCTCAGTAAGAAATAACCCTTAGGCTCATATCTATAAAGAGCTCGCAGGCTTTGGTGCCTTGGGGTTATTTTCAACTTGTTCTCAGCCACATACACAGCAAAACTGATCTATGTTTTTTTTTTTTTTTTTTTTTTTTTTTTTAAAGGGGAAAATTGGGGGGGGGCAGGGGAGTACAAACAACTTGGACTATCTTTTCACTCACTTCCTGATCCCCTCAAATGGAAATTCTCATCAGCAGCACACTCAGCTGGTGAGTTGAGCACAATGGAGAGTTTCTGTTTAGCAAATGTGAAATTCTTGCATTATTATGAAAAATCTGCTTTGGATTCTTTTCTTGGGCAGGGTGTGCCTGCGGAAGAAAATGCTAAGCACCATCTCACAGGGCGGTTCTGAAAGCCGACACCCTGCGCCTGAAGAAAGGATCAGCAGGATCTTCCCCTGCCAGGTTAGAGCTGCAGAAACCCCAGCCCAGCCTGGCTCTCCAGCCTGGCCCCGTCCCCACGCGGCTTGGCACACTGGAAAGGATGAAAGGATGAGTTTCAGCTTTCATCTGGCTTTCTGACCACCTGAGTTCTGCGGTGTTGGAAAGAGAAACTTTTAGGAACAGAGGCCAGAAATAAATCCCATCCTGAAGTTTTGGCGACTACAAGTTGTGTGCTAGTCAGCTTCACAACTGCACGAGTCCCTCCGCCATGATGAATGACTCAGCAACAGGCTGAAGTTCATTTCCCTGTGGGTCCCTTTTCTTCCTCTCTTAACCTTCTCACTTACGGCCATTTTCTTTTACTCACTGACAGTTTAATAAGCATCTCCGCACGTTACTTCGCGGAGGTTGCACGACAAGCCGTAAAGCGGGTATAACTTCCTCTGTGGGCAAAGGTCAGAGCATTTAGCATCTTGCCGTAAGGCCTACCCGGTCGCTGCTGGAGCTCACGCTTGAACCCAGTTCTCCGGACCCTGGTCACAGTTTTCACTTCCCCGCTCTCATGTTGAGACGGGGGTGTTCAGAGTCCTGTTTGCGGTCTGAAGGGGGAAGGATCCGGGCTTGTGAGAGAGGAGGGCTCTGACCTCTGAAGCTAAGGCGACCGCGCACGCCACACACCTGCATGGACCCTGTTGTGATTTAGAACCAGCCGAGGTGACCAGTAGGTCTCCATTGGCCTGAGACTCTCCTGGCTGTGGCACTTAAAATCCTGTGTCTTGGGAACTCCTTCAAACCTGGGCGAACCAAAATGGTTCCTCATCCCATGTGTGGGTTATATTTCACTTCTGCTCCACCTGAATTTCTGGTAGTACCTCCAGGTTCAGAAGATTCTTAACCTTAAACTCTTAGGAAATGTTGGAGATTTCTGAGACCCCACAACTGGTCTCTGCTAAACAGTTTTTGCTGAACCTGGACTCCTGGTCATTCTGTCTCCAAGTGTCCCACTATTTTAAAAATCCTAGCCCTTGGTTGCCAGTGGGAAGCAAGGTAATTCGGTGGAGTTTTGCTACTCATTATGCACCAGGCAGGAAGAGCTTTATGATCCTCACCACTAATCCTCAGCATATCATGCAATGTAGTCAGTACTATTCACATTTTACGAATGTCCAGCTGAGGTACTACACATTGGAGCAAGGTTCCAGACCATGTACCAGGTGTACATGACTCCAAAGCCCTTCCTCCTTCCTGCAGCACACTTCCCCAAGTTCTTCCGGGTCCCCTATGTCTTATCCTAAGCAAATTAGAGTTCCCTGGGTATTTTGAAATTAACACCGTTCTTTTCCTGGCTCTTGTAAACTTCTGGAGTAGAACAAGGATCACAGTTAGGAGATTCAGTACCCTGTGAAAACTGGCCCCAGAATGTCATAGAAAAATGGTAAAGAGGTTTAGAAGAGAGATCCAGCCGACAACTCCTCCAAACCCAAATTTGGGACAGATGTGCTATATTACCCAACATGACTGCATTTTTTTTTTTTATGACTGCATTTTAAAAAAATTTATTTCTTTTCAGTGTAACAGAATTCATTGTTTATGTATCACACCCAGTGCTCCATGCAATACATGCCCCCCATAATACCCGCCACCTGGCTCCCCCAATCTCCATCCCCCCACCCCTTCAAAACCCTCAGATTGTTTTTCGGAGTCCATAGTCTCTCATGGTTCATCTCCCCTTCCGATTTCCCTCAACTCCCTTCTCCTCTCCATCTCCCCATGTCCTCCATGTTATTTGTTATGCTCCACAAATAAGTGAAAACATATGATAATTGACTCTCTCTGCTTGATTTATTTCACTCAGCATAATCTCTTCCAGTCCCGTCCATGTTGATACAAAAGTTGGGTATTCAACCTTTCTGATGGAGGTATAATACTCCTTATCCATTCATCTGTTGAAGGGCATCTTGATTCTTTCCACAGTTTGGCAACCGTGGCCATTGCTGCTATAAACACTGGGGTACAGATGACCCTTCTTATCTTTGGGGTAAATACCCAGTAGTGCAATTGCAGGGTCATAGGGAAGCTATATTTTTAATTTCTTAAGAAATCTCCACACTGTTTTCCAAAGTGGCTGCACCAATTTGCATTCCCACCAACAGTGTAAGAGGGTTCCCCTTTCTCCACATCCGCTCCAACACACTTTGTTTCCTGTCTTGCTAATTTTGCCCATTCTAACTGGTGTAAGGTGGTATCTCAATGTAGTTTTAATTTGAATTTCCCTGATGGCTAGTGATGATGAGCACTTTTTCATGTGTCTGATAGTCATTTGTATGTCTTCATTGGAGAAGTGTCTGTTCATGTCTTCTACCCATTTTTTGACATGATTATGTTTTTGTGTGTGTTGAGTTTAAGAAGTTCTTTGTAGATCGTGGATACAAGCTTTTGTTTGTACTGTTATTTGTGATATCTTCTCCCATTCTGTGGGTTGCCTCTTTGTTTTGTTGACTGTTTCCTTTGCTGTGCAGAAGCTTTTGATCTTGATGAAGTCCCAAAAGTTCATTTTCACTTTTGTTTCCTTCGCCATTGGAGACATATCTTGAAAGAAGTTGCTGCATTTTTTTTAACTGAACTTTTCATTTTTTTAAGTAGGTCACCTTCTGTAGTTTGGCTTTTGACATTCAATTGTCCAATCAACTCTCCTAGAAAAGGGATTAAGACCAGAAGGATTCATACTGATATTAAGCCTCACTCAATGCACTATTTTTTGAGGGGGGGGCAGGGTTAACATGCTGTAGGATTTTGCCAAGGCCTTTAGAAGGAATTTACAATTGCGCGGCACGTCCCATGTTGGCTTTCTTTTGCCTTTGTTCATAAGTAAACAACTTTTCATTGCTGAGAATAAAGTTTGTTTTCTTTGGTTTGAAGGCTGAGACTCAGAATGTTTGTCTATACCTGCTTACCTTTGCTTGATAATACCTGCAAGATATGCTGGTTTTCTTTAGTGTTTTCACTGCTAAAACAATGACACTCACACTCAGGCCTGATCAACCAGTAGTGTGCTTTTATCTGGTGGGTTTAAATTTGACTGTTGAGATTATATATTACATCAGGAGAGATATTTGTGGCAGTCATACCAGTTTTTTCTAAGACAGTGTTGTTTGTATGTATTATCTGAAAAATATTTCATAGTGTTAACAGCTTTGTCTGAAGAGTTAGAAAACCTGCCTCTCCGATTCACTCTATAAGAGTAAAATCTCCCTTTTGTGGAAAGAATGTACTTGGAGGTGAGTGTGTGAGTGTCACCACTGAACACTATAAGAAGTAAAATCACTTATTTGTGGAGCATAACAAATAACATGGAGGACAAGAGGAGATGGAGAGGAGAAGGGAGTTGAGGGAAATCGGAAGGGGAGGTGAACCTCAAGAGACTATGGACTCTGAAAAACAACCTGAGGGTTTTGAAGGGGCAGGGGGTGGGAGGTTGGGGGAACCAGGTGGTGGGTATTAGGGAGGGCACAGATTGTATGGAGCACTGGGTGTGGTGCAAAAACAATGAATAATGTTATGCTGAAAAGAAATAAATAATTTAAAAAAAAAAAAAAGAAGTAAAATCTATTTCGGGCACCCTCCTGTGGATAGAGGCAGAAGATCCAGAAGATGATAGCATTATTACATCTTAAATTAAGAAAGTGTGGACTAAAGTGGTAAAGTAGCTACTTTAGAAAAGCTATGGCTCAGTGAGTTAAAGCTTCTGCCTTCGGCTCAGGTCATGATCCCAGGATGCTGGGATCGGAGCCCCACAGCAGGCTCTCTGCTCAGCAGGGAGCCTGCTTCCCATCCTCTCTCTCTGCCTGCCTCTCTGCCTACTTGTGATCTCTGTCTGTCAAATAAATAAATAAAATCTTTATTAAAAGAAAAGAAAAGAAAAGCTAAGCATTTGCTCAAGTAAATGAAAGCCCTTGACATTTGGAAGTCAGTATACAGGCTGGATTTCAGTTTCCTTTCTGCCCTGAACTTGCACCTTTGTGCACACTGTTAGAAAATTTCCAGTGATGGGGCATCTGTGTGGCTCAGTCAGTTAAGCATCTGTCTTTGGCTCAGGTCATGATCCCAGGGTCCTTGGATCGAGCCCCACATCGGGTCCCCTGTTCAGCGAGGAACCTGCTTCTCCCTCTCCCTCTGCTGCTCCCCCTGCTTGTACTCTCTCTCTCTCTGTCAAATAAATAAACAAATAAAACCTTAAAAAAAAAAAAAGAAAGGAAAAAATAAAACTTCCAATGATGAACTGAGTAACCTCAAGATGACACTTTCTAATTATAATTAATGATAAAGTATATAATTTAAGATATAGTGTAAGAGCCATATAATTTTTATATAAAGGTAGCCATGCAGTAGTGTGGTTTTCATAAGGGATATATATATATATATATATATATATATATATATATATATAATCTCCCAAGTTGCTATAGTGTTTCAGGGTACCTCATGAAAGGAAGCATTCTCTTAACATTGGGGATTATTTTTTCTCTTTTTTTGAATAAACATTTTCTTTTTAATTAAAAAAGTGAAAGGTGATTGATTGTTCAGCTTGCTAGGGCTGCCACAACAAAGTACACAGACTGGGTGGCTTAAACAACAGAAATGTATTTTTTCACAGTTCTGGCAGCTAGAAGTCTGCAATCAAGGTTAGCAAGGTTGGTTTCTTCTGAAGCCTCTCTCTTTGACTTGTAAATGGCATTTTTTCTCCTTTTTCACAGGGTCTTCTCTCAGTACATGTCTGTGTATGGACTACTCTGCTAAATTTTTTAAAAGATTTTATTTGTTTACTTGGGAGAGAGAACAAAGTGTGGGGGTAAGGGGTAGGGGCAGGGAGAAGCAGACTCCCCACTCCCCTCATGTGGAGCTTGGATCATGACCTGAACAGAAGACAAATGCTTAACCTACTGAGTCATGCAAGGTACCCCATAACTTCCCTGCTTAAGGACTCCAGTCCTTTCCACAGTTTGGCGACCATGGCCATTGCTGCTATGAACATTGGGGTATAGATGGCCCTTCTTTTCACTACATCTGTATCTTTGGGGTAAACACTCAGCAGTGCAATTGCAGGGTCATAGGGAAGCTTTATTTTTTAATTTCTTGAGGAATCTCCACACTGTTTTCCAAAGTGATTGCACCAGCTTGCATTCTAACCAAGATGACCTTCAATGGATGAATGGATAAAAAAGATGTGATCCATGTATACTATGGAGTATTATGCCTCCATCAGAAAAGATAAATACCCAACTTTTGTATCAACATGAATGGGACTGGAAGAGATTATGCTGAATGGTGTAAGTCAAGCAGAGAAAGTCAATTATCATATGGTTCGCTATTTGTGGAGTATAAGGAATAACACGGAGGACATGGGGAGATGGAGAGAAGGGAGTTGGGGGAAACTGAAGGGGGAGATGAACTGTGAGAGACTGTGAGCTCTGAGGAACTGAGGGTTTTGGAGAGGAGAGGGGTGGGAGGTTGGGTGAGCCTGGTGGTGGGTATTATGGAGGGCACGTATTGCATGGAGCACTGGGTGTGGTGCATAAACAATGAATTCTGGAACACTGAAAAGAAATTAAAAAAATAAATAAAAATTAAAAAAAATAAAAGGACTCCAGTCCTAATGGCTTACAGGCCTACCCTAATACCTCATTTTAACTTAATTATCTCTTAACGCACCCATCTCTAATACAGAGATGTTCCAAGGAATTGGAGATTAGAACTTCGACATTTGCAGCTTAGGGCAATACAATCCAGCACATAACCATAATCATTTTATAAAATGTGAATAATCAGAAAATATGAGAGGGAAAAGTCAACCATAGTCTTATATCCTAAAGACTACCATTGATTTCATTATTGTTTATGTTTCCCTCCTTACAGTTTTCCATCCATAATGTATGAAGTTATACTCACACAATATATAAAAATTTTCACTCTATTTTCCTACCTTATTGTATTTTCTAAATTTATTATGATTTAAAAGCATTTTTAAATGTTTAATTCTGTTTTCTAGATTTACCATAATTTATTTCATCATTTCTCTCTACTGTTTACATATTTGTTTACAAATATTGTTTATATATTTTCCTTTATAAACAGTGCTGTGATGACCTCTAATATATATTAAGATTTTTCAGAATTTAGCATTTATTTAAGGTAGATTTAAAAATGGAATTATAGGGTAAAAGTGTCAAAATACTTGTAAGTAGGATCCAAAGTTTTGGTTATGCAAGAGGAATGAGTTTTGGAGATGTAATGTACAGGATGGTGATGACAGTTGGCAATATTATGTTGTATACATGAAAATTTCTAAGAGAATACACCTTAAATTATATCTTCTCAACACATACATAATAGTAACAATGTAGAGGTGAAGGATAAGTTATTTAGTTTGACTGAAGATCTTTTCACAATGTATACATATATCAAAGCATCAAGTTATATTTCTTAAACATATATACATTTCATATGACAAAGATATTGTAGAAATGTTGATAAAAGAAATAAAATGTGGTCATCCACAAAAATAAAACAGTCTTAAGTATCCTGATGTGTATACTACAAGTTATTTTCCAAAGGTGTTCATATAACACCCATTACCATTTCACCACCCTTTTGCCAATACTGTGCTTTCTCACATAGTAAAAAGTCATTGCTCATACTACCTAAAGCAATTTATAGATTCAATCCAATCTTTACGAAAATACCGACTGCATTTTTCACAAGACTAGAATAAATAATCCCAAAATTTTTATAGAACCAGACTACCTCAAATAGCCAAAGCAATCTTGAGAACAAAGCTGGAAGTATCACAATTTTAGATTTCAAGATCTATGACAAAGCTGTAGGAATCAAAACAGTATGGTACTGGCACAAAAATACATGCACAGATCAATGGAACAGAATAAAGACTCCACAAATAAAACCAAGATTATATGGTCAACTAATCTATGACAAAGGAGACAAAAATATGCAATGGGAAAAAACCTCTTTAACAAATAGCGCTGAGAAAACTGGACAGCTACATGCAAAAGAATGAAACTGGACCACTTTCTAATACCAGACACAAATTTTCTTTATCCTCGATCTTCCCTCTCCATCATCTTATATGTAATCTAGCTGCAAGTCCTATTAACTTTACATAGAGGCAATATTTCAAATTTGACCATTTTCTTCAACTCACCACCATCATCACATCTTGACTGGAATGATGTAACGGTTTCCCTTCTATTGTCCTCATTACTCTTCATTACTCCAATAAGTCTCCATTTATCAGCCAGAGTAATTTCATAAAACATAAATCAGACTACTTTCCTTTTTCATCAAGAATCTTTCAGTAGATTCTATAATGGAAAAATCTCATCTGTCCCATGACAAAATGGCCACACTTGTCTCTCTTGAGACCCTCAAGCCTGCTGAGCTCTTCCTGCATAAAAGCACTTTGATCACATGCTCAGTCTGAGAAGTTCTTGTTTCTCTGTCTACTCTACCTGTGGAGAAACCTCTTCGCATTATTCAAGGGAACATGACTGCTTCAATAAAGTGTGTTCCAAATCTCAAACTCTCATTATATCCAAACTATCATATCCAAAGATGTCCAAAGATGTCTCATTATAGATAAGTCCTCCTCATTAAATTATGAGCTCCAGGAAGGTATTGATCAAATCTTCTTTAATCACTACAGTGCTTATCAAGGAGCATGAACACAGCAATGGCTTAATAATTAGCAGTTGGACAAAAAGGAATGTATGAATGAATGAAAGAAGGGGATGTCCAAATATGTGGAAGAAGTGTGGAAAAAGATGAAGGAATTTGCGGAAAATATGCAGTAGATGTGGAGGCAGATTTGTCCTAAACATGAGCCCATGACAAGTCTGAGGTCCACAAATCTAAAACATTAGTGTGCATGCACATATCAGTAGCATCTTCAGTCACCACTTGCTTATAGATTTCTTTGGAAAATTCTGGAGATGTAACGTTCTGTCCTAGATAGAGGTGAAAAAAAAAAGAAACATTGGATTTATTTTTACAATTTGTATTTATAATTTTTTTACTGTATAAGATGCATTGATACTATATTAACACCTGACTAATATACTATTAAAAAAGACAATCTCCACTTTGAGGTATTTTTTTTTTTCCTGGTAGCTGTGTCTTAAGGCAAATCACTTGAATGAACATATGTTCTTGCCTTTGCCTATTTGAAAATAGGTCACACTTATAATATAAGAGTATGTGAGGGGGAGGTCTCCAAACCCCCCTTTGTTTCAATGATTCACTGGAAGAATTTATGAAACTCAGAAAAGTGATTATCCTGTTTCCAGATTGTTACAGCAAAAGGATACAGATCAAAAATGGCAAACAAAAAAGGCACATAGGGCAGAGTCCAGGAAAGACCAGGTACAATCTTCTGGTTGTCCTCTCCCAACAATATCACATGGACAGAGCTTAATTTTCCCAGCAACAATGTGTGTCAACCATGAAAGTTCACCCAGATCTTGAGGTCCATGGTTTCTATTGGGGAACATAGGCATGGAACACTCCTGTGACCAACCTCAGCTATTCAGACCCCAGTATCACCAGAAGTCAAATAACTCAAAGCCCCAGATATGCAAAAATAGGCATTCACCATACATGATTATTAGCATAAACTATCATATCCAAAGATGTCAGATACACAGACACATAAGGCAGGATAACCTAAGGACTCAAAAGTTATCTTTTAGGAGCTGATCAAGGGTCAGTCTGAAAACTTCTGGATTATGGGGCACCTGGATGGCCCAGTCAGTTAAGCAACTGCCTTCAGCTCAGGTCATGATCCCAGGGTCCTGGGATTGCATCCTACGTCAGGCTCCTTGCTCAGCGAGAGTCTTGTTCTCCCTCTCCTGCCTGTCATTCCCCCTGCTTGTATTCTCATGCTGTCTGTGCCAAATAAATGGATCTTTAAAAAAAAAAAAAGACTTCTGGAATAGTGAAACCAGATTTTTTTTTTAATTGAAGAACACTAAGGGAATGGGAACAATGAAGAAAAACAATGGTAAAAAGTAGAACCTAATTATATTTTAAAATTCCTGTATTTTGTATTTTTATTTTAGACTATGGTATTCTTCTGAAATAATGATATGGATAATTTACTACAGACATTAATTTATAATTCCCATTCCTTCAAAGAGGAAGGTTGGGAAAGGGAGAGGGTCGTGGGTTTGTTGTTCATTTCCTTGTTTGGTGGGGTTGTCATTGTTTTCAGATGGAAGGAACAGTTAGCAGGATAGGGCCATGATCCATTTAGAGGCTCAGAGGCAAGTAACAAGAGGGTCAAGAAACTATGACTTGACAGATGGATAGCTGAGACCTAGGGAGAAGTTGAGTGGTACAGTTTTATGATTAGAAAGATCGCACTTCAGGGCCACCTTGGTAAGTCAAATATTTACTAGAGATAAAGCTGAATGAGCTTCGGAAGACTGAGCTAAACTCATAAGCTTTCATGCCTAAATCTAGAACCTGAAATGCAACCAGCAACAAAAGCTTCTGTCTCAAATCTGGACAATAAAGCTAGTACATAAACTGAAAGGAAAGACAGAACATACCCAGTTGAGTTTCTGGTGCAAAATTCTCCCCATTAAGGAATCCATCAATAAAGTTTATTGAATGAATGAATGATACTTGAGAGAATGACTTCACTGGCTTCAAAGCTTCAAATTCAGGAACTAAACTGAAGGATTAGGATGCCATAACTGACATTAAAACCCACGGACAGTAGGTGTAATATATCTGTAGTTCTCTGTCAATCTCTGATTATAGGTATAGACATTTTAAAACACATGCACACGTATTTGTACACAAGGTATTCCTTCAGGTGGTCCCTTCAAGGAAGGACAAAACCAGAGAATCAGAAGGTCTTAAAATAGACCCTGCTTACCCATAAGCCTCTGCATTTAGGGAAGAAGAAAAGGGAAGGAGGGAGGGAAGGAGGGAAGGAGAAACTATCACAATAAGTGTCATACCTGTTCCATCGGTTTCCCTGTGTTCAGGTCTCTCTGATACCTGATGTGAAACAGGATTAGGACTCTTCTAGCAGGAAAATAACTTCTGGCTAGAGCCTTCTTTAATATAGCTGAGTAAAAATCCCAAAACTGATTAACCTCATTTCCTTCCTAGAGGAAGGATGCATACGCATGGATCACTTAATGGCTATGTGGAGGTTTGACTTTGATGAAAAACCAATTTATTTACAAATGACTCTGAGTCGTGGTTATTTAAGGAAGTGTTAGTCAGAGCAAACCTAGATTTAGAATAACTCTGTGGAGAAGAGATAATAGAGATCTTGCCACTTACTTCACCCCGTTATGAAGTAAGATGAGGTTGTGGGTGGTGGCCAGAAAGGCTACAGAAACTCCCACACAAAGGCTTGAATAACATAACCTTTTATAAAGGGTTTTCAGTTGTCTGGCAAATACTGTTTTTGCTCCTTTTCTGTTCTCAGACCTTCTGCTGTTTCTAACCCTCTTTGAAGCATTATCGTTAAAATAAGTCATCCAATCCTGATATCATACAGAGCCTCTGAATTTTGATACTGCCTTTTTATCCTACTTCTAGCATTTACAGGTCACCCTGTGGTGAAATTGTGCTGTCTTTGACCTGGGAGGGATAGCCTTTCAGTCATCATGAGCTGTAAGCTGGCTGGGTACCCAGGTTTCTTGGATTTACCTAAACAAAGACAAATTTGAGAAGGCCATAGCTATGGTTGCCACCAAATGCATCAATTCCCAGGATTCTATAAAGCCCATGGGTGAGGTGATTTCAGAAATGACAGGCGACACTGCAGCCTAGGGGTTTTGAAGTCATTGGGCATCTTGAAATGGTGATAAGAGCCAAGATAGGGGAGCCATACAACACCCAAGCTCTTTGATTGCACAAGGCAAAACTCACTTTCTATAGCTTTGTTAACAACCAACTACAGAAATAAACCTGCTATGCCCAAACTAGTAACCATGAAGCAGGTTTATTTAAAAAGTCAAAAGCTTATAAGTGTGTCTTCTAACCGTAAGTATCACATTACACCACTCTCATGTGACCAGAGTGCAAGGCAGTCAAACACCTAGACAAGTTTTTGTGTTCTCTTTCTTGTATACCTGGATTTCTTGTATATCTCTTGTATATCTTGTGTATCTTACATATCTTGTATATCTCTTTCTTGTATATCTGGATTTCTGGACAAAGGTGAGTCCATCTCTTATACTTTAACCAGCCAAATATCACAAAGTGACCCTCTGAGATCCACAGGGAAAGGGCACTTTTCCAAATTTGGCAGTCTTATTCCCCAAATCCATGATGTAACCAACCGTACTCCTTACGCCTGAGTTTTGTTTTCCTGAATGTGAATTCCCTTAAAATAGAAGCCTTCAACTTCTTTTTGTTTTTTTTAAGATTTTATTTACTTGACAGAGAGAGAGACACAGCAAGAGAGGGAACACAAGCAGGGGGAGTTGGAGAGGGAGAAGCAGGCTTCTCACTGAGCAGCGAGCCCCTGCGCTCGATCCCAGGACTCTGGGATCAGGACCTGAGGAGAAAGCAGATGCTTAATGACTGAGCCACCCAGATGCCCCAGCTTTCAACTTTCTAAAATGTGCCCCCATTGCAGCAGCCAGTAGCACCAGATCCCCCTTTAGATTTGAGAAGTAGGTCCAGGGTATATTATTAGGGTCTATTGATTTCTAGATGATACTTTGATGAACACTGGTCTTTGAAAAATGTGCACAACTATTGTTATAATCCAGCAACTACTCAGAAAGCCACTTGGACAAATGGCCACAAAATGTGGGTTTAACCTCCAAGATGTAATCAAAAAAAGAAACTCCTTTGTCTCATGTTTTAACATTTTATTTTCATACCTTTTAAAAAAAGATAAGTCAATTGACTTAGTAGAGTTAATTCAATTTAATTGAGTTCAAATGACTTTTCAGGGTTCATCAGAAGTGGTGATATTGGTCTGAAAATAGCACAGGAATTTTCTCTTGAGTATTGGTCCATGGTCCATTGAAATGCCATGAACACTGACCACAATAATTTCTGCTTTCTGCCTTGAAGAGCAAATGTATGAAAAAGTTAAATTAAGACTAGAATTACATTGTAATTTTTTAAAAGATCTTATTTATTTATTTGACACAGAGAGAGAGAGATCACAAATAGGCAGAGAGGCAGGCGGGGGGGGAGGGGAGCAGGCTTCCCGCTGAGCGGAGAGCCTGATGCAGGGCTTGATCCCAGGACCCTGAGGCCATGACCTGAGCCAAAGGCAGAGGCTTAACCCACTGAGCCACCCAGGTGCCCCTGTAATTTTTTGTTTTAAGCAAGCAGAAAGCAAAGGCATGGGGACCTAATTTTCAGCATCATGACTTGGAAATTGAACTATTTGCTGGAACCACAGTAACATGTAGGACATTTCAGGGTCCATGAGATATTACAAAACAGAAGGAACAAATAATCGCCTTTGTTTTAAACTCAGATTGATGCCCTTGCAGCCTGCTATGGAACCAGCATGGTGCAAGTTGCTCCTCCATGAGCCAACATGCTCACCCACAACCATATGCTGCTCCTCACTGGACACTGTGTAGGGGTAAGGACAGCAGAGCCTCTGATGTAAGAGTGGTGTCTTAAACCTTGGAGCTTCAACAAGTGAGAGAAGCCTACTGTCTCATCATAACCCCCCTTACAGGATTTCCAAGGATGGGTATAAAATGAAACCACATGATATGAAGAACAATTACCCACCCCTCACCCTGATTTAGGGCTTTTAGTTGGCATGTGTTTAAAATTGGCATTTACAACTCAAGTTCCTCCAAGGCTCGAATAGAAACACCAGCACTGTTTCTATCATAATGGTTTGTGGGACAAGAAGTTTGAGTTGATTGTTCTCAAAATATTCAAGAATGTGTATTAAAAATAGAAAGTATCCAATTCACAATAGCATCAGAAAGAAATTCTGGACCCTAAGCCAAAATATACAAAAAGAATGTGTTACATTTTATAAAAACAATTGAGAGTCACACTAAAATGAGTGACATGGACAATGGTCAACTCTCAGTCCTGGTCTTGTAAGAATGATCAGCATAATTTGATACTGCTGGTGGCTGCCTTTTTCTCAAACACTCTGTTCACTTGGATTCTAGATATCACTTTGTTGTTCTTCTCTTTTTTTTTATTTTCCTGTCTCCCTGGTCACTCCTTCCAGGAATCTATGCCAGAGCCTCTACATTCCTCAGACATCTAACTTTGGGGTATCCTAGGGCACAGTCCTCAGACTTCCTCCTCTTTACTTACCTTTACTTCCAAGGGGATCTCCTCTGGTCTCATGGCTTTCAATACACTGTTTATGACACTTAAGGTTATCTCTTCAGCCTAGACCTCCACCTGAGCTGCAGACTCATATATCCAATAACCTACCTGACACCTCCACTTAGATATTTGATAGACATGAAAACTCAACTTTCCCCAGACCACACATGATTCCACCACCTCTAACCTAAGACCCCACCCTACCTCTCCAAATCTTCCCACTGCAATAAACAATAGCTCCATCATTCCTGTTGGTCAAGCTCCAAAACTTGGATTATTCCTTCTCTCTCAAATAATGAATGTTTCATCAAGTCCTATTGGCTCTATCTTCAAAGCATACCCAGGGTCTGACCATTTCTCACCAGCACCTTCACTTGTCCATGCCACTATTATCTTTTTCCTGCATTAGAGTAACTTCTTAAATGGCCTTCCTGCTTTTGTCCTTTGCCCCTATATAGAATGTTCCCCTCAGAGAAGCCAGACTGTTAAAAATGGGAGTGAGATCAGGTCACGCCTCTCTCAAATCCCTCTAATGGCTTCCTTTTTCACTCAGAATAAAATTCCAAAATATGCAATGGCCAAAAGGCCCCACATGATCTGGCCCTCTGACCACAGGTGCTACTGATGAGGGAGTAGGAGGCTGGCTGAGAACGGATCAGGGGCTGGCGCCTTGCACCCCCTCTCCACCCACTCCCTTTGGTAATATGTGTGACATTTCACAGGCACCCCTGACTGCCCTAAAAGAAGAACACATGGTTATCTTGCAGAGATCACAGTCCTGCAAGGCAGGAGTCTCTCTTGGTTTACAAATGTCCTTGAGATTTACAAAAAAGAAGTTGCCTTATCAATAGCCCAATTTCCAAAGATACATAACTCAGTTCCTCAAGCACTAACGTCACCCTCCCCTCCATAAAAAACCGAAGGAGATGGAGGTAGAAGGAAAAGTAAATAAAGTTAAATTTCTTTTAAGACCTAAATCTCACTAACAAGGACGTTTGATAGCAGGAATGTAACATTCCACCAGGAGACTCCCAATTGTCTTTATGTTAGTGCCTCATTAGAGGGAAAGTGGCCTTGGCTTGATAGTAACCAGGCCTTCAATATCCTGACAGTTTTCTTTACCCCAATAGCCCTTCTGAATACCCCTTTGTCCTCATCTACCCAACTCCTGTGTATATAACCAGACACTCCTCACAGGCCCTGGGCAGCCGCATCATCTCTGCCTGCCAACGGGTCCTGTCCCCGTGTACTAATAAACCACCTTTTTGCACCAGAGACATCTTAAGAATTCTTTCTTTAGCTGTCGGCTCCGAACCTCACCCCACCGAACCTCACCTAGGTTCAAGAACTTCATCACTACTATTCTTCTGTCCTCACGCTGTTCAGCGACACTAGGCTCCTCCCTGTTCTCCGGGCCAACACTCGACCTCGCTGGTCTTTGCGTTTACTCTGCCCTCCCCCTAAAATATTCTTTCCCAAGATTTCTGGCTAGCTCATTTCCTTTAGGTTTTTGCTCAAATGTCACTTTATCAAGCAGCCCTTCCCTGAACTTTATTAAGCGGCATTCCTTCCCTCCCTCCCTACCCTCATTCCCAGGCACTCCCTCCTGCCTCTACTCTGTTTGTCCTTCATGCTTGTCACGGATTATGCACTTATGGTCAGTTCTCGACACTGAAAGGAGACGGTTCTCATGCTTCCTGTGAGCGGTGACTTGGTATGTTTCACAATACTGGCAGCCCTGAAATGGTGCCTGATACTCAGTCCATACTCAGTAAGTATTTACTGAATAACTGAATTTACTTCTAATATTCCTGTATAATCCAGAATCTCCCCATACCACACACACAGTCCAAGTGAGGAGGCTCAATTTATATCTCTTATTGTTTGTTCCTTAATTCAAGTCTTATTTCCTTGAAGGAGTCTTCTCTAAAAAACCCCATCCATACCAACCAGCCCCCTCACTCTTGTAACCCAATTACTGTGGAAAGAAAACAAGCTTTGGCTTCACATCGACCACTAGGTCATGGGTGATCCTGACAAACGCTGTAAGCAGAGTGCTGAGTGGGCTCCAGGGAGAATGAGAAGAAAGGAAGTGGAATCGCAAACAATGAACTAGAAACAATTCTTTCTGTAAAGACTGTTTTATGTAAAAGGAACACATCCAGGGCAACAAAAAGAAGATGCAAGCATCAAGAAAGGGTTTGTTGTTGTTGTTGTTGTTGTTGCCTTTGTTTCTCAAGACAGATGAAATACAGCTTATGTGTTTCCTCGTGAGAATAGCCATTATGGGAAAAAAGTAATAATTCATCAGAGAAAAGGGATAAATGTAAGATAAAATATAAAGATCACTCGGTAAAACTGAAAGAAAAAATGTGTGTTTATTTATAGGTTGGGAAAGTAGAGATAATGTTCCAAAACTAATGACTGATTTCCTGACAAAGAAATTTGACCCAGACCAGTTGATTATCTGTTTTATGTTTTAAAATAAAATCGGTAAAGAATTTGAGCTCCTCTTATTCAGGACAAAGGTCTCTGTCTGGTGATCTCGATCCCTCCCCACAGTCAACTTTTAAAATGTAATACTTATCAATGTACCCATTTCCTTCATATTTTATTTCTGATTATTTAATCTAACAAGATTGATATCACTGATTATTTCTTCATAGATTTTGTGTATCACTGTCCTATATTAGCCACTTTTTTTTTTGTACTGTTGAAGTCATTGCTTATTACAGAAAAAGAAAGGAGCATGTAACATGGCATTTCAAGAATAATGAGTGTTTCATTCACTCACAACAAGCAAGAGGATTCAACAGACCCGCTGGACTGATCTGGTATGAAGTAATTGCATTGATGACTCTTCAAGTTGTGATCACCAGATAGAGCCTGGCAATTATTTTGAACAGCTGGCTGGTATTGTGCATCTATTTATAAAACCGTCCTCTTCTACAAAGCTGGGATCTTTTTTTATTTTCTTTTTCACTTGATTTCATCTTGGCTATTTTTTATCTCATCATAAAGATGCTTATTTTTTCAAGTAAGGCCACAGAAACTTACTTTACAGTTTTCAAAGTGCTTTTTTCTAAACCTACTATCTTCTGATCCTTCTATTATTATGGTTGTTGCAACCATTTCCGGTTGAAGAAACCAAGATTGTGAGCGGCAAGTAAATAACTTCCCAGATCTCACAGAGGCAGACTCAGTGCAAAGCCTGGGCTCTTCCCACCACTTTCGAGCTCCTCTGGCAAAGAGTGGGCAAGCTCTGGGCCAACAAGGACTTTTCCTGTCGCACTACTTATTGCTTCTGAGGGTTGGGCAAGAGTTGAGGTAAGATATGAAGAATTCACAAAAATATCAACTGGGTCATCCATCTCATAGGTCAGAGATCCTGTGTATAAGATGAAATAAATTTCATTCACTGAGTCTAAATTTACCAAACATCCACTACATGCCAAGGCTTTGGGTTTCATTAGCAACAGGAGCTGTGTTAATGAAATCTGAGATCCAAATTCTCACTAGTTTTTCTCCTGCATGCCTTTTCAGTGTTGTCTCTAGTCTCTATATCTGGTCTAGATTACTAGATCATTTTACCATGAACATTCAAACCATTTATAATAATAATTTAAAAAAGTGGTTCCAACTGTCAGGATTGCCCACATGCCTTTACTCGGTGAAGCAAAAATAATAGCTTAATATAATAATTACAAATTATTGTCCAAAGAAATAAATTCCACTTTCAGGAATTTTGCTTCAAATATCCCACCTTCTGCAGTGACTTCCAAATGAATATTTATAAACCCAAGCTCTTCAATTTCTACCTACTTCCTGTAGAGTTCCACCTTAACGTCCCACTTGCACCTGCTTTGTCACAAACAGTTCTTTCACCAGCACATCTCATCTCAGGAAATAATGCCCCCTTTTCTGCTTTTATAGACTAGAAGCCACAGCCTCACATTTGACTTCTTCACTCTTGCCTAGCACATAACAAACTGATGGTGAGACCCGATGGTTCCCCCTCCAGTATGCCTCCCTCTCTTGCTCACGATCATTACCTTAGCTCCGTCTAATCATCCATCATCTGGACAAGTTAACACAGCAGTGGGATAACAGGTCTCCTGCCTCCTGCATTTTAGCACAATTGTCAGGCCTTCGCCAAGCTGCTAAAACTCAGCTTGTCCCCAAATGCCAACAACGCCTTAGAATAGTTCTGGAATTCTTTACTATTGGACCACAACCTATTTTATTTCCTAATGTATCCAGTCTTTCAAAAACTAAGAACTAAGCACCCATTCTTCTGCAGCATCTGTGCTACACTCTGGAGACCTAGTGAGGGAGGAGGTCTCATCTACTTTTATAAGTCTTCTAGGCATTCAGAAGTTTAAGTGTACTCAATTACCCTTCCTGCTCACACCTTGCTAGCCTTAAACATGCTTTCCCTTCAGCCAGAAAAACTCACTTCCTATTGTCAGCCTGTGGCAACCATACTGATGCTTCAAGAATTGGCTCAGATATCCTTATCAAAGACCCACAAGAAGGAAATTAATTGGTGAGGACTTCAGGTCCAGGATATTACCAATACAGAATTTACCTGAAGATTCTGTAACAGATAGGAAGGCCAATTGGTTTAACTGTCATCTGGGAGGTATGAAAACAAATTACAAAAATGGTCATTCTCCCTTTCGCTTCTGAACTGTCTAGACATTTTGAGTCAAAGTGGCAGGAAATCTGTTGTATAATGGCGACCTGGAGCTCCTTTTTCACACTTCTTTCCTCTGTGATCATGGATCTGTTTCAAAAATATAAGCAGAAATAGAAGATTTGGTGAAGATATATAATCTTTATAAAATAAATATTTAGAGGTTTCTTAGCCCCAGGAAATTAGCGGGGGGGTTGGGGGTCAATAATACTAAAATTTTAAATTTATATTTTCTGCATCTGTAGTTATGTTTGGATTTTTACATTGAATAGTTTCTAAAAAGAAATTTAACCACTGCCACCAGTTAGAGCCGACTGGGCATGTAAAGATAACGGTTTGTATTTCTTAAAGTAATAGTAATGCTATGGATGGTCTTTAACACATTGTAACCATATTATTTTGGATTGAAATGGAAAATTCTTTAAAACACTTTTTATAAATTAACTTGAATTGGGTTTTCAAATCTGCTCACTGAATGGTACAAATTCCTTGATGAGCTTAGGAAAGAAATAGGGTCATTTAAGGGCAAATAATATTTTTTAATGATTAACGTTAATAATCATTATTATATAACTAGGTGAAACCAAAAAGCATAGTAAAGTACATGAGGCTTTTTTACCAGCATATATTAATATCTCAGAAAATATGCCTTTTTATAATATTACTTAAATATAAAAGTGTAACTAGAATCACGCTGTAAAACATATCCTATGGGGCATCTGTCTCAGTGTCTCAGTCTTCAAGCGTCTGCCTTCGGCTAAGGCATGATCCTAGGGTCCTGCTAGGTGAGCAGCTTCAGGCTTCCTGCTAGGTGAGCCTGCTTCTCCCTCTCCCTCTGCCTACCACTCTCCCTGTTATGCTCTTTCTCTCCCTCTTTGACAAATAAATAAAATCTTAAAAGAAAAATCCTAATGTTCAGCTCAGTAAAGTAGAATCATAAGTCCCCAAGCCCCTGTTTACTTAGTAATGACTCTGATTTAACAAAAAAATGTTTTCAATTTGGTGCAACTGCATCTATCACCTTTCTTTATGTCTATATAATCTATCAATCTATCATCTATCTATTTCTTTATGTATATTGCACTAAAATTTCATAACAAAAATTGAATAGTTTATAAAATGTTTTGTAGTAATATATTTTGTTTGAAGAGGGCAGTTTTATTTTTTTATTGAGCTTTTCTTGGCCTTGGATAAAGTATTAAAACACTTGAAAAAACATATGAGATGCTTTGTAAAAAAAAAATAATAAGTAAAGGGGGTATAGCAGAAGTAGGGGGTTTTAATACAAGGCCATAATATAACTCAGGCAGACCTGCCTTGGTAGATTACAAAATCTCCCAAACCTCCACTTTTACACAATGACATGAAAAATGGCTTGAAGTCAAGAGTAAAAGTTTTCTTCCCTTCTCCTAGTTTGCTGATCTAGTTTAACTAGGCTTAAAAAAAACCAAACAGCTGAAATACCTAAAAAGTACATGGAATTCCTTTGTGAAGTACCTTCATCATCAGCTAAGTTTGGCTATAGCAATTTTCAAAGCACTGGTGATAGTCACAGTTTATTAATATATAAGATATATAACACACATAAATATATGTATTTATGATATAGATGTACAATCTATACTTAAGAATCATTTAGAGACATTTCCCTCATCCATTAACAATGGATACTGTTAGAACCCTATGACCTAATTAATTAGGAAGTAAAAAGTGCCCCCAGAGAAGCATTTTTAACCAGAAAAATATGTGAAATGAATTATCTCTTATCTCAAACTTTAAAAAAACATTAAATAAGGACATATAAATCTATATTCAAGTACAGTTACAGCAAAGAAATAAATCCAAGAAAGAGTAAACATGTTATCAGATAAGTTTTGATCATCTTGGAGTCAAGATGGAGGAGAAGTAGCAGGCTGAGACGACATCAGGTATTAGGAGATCAGCTAGATAACTTATCAAACCATTCTGAACACCTACAAATCCAACAAAAGATCAAAGAGAAGAAGAGCAACAATTCTAGAAACAAAAAATTGACCACTTTCTGAAAGGCAGGACGTGCAGAGAAGTGAATCCAAAGTGATGGGAAGATAGACCATGGGGGGAGGGACTGGCTCCCAGCAAGCAGTGGAGCAACGGAGCACAAATTCAGGACTTTTAAAAGTCTGCTCCACTGAGGGACATCACTCCAGAGGCTAAACTGGAGTGAAGCCCATGCAGGGACAGCGTGGTCTCAGGTCCCACGGGGTCACAGAAGGATTGCTGGTGTCTGAGTGTCACAGAGCTCACAGGTATTAGAGCAGGAAAGCCAGCTACAGAGACAGCAGAGGAGTGAGCTCTCAACTCAGGGTTACCTTACACTGTGATCCATTGCAAAGGCCACTACTCTGTGAGTGGGGACACCCCTGGAAGAGCACGGATCTGAGGTGTTTGGAAACTCCAGGCAGGTCTGTGTGCCAGAGACAGAGATGCTTGGTCACAGGCTGGGTGAGCTTGGAGTGCAGCTGGAGGCCAGGGAGATGAGAGTGATTGAGCACTTTTCTCTGAAGGTGCACTGAGGGGTGGGGCCCTGAGCTCTCGGCTCCTCCGGGCCAGAGATTGGGTGGTCATCATTTTCATTCCTGTCCTCCAGAACTCTATGGGAAGTTCCTGAAAGTGAACCCAAGCAGATTACTTAGCCTGGCCCCTGGTAAGTGCGGTGCAATTCCACCTCAGGCAAAGACACTTGAGAATCACTACAACAGCCCCTCCCCCAGAAGATCAACAAGAAATCCAGCTAAAACCAAGTTCATTTACCAAGGAGAACAGTGGAATTCCAGAGGAGGAGAAAGCAAAACATGGAATTCATGGCTTTCTCCCCATGATTCTTTAGTCTTGCAAAGTTAACTATTTTTTTTAATTTTATTTTTTCTTTTGCTAAATTTAAATTTTACCCTTTCTTTTCTTAACGTTTTTTTAAAACTAGTTTATCTTAACAATACCTTTCAAAAAAATCTTTTTTTAACCTTCATTATTATAGTCATATTTTATTCTTCATTGTATCTAACTATATTTTTTGTATACACATAGGGTTTGTTCTTCTAAAAAAAATTTGTGATACAACTTCTTCTAATAGATCAAAATATACCCTAAATCTAGTACAGGGCTTTGTTCTAGTCTCCAGCCTGAGCAAATTCTCTCCACTTTCTTTTTCTTTATTCTCCCAACTAACTTATCTTATCAACTCCTTTTTTTAGAAATTAAAAAAAAAAATCATCTTTATAGTCATATTCTATCCCTTAATTGTGTTTACCCTTATATATGTTTTTTATTCTTTAAAATTTGGGGAGGTAGTTTCTTCTAAGAGACTGAAATGCTCCCAAAATTAAGTGGGTGACCCTGTTCTATTCATATATATATATATAAAAAGAATATATATATAATATATATGATATATATTCTTTTAAATATTTTATATTAATATAAATAAAATTAATATAAATATTTTAATATATTATATGATATATATATTCTTTTAAATATTTTTTCCTTATTTGTTTTCTTTTCTTAATTTTTTTTCCCTGAACTTCTTTTTACCCCCTTTCTTCTCCCCACGATTTGGGGTCCCTTCTGATTTGGTTAAAGCACATTTTCCTGGGGTCTTTGCCACCCTTTCAGTATTTTATTCTCTCCTTCATATATTCTTATCTGGATAAAATGACAAGGTGGAAAAACTCACCACAAAAAAAAGAACAAGAGGCAGTACTGAAGGCCAGGGGCCTAATCAATAGAGACATTGGTAATATGTTGTATCTAGAGTTCAGGTGCAAGTGGGGCTCAAAAAAGGCATGGAAGATATTAGAGAAACCCTGTCTGGAGAAATAGAAACCCTTTCTGGGGAAATAAAAGAACTAAAATCTAACCAAATTGAAATTTAAAAAGCTATTAATGAGGTGCAATAAAAAATAGAGGTTCTTACTGCTAGGATAAATGAGGCAAAAGAGAGAATTAGTGATATATAAGACCAAATAACAGAGAAAAAAGAAGCTAAGCAAATGAGAGACAAACAACTACTGGACCATGAGGGGAGAATTCGAGAGATAAGTGATACCATAACAGGAAACAACATTAGAATAATTGGGATTCCAGAAGAAGAAGAAAGAGAGAGGGGAGCAGAAGGTATATTGGAGAGAATAATTGGAGAGAATTTCCCTAATATGGCAAAGGGAACAAGCATCAAAATCCAGGAGGCAGAGAGAACCCCCTCAAAATCAATAAGAATAGGTCCACACCTCGTCACCTAATAGTAAAATTTACAAGTCATAGCAAATCCTAAAGAGAAAAAATCCTAAAAGCAGCCTGGGACAAGAAGTCTGTAACATACAATGGTAAAACTATTAGATTGGCAGCAGACTTATCCACAGAGACCTGGCAGGCCAGAAATAACTGGCATGATATATTCAGAGCACTAAATGAGAAAAACATGCAGCCAAGAATACTATATCCAGCTAGGCTATCACTGAAAATAGAAGGAGAGATAAAAAGCTTCTAGGACAAACAAAAATTAAAAGAATTTATAAACCCCAAACCAGCTCTACAGGAAATGTTGAAAGGGGTCCCCTAAGCAAAGAGAGAAACTAAAAGTAGTAGATCAGAAAGGAACAGAGACAATATTCAGTAACAGTCACCTTATAGGCAATACAATGGCACTAAATTCATATCTCTCAATAGTTACCCCAAATGTAAATGGGCTAAATGCCCCAATCAAAACACACAGGGTATCAGAATGGATAAAGAAAGAAAACCCATCAATATGCTGTCTACAAGAAACTCATTTTAGACCCGAAGACAACTCCAGATTTAAAGTGAGGGCGTGGAAAACAATTTACTATGCTAGAGGACATCAAAATAAAGCTGGGGTGGCAATCTTTATATCAGGTCAATTTTATTTTAAGCCAAAGACTATGATAAGAGATGAGGAAGGACAATATATCATACTCAAAAAGTCTGTCCAACAAGAAGATCTAACAATTTTCAATATCTATGCCCCTAATGTGGGAGCAGCCAACTACATAAAACAATTAATAACAAAATCAAAGAAACACATCAACAATAATACAATAATAGTAGGGGACGTTAACACTCCCCTCACGGAAATGGACAGATCATCCAAGCAAAAGACCAGCAAGGAAATAAAGGCCTTAAATGACACACCGGACCAGATGGACATCACAGATATATTCAGAACATTCCAACTCAAAGCAACAGAATACACATTCTTCTCTAGTTCACATGGAGGATTCTCCAGAGTAGATCACGTCCTGGGTCATAAATCAGGTCTCAACCAGTACCAAAATATTAAGATCATTCCCAGCATATTTTCAAACCACAATGCTCTGAAGCTAGAACTCAATCACACGAAGAAATTTGGAAAGAACCCAAATACATGGAAACAAAACAGCATCCTTCTAAAGAATGAATGGGTCAACCAGGAAATTAAAAAAGAATTGAAAAAATTCATGGAAACAAATGATAATGAAAACACAACGGTTCAAAATCTGTGGGACACAGCAAAGGCAGTCATGAGAGGAAAATATATAGCAGTACAATCCTTTCTCAAGAAACAAGGAAGGTCTCAAATGCACAACCTAACCCTACACCTAAAGGAGCTGGAGCAAGAACAACAAAAAAAGCCTAAACCCAGCTGGAGAAGAGAAATAATAAAGCTCAGAGCAGAAATAAATGAAATAGAAACCAAAAACAACAACAACAAAATAGAGTAAATCAATGAAACTAGGAGTTTGTTATTTGAAAGAATTAATAAGATTGATAACCCCCTGGCCAGACTTCACAAAAAGAAAAGAGAAAGGATCCAAATAAATAAAATCATGAATGAAAGAGCGGAGATTACAACCAACACCAAAGAAATACAATTATAAGAACATACTATGAGCAACTCTATGCCAACAAATTTGACAATCTGGAAGAAATGGATGCATTCCTACAGACATATAAACTACCACAACTGAACCAGGAAGAAATAGAAAACCTGAACAGACCCATAACCGGTAAGGAGATTGAAACAGTCATCAAAAATCTCCAAATGAACAAAAGCCCAGGTCCAGATGGCTTCCCAGGGGAATTCTACCAAACATTTAAAGAAGAAATAATTCCTATTCTCTGGAAACTGTTCCAAAAAATAGAAATGGAAGGACAACTTCCAAACTCATTTTAGGAGGCCAGCATCATCTTGATGCCAAAACTAGGCAAGGATCCCATCAAAAAAGAGAATTACAGACCAATATCCTTGATGAACACAGATGCGAAAATTCTCACCAAAATACTAGCCAATAGAATCCGACAGCACATTAAAAGGATTATTCACCACGACCAAGTGGGATTTATTCCAGGGCTGCAAGGTTGGTTCAACATCCACAAATTGATCAATGTGATACAATACATTAATAAAAGAAACAACAAGAACCGTATGATACTCTCAATAGATGCTGAAAAAGCATTTCACAAAGTATGGCATCCTTTCCTGATTAAAACTCTGCAAAGTATAGGGATAGACGGTACATACCTCAATATCATCAAAACCACCTATGAAAAACCCACCACAAATAACATTCTCAATGGAGAAAAACAGAGAGCTGTTCCGCTAAGGTCAGGAACATGGCAGGGATGTCCATTATCACCACTGCTATTCAACATAGTACTAGAAGTCCTAGCCTCAGCAATCAGACAACAAAAAGAAATTAAAGACATCCAAATTGGCAAAGAAGAAGTCAAACTATCACACTTTACAGATGATATGATACTATAAGTGGAAAACCCAAAAGACTCCACTCCAAATGTGCTAGAACTTGTACGGGAATTCAGTAAAGTGTCAGGATAGAAAATCAATGCACAGAAATCAGTTGCATTCCTATACACCAACAACAAGACAGAAGAAAGAGAAATTAAGTAGTCCATCCCATTTACAATTGCACCCCAAACCACAAGATACCTAGGAAGAAACCTAACCAAAGAGGCAAACAATCTATACTCAGAAAAGTGTAAAGTACTCATGAAAGAAACTGAGGAAGATACAAAGAAATGAAAAAAAATATTCCATGCCCATGGATTGGAAGAATAAATATTGTGAAAATGTCTATGCTACCTAAAGCAATCTACACATTTAATGCAATCCCTATCAAAATCCCATCCATTTTTTTCAAAGAAATGGAACAAATAATCCTAAAATTTGTATGAAACCAGAAAAGACTCAAATATCTGGAGGAATATTGAAAAAGAGAGCCAAAGTTGGTGGCATCACAATTCCGGACTTCAAGCTCTATTACAAAGCTGTCATCATCAAGACAGTATGGTACTGGCACAAGAACAGACACATAGATCAATGGAACAGAATAGAGAGCCCAGAAATTGACCCTCAACTCTATGGTCAACTAATCTTCGACAAAGCGGGAAAGAATATCTAATGCAATAAAGACAGCCTCTTCAACAAATGGTGTTGGGAAAATTGGACATCCACATGCAGAAGAATGAAACTGGACCATTTCCTTACACCACACATGAAAATAGACTCAAAATGGATGAAGGACCCCAATGTGAGAAAGGGATCCTTCAAAATCCTTGAGGAGAACACAGGCAGCAACCTCTTTGACCTCAGCCACAGCAACTTCTTCCTAGGAACATTGCCAAAGGCAAGGGAAGCAAGGGCAAAAATGAACTATTGGGACTTCATCAAGATCAAAAGCTTTTGCACAGCAAAGGAAACAGTTAACAAAACCAAAAGGCAACTGACAGAATGGGAGAAGATATTTGCAAATGACATATCAGAAAAAGGACTAGTATCCAAAATCTATGAAGAATTTATCAAACTCAACATCCAAAGAACCAATAATCCAATCAAGAAATGGGCAGAGGACATGAACAGACATTTCTGCAAACAGGCAACCAGATGGCCAACAGACACATGAAAAAGTGCTTCACATCACTTGGCCTCAGGGAACTACAAATCAAAACCACAAGGAGATACCACCTGACACCAGTCAAAATGGCTAAAATTAACAAGTCAGGAAATGACAGATGCTGGCGAGCATGTGGAGGAAGGGGAAACCTCCTACACTGTTGGTGGGGATGTAAGCTGGTGCAACCACTCTGGAAAATGCATGGAGGTTCCTCAAAAAGTTGAAAATAGAGCTACCCTATGGCCCAGCAATTGCATCACTGGGTAGTTATCCTAAAGATACAAATGTACTGATCCAAAGGGGCACATGCACCCGAATGTTTATAGTAGCAATGTCCACAATAGCCAAACTATGGAAGGAATCTAGATGTCCATCAACAAATGAATGGATAAAAAAGATGTGGTATATACATGCAATGAAATACTATGCAATCATCGAAAGAAATGAAACCTTGCCATTTGCAACGATGTGGATGGAACTAGAGGGTATTATGCTTAGCGAAATAAGTCAAAGGGAGAAAGACAACTATCATATGATCTTCCTGACATGAAGAAGTTGAGAGGCAATGTTGGGGGTTTGGGGGTAGGAAAAGAATAAATGGAACAAGATGGGATCGGGAGGGAGACAAAGCATAACAGACTCTTAATCTCACAAAAGAAACTGAGGTTTTCCAGGGAGGGAAGGCAAGGAGAGGGTGGTGGGGTTATGGACATTGGGGAGGGTATGTCCTATGGTGAGTGCTGTGAAGTGTGTAAACCTGGCAATTCACAGACCTGTACCCCTGAGGCTAATAATACATTATATGTTGATTTTTTAAAAAAGATATGTTTTTAGTAAACTTTACTTTGACTGGATTAGAATTTCCTATCAATTACATTTTTATAAATGTTGCATATGTCATGATTTCATATATTTAATATTTGTTATGAAATTTTATGAAATCTTTTTTCACTTCTGTACTTGTCATGGCCAAATAGTGAAGAAAAAGACCTTCTACTATTTTGCCAGAAAACCTGCCTATGAATGGTTTTTAGAATCATCAGAAAACACTGCTCTTAAGGTGAGATGAGGAAATTGATAGTTTTTGTGTATTTTTCATTTTTAGTCAATGAAGCCATGAAGCAATGTCAAACTGAATTATTGGATGTTAAATCAAAGGATAAATGAGCAAGAAATTCCTAAGGGATGTTAAAAGAAATATCATTTTTAATTAAGCTCCTTTTTTAAAGAATAAAATTTTGATCACTTAATGTGTGAGGGGTATTCATTCATTTGGCAATGTTTTTTCCCTCTTCAGCCATGTACTATGTACTGAGTTAGGTAAGCAGCTAGCTCATAGTGGCAAATAAAACAGATATGGTCTCTGTCTTTATAGATCATATAGTGTAGTAAGAGACCACATAAATAAGGGAATGACCGAGGTACCATGTTAGAGGGGAAGAAAAGGTAGAAAAAGAAGGAATGTTCAGCTTTCCAGAAGGTGATTTGGAAGGCAAGATCACTTTAAGCTCACATGTTAAGGATGAGCTGGAAACAGGAAAAATTCTCCCATTGAAGGAACCACATGGCCAAAAGCCAGTAATCTGGAAAAGTTGATAGTATCCTACTGGGAATTATAAAAAGGCTAGCACAACTGGTATTTGCCTCAAAATGTTAGAAAGATTGTTTGGGTTCATGAACCTGAAAAAAAAATGTTAATTCCTTAAGGACATTTTTGTGTATCTGTTTATCTCAATAGTCAGTTCCCTTATGCATTTGTCCAAAAGAGAACATGATTTAGTTTTCACCAAGATTGGTATAAAATGATTTTAACTTAGAGGAAGAAAAAAAAAAGGAAGAAATAGCTACATACGTAGCTTTCCCCATGACTTCCTCCACTCTGTACTTCCCTCCACTAGCGTTTTCTTGTTTCTCGCTCCTTTTTATATCTAAAAGGTTTTCTAGTCCTCTGTAATAATTAGTTGTGCCCTCATAAAGTAATATTTATCTTTCTCATGCACAAATATTTGTTCATCTTTTTGTTCCTCATTTCTTCACAGAGTTGGATTCCCTTCATGAAAGGAAAAGTAAAAATCCCTGTTATTCCAGGCAATTAGCCTTGGGTTTCAGTAGTTCTTTCCAATAACTTGCTGACATTGCAAGTCACCCCATGATCTGAAGAGAAGTGACTGATGCCTTGCCTGAGAATTCAACCCTTTATACATATAGTTTCATAAAACAGAGACTACTGCAAATTCTTTCTTTAAACAGTACCTAGTAGAACATCCTGTGCCCAATGGACACTATGTATTCTTGACTGATTCAACAATCCAGTTGAAAAGATATGTATTTCTGGCAGTACCAAGCATCCAACACACTAAATACATCATCATGTTAGCCAAAGAACTGAATGAAGTAGCAAAACATGTTCTCGGCCACTGCTCTTTCTGGCAGTCAAATTATCTAATTTCATATTTGGATTTTTTTTCTACTCTGAATGAATAAGACTCTCACTTAAAAATCAAGTCAACATTTCAATTAAAAATAATGTTTACCCAAACTTGTACCTATGGGGGGCGGTGGGAGGAACAGTGTTTTTGTTTTTGTTTTAAATTTTTTATTTTTTATAAACATATATTTTTATCCCCAGGGGTACAGGTCTGTTAATCACCAGGTTTACACACTTCACAGCACTCACCAAAGCACATACCCTCCCCAATGTCCATAATCCCACCCCCCTTCTCCCAAACCCCCTCCCCCCAGCAAACAAGATGGGATTGGGAGGGAGACAAACCATAAGGGAGGAACAGTGTTTTAACTTTGCTGGCATTTTATAAATTTCAATGCAAATTTAGCAAAGAACCATATACTTACATAACTACCTGGCATATCTCAAAAGTAGCACTATTTACTCAGCAAAACATTTCGTAAAACTAACTTGGATATTAAAAAAAAAAAAAGCCATGAAGCCCAAATAGCATATGTAATTATGGATTAGAACTTAATCAAAAGCCTGATATGTCCACCTGCGTCCGAGGCCTGGATTCCAACTCTTAACATTTGAGGTTCCATCTTGTTCCAACTTTCACAGCCTAATGTAACTAGAATGAGGGCTTCTGGTTTCTCTGTCTTTAGGAAAAGAATGCTGAGGAGTGCTTTCCTAGGAATAAAAGGTGGTAAAGAACTTCTACTTTATTTTTGCAAAACAGAGGACCCACGCTAGTGCTTTCATTCTGGCAACTGAGAATCACAGAAATGGGCTCTCTTCATTCAGTGGAAGCCACCAAATGTCCTGCAAAGCACATGGCAGAATTCTAAAGAAACTCTCCAGTGTGTCCACCTAATGGAGTAATAACTCAGAAAGAGAGAGGACTACATTCCAAAACCTCAGCCCTAGCACTGCCAGAGGCCCTGTTTCATTCCTACTTCCTTCTAGAATGCTTGGTAAAACAAATCTCACCTGATTTGGACTATTGTCACTCTGAAACTTAAATAAATAAATTATTATAATCCTGGTTATTTTTTTTGAAGTCAGTTTCCTCTTATTTTGAGGTTTCTTTTTTTATTTTTGTATTTTTGTAATTTTTTTTTTCATGTCCCAAGATTCACTGTTTATGCACCACACCCAGTGCTCCATGCAATACATGCCCTCCTTAATACCCACTACCAGGTTCACCCATCCCTCCCACCCCATCCCCTCCAAAACCCTCAGTTTTTTTCTCAGAGTACACAGTCTCTCATGGTTTGTCTCCCCCTCCAATTTCCTCCAACTCCCTTCTCCTCTCCATCTCCCAATGTCCTCTGTGTTATTCCTCATGCTCCATAAGTAAGTGAAACCATATGATAATTGACTCTTTCTGTTTGACTTATTTCACTCAGCATAATCTCTTCCAGTCCCATCCATGTTGATACAAAAGTTGGGTATTCATCCTTTCTGATGGAGGCGTACATTGTATATAAGGACCATATCTTCTTTATCCATTCATCTGTTGAAGGGCATCTCTTGGCTCTTTCCAGTTTGGAGATTGTGGCCATTGCTGCATGAACATTGAGGTTTCTCTCGTTTGAAGAATATTGTCTCATCCTTTCCCCCAGTTGCTTCACGAAGTAATTCAGCATGGAGAATATCCCATTATCCAAAGTCTTTCCTCCAGTTGTAATAAGGGTCAAATCCCTATACTGGATGTTTATTTCTGAGACTCAAATAGCTGCTAGCTGCCAGACTTTCATAGAGGCAGTTAGGCATGTTCCTTTAGTGTCGGTGCAGTAGACAAATGTTTGTAGGAGTAGTAAGAGTACCTAAAAGGAGAAACGCTTAATCATTCCCTGAAGTCTCCCCACCTCACTTAGGAGACCTCTAACATGAGGTCTTTCTATCTTTAAACAAGAATATTCTCATTTTCACAACTTATACCATGGAATTATACCTGACAGTCCATGCCCAGTACTTTTCCCTAAGAAGAGGTGGGCAGGGTGCCTGGGTAGCTCTATCGTTAAGTGTCTGCCTTCAGCTTAGGTCATGGTCCCAGCATTCTGCTATCACACCCTACATTGGGCTCCCTGCTCAGTGGAGAACCTGCTTCTCCCTCTCCCTCTGCTTCTCCCCCTGCTTGTATTCACTCTCTCTCACTGTCTCTCCCTGTCAAATAAATAAACAAAATCTTTAAAAAAAAAAAAGAAAAAAAAAAAAAAAAAAGAATAGCTTGACATTTTGACCTTACTCATCTGGACGAACTCTCCAACTACTAGGGAATAATCGTCTGGGCAATTCAAACTAGTCTGACCCAAACTAAATCCTTTATTCCCCCCAGAGTCAACCTACCTCCTGGGTTTCCCATTTTAGTTTGTGGCCCCACCATCCACTCAAACTGGAAAGCTAGACACCATGCTGGATTCCTCCTCTGCACCAGTCTCCACATCTAACAACTCATTAAGGCCTCTTGGTTTTACCTCCTAAGTAAAAAATCAGCTAATTTCCTCTCATTTCCTGCTAGCCCATTTCCTGACTTGGTTTCCTCATCTCTTGCCCAAAGGCCTGCAATAAACATCAAACATGTCTCACTGTCTTGCAAAATGGCTTTGGACTAACTCGTCCAAGGCCTCCAAACCCACCCCTGCCAATGCCCAAACTAGTATTCACTTTTCTTGCTCTTTAAGATACAAATCGGCTTTCTGAGTGCAAAGGAGAAAGCATCACCAACCTCCTCATACCACATTCTCTCACCTAAGGCCTGAGAGCGGGATGGGCATGCACAGGATGTGTGGAGTAGAGAGGGCATGCCCCATTCACCATGGATCAGCTCTGCTTGGGCCCCAGTTGGTTTCTGTTCAGGTGGGAGTGAGGACAAGGCCCCGCCTGACAAGAATGGATAGAATGCCAAGCACAGGTGCCCCCTATGGCTGGGACTCTGACCCCACTGATGTTCTCTCCTCCTTTCCACCAGAGCAGGAACTGTTTCTTTTCCCTTAGGAAGGAGTTTTATTTTTCACTGGCTTATTTCCCCTGAAAAACAATGGAGAATTCAGGGTCCAGATACCATGAACTTAACTGCTTTATCTTTCATTGGAGACAAACTCAGTAATCCTTGGGGAATCATAACATTCTTCTAGTTGGATTTACTGAGTTTTAAAATTTAATTTTACTAGTAATCATTGAAAATACAGCCTATATGACCCACTTAATTTTCCCTAATCTTTGGAAATTATGAATACTTAAAGAGAAATGTTGCTATCCTATTACCTTCCTGTAAAGTAATTACAGGGAGAACTAGGAAATTCCATATACCTTATCTCTTGTCTTATTCCCCTATGGTTTTTCCCCCACAGTCCCCAGGTGAGGCATCTGAAAGACAAATCTGACTACATCATCTCTTTACTTAAAAGTCCTTAAAAGACCAAACTTTGCCTCCTTCAAAGACAAAAACTATGAGCATGAATCAAAGACCCTGCTTGATGGACCAGCTGACCTCCCCACCAGCCACTATATCACCCACCATGTTCAGGCAACACTGAAATGCTTGGGTTCTCCCCTGCACACACCATGCTTGGGTTTCTTCTTTTCCTGGCTTTCTCTCTTGCTTTTCCTCCTCCTAGAGTTTTCTCCCATCCTGCCCCCTTGTCTTAGCAAATTCCTGCTCAGCTGTCAGGATTCAGGTTAGTTTTCACTCCTCCAGAATATCTCCTCTAACCTCAATGCCTCTCTGCTCATTCAATAACAACCTGGGTATGAGTCCATCATTGAATGCACCACAACACATTGTAGCATTCTGTTTATGTGTTTGTTCCCTCACAACTAATCTCTCTCCAGCAACTAATCCTCCCTGCTGGCAGAGAGGCTAACAAAACCAGATGCCCAATAGTGTTTCTTAAGTAACAAACGCACAAATGGAAGTTTGTCAGCCCAGTGAGGACTGATTTCCTCTGTGGATCTGAGAAAGGAGTTGGGGGTGGCAGTATCTAGTGAGGCCAAAAAGTTAAGAGTGAGTCCACTGTCAAATTAGGAAGACAGATGAGACATAATTGCTCCTTTTCACAGGTGCCTCGGGACACTCATAGAAATGCCTTGTTTATTTCTCTTTTCTAGCAGGGTTGAGGACAATGAAGTCACAGCCAGAAAGTTTGTGCTTAATGGCAACACCAGACCCTGAAATGCTGGACCAGCTCTGCAGCTTACACAAAGCACACCCCGCCACGCCTGTCCTGCACAACCTAGGAACTGCTTTAGGAATAAGAGAAAATGTATAGAAAATGGTCTGTTAACCCATGTGGAAATCACATTTGAGCTTACAAATTATGTCACTGGCTGAGAGTTTTAGGAGAGTGTGCTTATATGCCTACTATGACTCTAAATCTTTCTTTTTATACTATATTTATATTTATTCACTTTTAATCTCACTGAATTGATCCCATTCTCCCACTTTATTTATTTATTTTTTAATTATGTTATATTAGTCACCATACTGTATGTCATTAATTTTTGATGCAGTGTCCCAAGATTCATTGTTTACGCACCACACCCAGTGCTCCATGCAATGCATGTCCTCCTTAATACCCACCACCAGCCTCACCTGTGCCACCCACCCCATCCCCTCTAAAACCCTCAGTTTGTTTCTTGGAATCCACAATCTCTCATGGTTTGTCTCCCCCTCTGATTTCACTTCCTTCATTTTTCTGTTCCTTCTCCTAATGTCCTTCATGCTATTTCTTTTTGACCACAACCCAAGCAAGATGTACCTCTTTTATAGGAACCTTAGGGTTATTGGCCTCTTGTTCCTTCAGCCTGTCTTCTGGGGGGAGAGGGCTGCCATGCTCTTACTCAGGCAACCCTGTTTGGGCAGAATTTCCCTGCCCCATATTGGGGGGCATGGGCTCAGTGAAAACTGGTGTTGAGGGGCTTATGTGTTCTGGCAGCTTTCCCTGGCAACTTTCTGCATGTCTTCTGAGAGTCAGAGCAGAAGTGATGGAATCCAATCCTCTATCTCAGAACAGAGAGATCATAGTCTGTTTTCCAGAAAGCCCTCCAGGTCATATTGATTCCATTTTTTACTGTGTTACTAAAATCCACAGCTCCTGGATTGTGTGCCCCACAGTAGTACTCCCAGCCCTAAAACCACCAGCCACCCCCAGTTCACATGCATGCCCCCGCAGCTCCAGGTCTGGGAGGCTGCCCTAAAGTCCTCTCCCTGCAGCTTCTGGTCTGCAAGACTGTCCCCAGCATGGGTCTTTTTTGTGCTTCTGAGTTATTTCACTTTCCCAGCACAAGCACTTATGGCAGCTTCCTCCACCTTCTATTTATCTTCCAATATCTGCCCAAGAATTGCAGCTCTCTGCTTCATACCTCAAAACCATCTGCCAGAGATATTCTGTTGGTATAGATCTTGATATATCTTCTTACATCTCAGGCTTATTTTGTGGGTGTTCAGTGATCTGGTAAATATCCAGCTCAGTTCAGGGGACCGGTTGAAATAGGATTCCCTGCTCTTCCACCATCTTGGCCCCCCTGTCAAACATAATTTTAAAGCAACTATTATTAATCAAAGCCACACATCGTCACCCAGCTTCTAATCAAGATAAAACATCTAAGACTACCACACTGAGTTCATAGAGCCCAACCAAAAGAAAAGCAATTTGACCTTTTTGGCTCTATAGTCCTACCAAGAAAAAGACACCTTTGTTTAATATCTGAACTAACTCTTTGCTTCTGTTACTTCCTTCTCAAAGTTTCAAGACCTCTAATATCAAGAAATGAAATTTGATAAACTGGTATTCTATAGAAGAGTTAAAATCAACATGAAATGTACCCTTGACTTTGTGATGACCACTTCAATATTTACATGAATGTATTGAGTATTTATTTATTAATTTATTTGCTTTTCAGAGTTCTAGAGTAATTCACTGCTTAAAGGAGATTTGTGTCATGAAGAAACAAAGAACTGGGACCAAAAGATTCATTTCCCCGACCAAGAGAACCCACCAATCTATGGAACACACATGGATCTCTAAACAGCATCTGGTTCCACAAATTCTCAAATCACCCTCCTCACTCCTGTACCTAGATCCATCTTATTTCACAAAGTTTCTTTCTCTAAAAGATGGGAATGAAAAAAAAAATTACTCTTTCAGAACCAAGGTTGGAATTTTATGTATTTTTCATGGCACTACATTAAGTTTGAGCTTTAAGAAAATTTTTCAGATTCTGGGGATATAAAACAACATTCAGCTTTCAGAGTTTTATAGATATTCAAGCTCAAAGTTAGGTAACATATTAAGTTTACCCTGTGTTTCAGATCTAGTATTGGCTGGCTTCTCTCTTGAACTTTGTATCTATAATCCAGTTTTAGAAAGAATCAAGAACACAAGTATATTCATCATTAATCATTAATTTCAATGATTAATCCTGTGTATGATTAACTTAGCTTCTATCTACCCCAGGTCCAGAAATATGGTGGATATCACCAGAACAAATTTTGTTTAGTTTTAACAAATATTCCCAGATGTGCAGCCTCATACGTAGACTCTAAAGCCTAGGGTGGGTGACAGTCCAGGGAGGCCAAAGAAAAGACTTGGATACAGCGATTAAGAGAGATTTATTAGGGAGACTGTAGGTACAGGGAGTCTAGGAGAGGCCAAATGGACAAAATAGCCACTACTGGGATCTATGTGCAGCAAGTTTTTACATCATAGCAATTCAATCAAGCCCTTCTCCTCCCTGCACCACAAGTATTTCCAAGGAACCAAGGCCTGCTGCTTGGACATTCTTCATTATAATGTAGACACGCTTGGTGGCTACCCAAAAGCTCTTGACCCTAAACACTGGATAATACATTTTTTTTTTGCACATTCTGCTCAATGGAAATATAGAGGGAGGAAAGGGTCTCTATGTTTTTCAAGATTGTCATTAATAGAGGCATTCAAGGTATGCTTGCACAAACTAGCTATTCAGCATGTACCATACACAAAAGTGAGGCTCAAAGCCTACAATCAGAGATCCAGGGGAAGAAGGGCCTTCTTTGTAGTTGGGGCACACCCTAGAGGATATGTGGGATTTAAGGAAAACTTGTGGTTAGTTTCCTTACAGCTGTATAGGTTTGTCATTCATTTGTCAGCACAAATGAAATGAGTGTTCGGTAAATGGCTGCAATTGTCTCAATGTGGTCCCTGGTCTCAGGAAAGCCAAAGAGGTCCCTTTGTTTAGGTCACAGTGGAAGAATGACCCATGGTCAATGCAAGGGGTTACAGTGTTTCAGGTCCTTTTTGGTTTCAGCTGCTTACCACATGGCAAAAATGGACTGTAACAGAAAACTAAACTGGACCTGTGTGAGTGTATGTGTGTGTGTGTGTGTGTGTGTGTATTTGTGACTGTGTACAGAAAAATTACTGGTCTCTTTCTCCTGGCAGGGAACATGGAGTTTCTTAGGGTTGGTGAAGTTGGGAGTTGGGGAGGCAATGCCCTTCTAAGAAAGTAGGGACGTGCAAGATATATGCACATAACTCTCTGTTGGGGTAAAAGATGATTTTTTTTTAAGATTTTATCTATTTATTTGACAGAGACAGACATAGCAAGAGAGGGAACACAAGCAGGGGGAGTGGGAGAAGGAGAAGCAGGCTTCCCGCAGAGCAGGGAGCCAGACATGGGGCATGATCCCAGGACTCTGGGATCATGACCTGAGCTGAAGGCAGACGCTTAAGGAGTGAGCCATGCAGGTGCTGTATGAACCATTTCTATTGGCCTTTGATCTTTTGGATGCTTGTGACTTTGGAGCCCCTGTGCAACAGAGGGGAGACAGAGGAAGACTGCTTCTTGGGGGTCTCAGTATTTCTTTGTCATACGTGAATGGGGTGAGTGCTGATCGATGCAGCCCTGGGAGCTGATGCAAGAGGCAATAGGAGAAACTGCTGCTCTCTCGTCTCCAGTGAGTTAAAGTGAGAGTGAGTCTAACTACCTTGTGTGCATGAGGCCTGTGTAGTACTTTATCAGCTCCAGCTTTTTCTCCCCATTCCCCTCTTGTCAGATGTCCCTATCCAGTTCCATCCAGTTCTACTGGTAAGACATTCTGAGTCCCATTCCATGCATCTTAAACTTCATGGCCTGGAAAATATATACAAACAGGAAAAGGTCTTTAGTTAGTGCAGACTTCTCCCACCCCCTCACCTCTTTTCCCCAGAGTCAGTTATGAGGTAGAGGCATATGGACCCTTCTAAACCAGAGAAATTCACACCAGGAAATGTCATAATAGTCTGCCCCAGTCCCACTGAGTAACCCAGTGTCCCCTCATTTGAGATCTTGGAGGCTCCCTGACAAAAGTTCTGGGAAAAACAGAATGGGAGGCTGTTGCTACAGCTCAGTACAGCCCCCATTTCACTTGCCAGTAAGAGCCCTCTGGACTTGCCTGTGATCTCCTAGAACTTCTTCATAGGTAATGGTCTGGAGTGTTCATCCTCTGTTTAATCCCATCAGCTCAGAGTGGCTCTGAGGTTTCTTACACACAGAATGGATGGGATGAGTAGGAAAGGGCAGTAGACACATTTGGAGGTTCCAAGAAGAAAATAAAAGGTCTGACTGATTGTCCTCCTTAAGGATCACACTGAGTTTCCTGTCTGTAAGATGAGCATAACCCCATGCCCCATCTCCCTGCTGCGGCAATGGTGGGATACAATAAAGTCACATCAGTGAGCCCTCAGAGTCTCTAAGTCAGATAGTTCTTCCACCAAAAGGCTAAACTTTACCCACAAAGACATCAAGAGAAGGCTGTGAGGAGCAGGAGGGTCCTTCCTCCTTTAGCTCCTCCCCTACAGAGTCCTGTGGATTTCATAACATCTCCAGTAAGACTGTGGCCTCAATAGGATCACAGGCTCAACTTTGGGTTGAATTGCTAAGTGGTGATATTGTTCTCATACATATCCTATTAGCTCATTTCAAGCCTTCACAAGTGCTGTGTGAAGAAAGGGAAAAGGGAAACCAACGCTGATATGAATATTTATTTTCATTGAGTCTACCCTCACTGGCAGTTTACAAGTGACAACTCTCTTTGTAGACTCCATTTATGTTGGAGGAAAATCTCATCCCCTGACACTCCCAACTCACATTCCACTAGACTTGAGCCTCTTCAGGGGTATCTTTTACATGCAAAATATTAAGCTTTCCAGTTTCTGGGTGACTAAGAGAGTACCTAAATTCTCAATCTGAAAGTAAACCAAACCCAGCAGAACTGGAATGCACAGAGTTTTATGGGAGGGAAAACTGGACTAATAATATGTATTGAGAAAAAAGGCAGGTAATGGATAGTCTGTGAGAGCTGGAAATGAACTTAAATTACTCCAAATTCTACCCCTTATTTTATAGGTTAGGAAGGTGGAAAATAAAGTCACACAGTTGGTTCAGAGATAGGAACTCATGATCGTAGTGTAGTTTCTTCTGCTCCTTTCAGTGGGACACTCTACATTCTAGCAGCTGGTGTGATTTTAGTTATTAAGTTAGAACAGGAAAACAACAACAACAGCAACAACAACAGTTCTCTGCTGCTTGCATTAAAAAGGTCAGGGAATGATGTGTGTCCACCAACAACCAGAATATTCTAACCTCCAATTTGAAAGAACTTTATAAGTTGTCTACTGGGACCACCCTCACATCCGATGTTCAACTTCTCCCCACTGTGATTTGTGTAACGGTTGGATAATCAGCTAGGACATCTTCAAGCCTGCCCATAAGGATTTCACTGCTCAACAGCTAACCTAGGGAAGTTGCTCATCATGTCAGGCTGGTCTGCCTCTAAGTCCAAGCCTTGCCCTGGCCCTGCATCATAGACCTGAGAAAACCGGTCTGATCTTTTTTTCCTACATGCCAGCCTCTCTTCAGATGGTTGAAGATGGCTGTCATCTGGCTTCTCTGCCTTCATCTCAAGCTCACTCCTCTACAGAGCAAATGTCTTAGTTCTGTCAATGACTAGGCTGAGCAGCATGCAAAAATGGCAAAACCTTCAAGCAAGGACGATTTCCTGTGATGCATCCTGCTTTCTTGAATGCAAAATGCACTTATAACTAAAGAGAATATTAAGACATTTGAATTTATGGGACTTTTTATAGGCCTATAAATTTTACCATTAAGCATTGTAATGATTTTCTCCAGATTAAATAAAACAGATGTCCCTGACAAACTGAGAATATACTAACTCATGGAATCAAAGGATGAACAACCAAACAATGAAGAGGATAGAAGGCACCTGGACCTCAAGAACAGTGGGACCCAGGAATAGAACTTGATCTCAGCACAGACTTCACCTTTATCATTTTATCTGCTTCTTTTTATTAAAATATTTTATTTATTTATTTGACAGTGGGAAAAAGAGAGAATCAGAGGATGAAGGGAAAGCAGACACCATGCTGAGCAAAGAGCTCAATGCAGGACTCAATCCCGGGACCCCGGCATCATGACCTGAGCTGAAGGCAAACACTTAATTGACCGAGCCACTGAAGTGCCCCTATTACTTATTTATGTGAGGTAACTTCTCTTTCCTTCACTTAAATTTGGATTTCTTCATACATAGTGAGGTTAGTACCATTTCCACCACCAATTCATGTTCTCTTGATAAAAGGATTCATATGGAAACAGAGGATTTAAGCAATTCTGAGAAGAAGACGACTTTGATATGTGTACTCCCCCATGTGCTCATTCTGCCTCTTTCTTCCCTCTCCTGCATCTTAGCCAGCATTGATAAGTGCCAACAAAATTTATTATCCAAATCAGTTTAATTTTAAAAATCAATGGCTGTTTTACTAATAATTATGCCAAGACAAAAGGCACAAACAAACAGTAGCCCAGAAAAACTAAGAGACGGTTTTTCACTCCTACTTTCAACCTCCCCTTAAGACCTGTTCAAAGGAAAGTTTTAAATCAGTTATTTATATCTCTTCATGAATTAAAATGCTTTCTCTCTCAGGGAAATTTTATTATTTTTAAAAATATTTTATTTATTTATTTGACAGATAGAGAGATCACAAGTAGGCAGAGAGGGGCAGAGAGAGAGAGAGAGAGAAGCCGGCTCCCCAATGAGCTGAAAGCCCGATGCAGGACTCGATCCCAGGACCCTGAGATCATGACCTGAGCTGAAGGCAGAGACTTAACCCGCTTTGCTACCCAGGTGCCCCTCTCCCAGGGAAATTTTAAATCCCAATTTAATTTACATCAAAAAATACATAATAATAAGTAATTTTATTTTCTTTGTAAAGGAAGTAGAAGAGGTTGCTTTTTTATGTTTAATTTTATAAGGGTTTTAAAAGATACTTTATGATTCTACACCTTTAATCAAAGACATTCCTGCTGCCAGCTAAAGATGTGTGTGTGTGTGTGTGTGTATTTTGGTTTGGTTTTGGTTTGGATTTTTTTTTTTTTCTCCATTGTGGGACCTTGATTACAGATGAATACAGGAAGATAAAGTCAACTCAATGACTGTTAGATAATAAAGATTTCCCTGATCAACTTCATACTGTGTATATAGGCTTTTTAAAAAGCTCCTCTGAATTATAAATGACATACAAAAAACTGCACAGATATAGAATCATGACCAATATTTACTTTCCAGCTATTTTAAATAGCCTGGTTTGAGCAATGTGACTATGATATGCCTTGGCATAGTTTTCTCCATGTTTATTGTGCTTGGTGTTTACTGAACTTTTGGGATCTGTGTATTTACAGTTTTTGTCAAACATGGAGAATTGCCAACCATTATGTCATCAAATATGATCATCTCCCCCACTTTTTTTCCCTAGGACTATAATTATACATACATTAGACCTCTTGAAGTTAACTCACTTCTCACTAATGCTTTGTTCATTTTTTCCCCCTGTATTTAATTCTGGATAGTTTCTCTCTCTCTCTCTCTTTCCTTTTCTTCAAATTGACTAATCTGGGTGCTTGGGCAGTTCAGTCAGTTAAGTGTCTGCCTTTAGCTCAGGTCATGATCCCCGTGTCCTGGAATCAAGTCCTGCATTGGGCTCCCTTTTCCTCAAGGAGCCTGTTCTCTCCCTCCCCTTGCTCCTCCCCACTGCTCATGATCTCTCCTCAGCCTTTGTCAAATAAATACATACAAATATTTTAAAAATGATCTTTTCTTCTGCAACATCTAATCTTCTGTTAGTCCCATCTGGTCTATTTTTCATGCCAGACATCAAAAGTTCAATTTGTATCTTTTTTATTGGTAAAAACACATATAAAATTTACCATCTTAATCATTTTTAAATGTACAGCTCTGTAGTGTTAAGTGTATTTACACTGTTGTAAAACAGATCTCTAGAACTTTTTTATCTTACAAATCTAAAACTCTATGCCCATTAAACAATAATTCCTTTTTTCCTCATGGTAACCACCATTCTATTTTCTATATTTATGTATTTGGCTACTTTAGAGAAATCATATAATGTAATCATACAGTTATTGTCCTTTTGTGACTGGCTTATTTCACTTAGCATAATATCCCCAAGGTTCATCAATGCTGTCGTATGTGACAGGATTTCCTTTCTTTTTTAAGGCTGCATAACATTCCACTGTATGTATGTACCACATTCTGTTTATCCATTCATCTGTCGATGTGTTACCCCAAACTCTTGACTATTATGAGTAGTGCTGCCATGAACATAGACATCCAAATATTTGAGACCCTGCTTACAGCTCTTTTGGATATATACCCAGAAGTGAAGTTGTTGTGTGATATGGTAGTTCTGTTTTTAATTTTTTTAGGAATTGCCAGTTCACAGTTTTTTGTGCCATTTTAGAATCCCACTAACAGTACACAAGTTTTCCAACTTCTTCTCCACATCCCTGTCAACCCTTGTTATTTTGTTTGTTTAATAGTAACCATCCTAATGACTATGAAGTGGTATCTCTTTGTGGTTTTCATTTTTAACCCTGATGATTAATAATATCTCTTCCAGAGAATAGAAAAAGCAACATTTTCCAGCTCCAATTATAAAGCTAGCATAAATATAATAATACCAAAATCTATTACTGCATCACAGAAAAAAAGAAAATTACAGATGAATCTTACAAAAAATAGATGGAAATATTCCAAACAAAATAAATTCACCATATTATAAAAAGGATAATACATCATGGCTAAGTAGATTTATTCAGGAATGAAAAATTGGTTTAGCATTTGAAAATCAATGTATTTCAGCACATTGACTGAAAAAGAGACAAAGCTATATGATGATCTTGATATATGCAGCAAAACATGAATTAAAGAGACCTTTCTTATTCTGATAAAGCATATCTACATATCAACCTACAGTAAATATCATACTTATAATGAATTATTGAGACTGACAATGAGGCAAGAATACTAATAGGAATACAACTCCTATTCAAATTTTAGTGGAAGCCCTACCCAGTGTAAGGATGTAAAAAGAAGAAAAACAATGTTTAAGAATCAGAAAGGCAGAAATAAAACTTTCATTATTCCTAGATAGCATATGTACAGAAAATCTAAAAGAATCTTCAAATTATTAAAATAGGGAATTTAGAAAGATCACTGATACAAAGTCAATCTATTTCTGTATAGCAATGACAAACAGAAAATGAAAATAAAAATAAAGCTATGTTTCACCCATAAATAGATCTAAAAATGACTAATAATTTAGTATATAATAATTGAAATTTTAATGAATGCTTAAGGGAGAGATAATTCAGTAATTTGTATTGGGATACTTGATCATATTCCTACCTCATTCCACATATCTAAATAAGTATCAGAGATTAAGATTTATACATTAGTAGTAGATTTACCCCATTAGTAGTAGAAGACATATGTTAAAGGTGGGGGAAAAAGCCCTAGAAAAGTTCTAACTGCCAAAGACAACTTGGAAAATTTTTCAAATTAAACATAAATGGCTAATGTATTCTCTACAATGATTTCTTGCATATCAGTAAGAAAAAGATCTCTCAAAAATAGGCAGAGGAAATGAATTAATGAATTAATATCTGGAAGAAAAATAAATGGTCAATAAGTACATAAAAAATTAAGCCTCAGTAATTAAGAAAATTAAAACTAAACCAATCAAACAAAGGAAGACTTCAAAGACTGAAAAGACTAATATGGGTGGAATGTAGGAATCAGAGGTTCTGACATATTGTTCATAAGTTATGGTATATCCATACAGTAAAATATACTTTTCACCAATTTAAAATATCATAGATGGACATTTGCCAGCATGAAAATATTTTTCAAAAAAAAGAAAAAAGACAATATTTTCACTATTCTGACGTGAATTTGAAAAGTACTGAAGAGTGTAAGTCATATAAAGTTGTGTGTACAAAGAATTCTGGAAGCAAATAGACCCAATGTTATTATTCATGGTTATCTCTGGGTGTTGGATTTTATTCTTTTTACTATCAGATCTTATATTTCTATAATATATAGTATTACTTCCCAATAAATTTGATGTCATTAACAAAGGAAACATTACACTGTGTTTGTAATTTCTATTAAGGATAAACATTTCTGAGGAAATTATTTCCTACAAATATTACCCTTACCTGCGACAGTTCATTAACATGAACAGAGAACGTTGTCTGTCCCTGGCACTGATTTCACTGGGAATCACGTGAAATGCAAACATTTACTTTGGATGTTTAGTTTAACTGGAATTCTTTGTGATAAGGCCACTCTCATGAGCAAATGATAATACTGTTTTCCTTAGGCATATTTTCTCTTAAGCTATGGCTGTTTTGTTTTGCTGAATAATAAACTTAGTAGATAAACGCCTTCTTTGAATTTTGCTGTAGGTAGTGCTGTTAACTGAATTGTGTCCCCCATTCATATGTTGAATTCCTAACCCCTAATATGACTATATTTGGAGTAAGGAAGTATGTCAAGTTAAATAAAATCACAAGAACAGGGCCCTGATTGATAGGATTAGTGTTCTTGTAAGAGAAGACACGGAGAACTCACTCTTTCCAACAGAGGGAGGACACAATGAGAAAGTAGACATCTATTGGCGGGGAAAAGGGCTCTCATAAGGAACCAAATCGTCAGCACCTTGATCTTGGACTTCCAGCCTTCAGAACTGTGAGAGATAAATGTCTGTTATTTAAACCACCTCATCTGTGGTATATTGTTATGGTAGCCCAAGCTAAGATAAGTGGTGAAGTATTTGCTTAGACCTGTGTTGGCTGGTTCCACAGCTCTATCAGAAGAAATGGCATATTAATAGTCTGTTTAATAAATACTGTCTATGGTGAGAAAACTACTACTGTACTTGATTACTGAAGAGGGAATTAGCATTGCCTATAGTTATTGTCAAGCCAAACTGTTTTTCCCTCTAATAAGCTACTAACATGAAGACAGTTGGGAGTTTCCTGGAGGAATGTTACACTCCTCCTATCACAAGTCCTTGTCAATGGGCTTTAGGTTTAAAAGAAATTCAACCTTATTTACGTTTCCTTCCACCTCAGCCTTCCTCAATTTTATGGAGGGGAAGGTGATGTTAGGGCTTCAGGAACTAAGTTATGGGTCTTTGGGGGTTAGGCTATTGATAAGAAAGCTTCTTCCTTGTAAATCAGTAGGACATTTGTAAGCTAAGGGAGACCCCTGTCCTGCAAAATTGTAATCTCTACAAGTTAACTGTTTCTTTTTCCTTTAAGGCAGCCACAAGTGCCTGAGGAATGTCACATATATCCCATTGGGAAGGGAGAGGTTGTGGGGTGTCAGCTTCTGCTTTGTCCTCAGCTAGCCTTTTGCTCCCTCATCACTTTGATTCCATCCCCTTCAGTTTTCCTTTATATCCACTTTAAAGTGATGTTACAATCTCTCAGTGAGATAGTATTTGTTAAATGTGATTGGCACATGGTAAATTCTCAACAAGGTCTTAGTTCCCTTTCATGGCCACCCATTTCTCCCATGCGCTGGGAGAAAATAAAACATAAAATAAAATAAAAATGCGCTGCCACCTGTATCTCAACAATAAATTGCATGGATTGTAATTAGGAGTTTGAGTATGATCTCTTCTTTTCCATTTTCTTTTCTTTGTCTTTTCTTTTTTTTTTTTTCATTTTATTTTTTCCACTTTAATGCCACTGCTCTAATTTTGAATGTTTATATCTTCTTACATAAAATAATATTTCTACTGCAAGAACTCCTGTCCCCCCACACACCTCACAATATTCTTGTACAAGGCTAGTGGGGGATTTTTATAAAACACAGCTTTCATCCTTTCACTTTAATAATGGGAACTTTCAGCAGCCTCATTCTTTTGATAAAAGAAACACTAAGCCTTTAAACTGGTGTTTGAAGTACAGTTGACCGAACATGGGTTTGAACTGAGCAGGTCCACTTATATGTGGCGGTTTTTTCCACCAAATACAATACAGTACTGTAAGTGGATTTTCTTTACTTTATGATTTTGTTAGCATTTTCCTTCCTTTAGATTATTTTATTGGAAGAATATAGTGTATAGTATATATAACATAAAAATATGTCTTCGCTGTTTATGTTATCAGTAATGCTTCTGGTGAAAAGCAGGCTATTAAGTTTTGGGAAGTCAAATGTTATAAACGGATTTTCAGTTGCATGGGAGTTGGCATCCCTAACCACCACCATGTTGTTCAAGGGTAAACTGTAATATATACTTAGATCTTACCTACTTCTCAAGATTACCTCACTACTCTGTGGGCACTCAGACAAAACATGCCTTACCTTGCCCCATTCTATTCAAGGGATTCCTCTATTTGGAATTATAATTCCCTCATGTGTTCATTTGTCAAAATATATAAAACCCTCTTTATTTTTATTTTTTAAAAGATTTTATTTAGTTATTTGACAGAGAGATCACAAGTAGGCAGAGAGGCAGGCAGAGAAAGAGGGGAAAGCAGACTCCCCCACTGAGCAGAGAGCCCAATGCAGGGCTCGATCCCAGGACCCTGAGATCATGACCTCAGCTGAAGGCAGAGGCTTAACCCACTGAGCCACCCAGGCACTCCTAAAACCCTGTTTAAATGTCAACTCTGTGAAGATTTCCCAATTGCACTGGTTTGACTTATTTGATAACTCTTTTTATGCTTCTACGAAAGGATTTATCTAACTTTCCCTATAAAATCTTCTGGAATTTAAGTTTCTTGCAAACAGAAAGAACATCAAATTCAAATTCAAATTCTTGGTATTTGTGTATCTGTCTCCTACTGAGCCCTCCATGCTGAATGTGGAGCCGGCTTAAGATTCTCTTCCCCTCTCCCTCTGCCCCTACTAGCCCTCCCTCCCCAGCTTGAGTATATTCACTCTCTTAATAATCATAATAGGAAAAAATGACACCTTCTTCTACATTTCATCCTTTCCTACCTACTCAGGATTTTTTTTTTTTTTCTTTACAATCTGTGACTAAAGACAAAGAACCATAGTTCCCAATGTAACATTCCCTATATAGATCAGTATATCCCACACAGACTGTGCTATCCACCACATCCCACCAGATCTGGCTGTCTTACTTGCCAGCACTATTTAAACTTTTCCCACCCCTCCTACCTTCCATTCTCACCCCACAATTCCAGAGGGAAGATGGAGTGTGTTGATTTGCAACAAACTGAACGTGAAAGGAAATGTCACTGGAAAAGCACATGAGCTGTTAACAGAGATTTTAAGGAAATCACAAAGAAGTATGAGGGACACAAGTGAGGGATGGGGGACAATAGACGGAAGAGATTGCAATCTCAATGTCAACTAATAGTGCTTTGACTCCAAGCTTTAAAATTCATAAATTCTATCACATTTTGGCTCCTGCATTATCTTTGATGACCTTTAAATTTTAGGGTCTTGTAGGAGGAAACTGCCAATTTTGCCACATCAATGGACTTCACTTTAGAGTTGAAGTCGCTGATCCTTGAGCCAGTAATATTCTGTTACTTTATAGCTTTTCTGGAAATTTTCACTACTCCTTAGATGTCAGTCTTAGATTTGACCAGACTTGACCCCTATTTCCATTGTTATAATTTAAAAATATTGTTTTAATATTGTTCATTAATACCTTTTTATCATTATCCCTTCCTGATGGTGCTTTCATTCTGTCCTTGCTTTCAAGTACTATGTGCTATGTGCTATGCCTCCCAAATACTATACTATACTATGCCTCCTAAATCTACACCAGTAGCCGGGGCCTCTTTTTGGAACTCCAGATTCATGTCGGCCAAATGCCCACTGGGCACTTCCCTTTGGATGGGCATTAGGCACCTCAAAATCCACATGTCTAAAGTATGACCCATCACCTCCTCCACCAACTTCTTTCTTTTCTGATCCCTCTATACGTGCAAGAACCAGAGAATCAATATACATTTCTCTGTCTCCACTTCTGACATCCAGTCAATCACTAACTCCTGCATTTCATGTCCCAAACATCTCTTGGTCTCTATGATTACCCCCTACTTGTTTAGCTCACCACCTCACATAGGCTGTAGTGGTCTTTCCTGTGTGCTACTACAATAGGCCCCTGCCTGGTTTTCAGTGTCCAGTTTCATCCTTATCTATTCTATTCTTCACCACACAAATACAATGGTCATTTGAACATGCCAAAATGATTACAAGTCCATTTAAAAATACCCAAAGTTCATAGTTCATACACATATATAAAATCTCCAAAGTTTCTCAATCACTCTTATGGACAAAGTCTTAAGTCTTTGTTCTCAGAATTCCTTAGGAAAACCATCTAGGTGGAGGCCAAGACTTCCTGGCACAACCACATAGTGTTTTATTTTTCCTTGTGGGGACAGATGTGATTAATAACTTTGTTTTCTATAATTCTTAAGCAAAAAAATGCCAAAGGCTAGACTTCATTCTGACACATATTGAATTTCTATAGTAAAGGGGGTACACATGTAATGTGCAACCAGAATATCAAAAAAATCTCTGTTTAGAAAATTAAACATATTTACCTTTTATTTGTCCATAAAATTCAGCAAGAAGCTTGTCTTCTGTATCCTAAATCAGAGCAGAAAAATGTTGTGATTCAATGCCACTATGAATGTACATTATTTGCCCTGACAAAGTAATAAACAGAAACAGAACACCCTCCTCTGTCCTTCCAGGGAAGGTGATCAGGTTGTCCCAGCAGGGGCTCAGCTGTAAGTGGCAAGTAAAGCTCTTCTGTGGTCTTCTAATGAAAACATGAGCTCTTCTATCTCTGGGTCTCAGTTTCTGAGGCAATTAAAAACTTCCATTTTCAAGGACAGAGCTAGGCACAACACAGTACTAGCTGAGTAATAACTGGCTTCTACACCAGTGTAGAGAATAACGACAAAGCTACAGGTGGTTGAAGAATAGGATTTATAATCTCTGTAAGAAAAAATTCAATTCAGTCAGTTTTCCCACCAGACATGTGTGTCTTGACCTGTTCTTTCAACAAAGTTGCTGCAGTTTCTCTACTTCCTTAACTTAAATATCTAGATTATACTTTTTCTTATTAAATAATTAAAGCTTTTGCCTATGAATACAAAACGTCCAAAGTTTTATTTTTAATATCTTCTTTGAAACAATAGCTGGTAGTTGTTTTTGTTTGTTGATTTTTGTTTGAATCTGTGCAGTTAGATTTTAATTTAATTTTCAGACTGTATGACTTGTACAACTTCTGCTCTTTGGAGTTAATAAGAGTGTTGTGGGGCACCTGGGTGGCTCAGTCAGTTAAGTGTCTGCCTTCAGCTCAAGTTATGCTTCCAGGGTCCTAACATTGAGCCCCACTTCGGGCTCCCTGCTCAGTGGAGAGTCTGCTTCTCCCTCTCCCTTTCCCCCTGCCTGTGTGCGCTTTCTCTCTCCCTCTCTCTTTCTCCCTCTTATTCACTCTCACTGTCAAATAAATAAAAATCCTTAAAAAAAAAAAAAAAGTGTTGGGGCACCTGGGTGGCTCCATTGGTAAGTGTCTGCCTTCAGCTCAGGTCATGATCCCAGGGTCTTGGGATTGAGTCCTGCATTGGGCTCCCTGCTCAGTGGGGAGTCTGCTTCTCCCTTTCCCTCTGCTCATGCTCTCTCTCAAATAAATAAGTAAATTATTTTTTTAATGTGTTACTATATCCTAGTGACGAATTTCATAAATCTTCCATAAATGTTCAAAAATGAGAATAGTCTCTATATGCAGAATATGCCGCATATATATTTTTACCTTATTATTTTATTATTAAAAATAGTCTTTATATATCAAGTATTTGAGTGTGCATGAGTGAATAATGTGCATTTGAATCACCTAGGCATTTTGTTAGAATGAAGATTCTGATTCAATAGGTGTGGGCTAGGCCTGAAATTCTGCATCTCCAGCCAGTTCCAGATGAATCCCGTTCTGCTGGTCTGTGCACCTCACTTTCAGTAGCAAAGTCTTAAGCCATTGTCCACCCAGATTTTGTGACTTAGAGTATAGGCATGCTCACAGATGGAGTAGCCCAACCTGTATGCATTCATCTCCCTTGGATTAGATCAGCATTTCCAAGTTCCCATTAAGGGTTTGTGTCTCTCATTTTCCCCATAATTCTAACTTATAAAATATCACATTTATTTTTTTTTTCCTTTTCTTTTCTTTTTTTATTTTTTTTTTATAAACATATATTTTTATCCCCAGGGGTACAGGTCTGTGAATCACCAGGTTTACACACTTCA
>NC_081557.1:162775228-162830334 GCF_022355385.1 Mustela nigripes | reverse complement strand
CTTTGGATTCACTTCTCCGCCGGTCCTACCTTTCAGAAAGTGGTTGTTTTTCTGTTTCCAGAATTGCTGTTCTTCTTCTCTTCGATCTGCCGATGGATTTTCAGGTGTTTGCAATCTTTAGATAAGCTATCTAGCTGATCTCCGGCTAGCTGAAGCAGTCTCAGCTTGCTACTTCTCCGCCATCTTGACTCCTCCTCCAAAATATCACATTTATTTAATACTAAGATATTTCTTGACAATACAACTTTCCTCTTATCAATACAAAATTGATACCTCTGTCAGTTTTCATACTTTTTTGCTTTGCCAGCTACTCTATATGATATTTATGAAAACATTTTGATTTCTTTTTCATTTGAATTTTCACAGTGTATGCCTAAAATGTAATAGATACTTAATATAATTAAGTTAAAATTAAAGTTACTGTCATCTTTTCTTTTATTTTTAATCCTTATCACTTTAAGAAATTCTTTTTTTAACTCATTCTACAGCTTCTTGATGAGTATCTCAAGTTTGTCCTCCAGATTATTGATATGTCAGAAGTGTTAATTCTATTTATTACTTCCATTTTGAGAGGATCTTTAAACTAGTGTACCTATAACTTATCGTATAAGTTTCTCATTCACTCAGATAATACTTGGATCCCAGCTTTTGCCTTAGCCCGATGGGCAAAGTACCTATTTCATGGAGGCTACCATTCATATGTTTCGAGACCAATGAAGCAATTGCTTTCTAAAATGATATATATTTATATAGATTTGTTTTCTTTTATATTTGGGGGTGTTTCTCTCTTTCCTTAAGCTATAGTATCCTTTTATAAGCCCCATTGTAGATTTTTCTTGTTTACTTTTTCTTAAATGACATCCAGGCACTGTATTTTTCAAAAGATAGGATGAGTGGAATAGTCTTCAGTTTCCATTCTCTGCACTTGAGAGCTCATTTTATAACTAAAGCTAAGGATTCAGTCTATGTGCACAGTTCCTAGGTCATTTTACATTGGCTAGCAATGCAACTTCCATTCAGTGCTCGGTTCCTACTTGAACGAAATAACATAGACCTCATAAACTGTTCCCACACCTTAATTCTATCCACATTTGCAACACTTTTCCTTAGGTCACTAAGCATTTCAGGATGCCGTGTGATTTCCCCAGGTCCCTTTTCATATAACATGTTATATTCATAGAAAAGCCTGGACCAGGGAAAGGAGGCAGTGACACTGTAGGATCTGGTCAGGAAGAGAAGAATAATTCTGATGGGAAAAGATAATACTTTATAGTTCAGGAACTCAAATTTACCAATGGTTGTTTTAGAACCCTTTCCTTCTTAAAAAAAAAGAAGAAGAAGAAGAAGAAGAAGAAAGAAAGAGAGAGAGAAAGAAAGGAAGGAAGGAAGGAAGGAATGAAGAAAAGAAAAATAAAAAAGGAAAAGGAAAAGAAAAAAACATATAGGAGAGAGAGAGAAAACAAAATACTTTTCTTTTTCTTTGTTGTTAAATTTCCATCTGGTTCAAAGGCTGAAGTATGTGGTATGCTTCAAAGAAAATGCTTCTCAATACAAATGGGAACTCTATTCTGACTATGGCCATCTGAATTTCTACTGTGGACACCATTTTTGTAGTCATTGCTGATTTGGTTTTGTTGACTGGAAGTGTAGCAGACAAGCTACTCTCTTATCATGCTGAAGCAAGGGTGCGATAAGGTTAGAGAACTAAGACACCTGTGGTCAGACCCCTGTGTTGGTGAGATATACTAGAAAGCACATGAAGCTCCTATTCCAGATAATTTGTCAGCTCTGTGTGACCTGAATACATTGCATAATCTCAGAGAACCTTTGGTTTTATCATGTATAAAATAACTTAGACCTTAATTATCCCATCCAACCACAGAAAGTTTGTAAAAAAAAAAACCTCAAAGTGCAATAGGAGTGTTTTTATTTTTCTTACAGAGTTTTAGTTTCAGAAAAGCCTTATAAAGCAGATGTTCTCCACTTTTCAAAAGACAGAGGACCTAGAATTTAAAATGGTCTTAATGGAATATTGTGTAATGTTAACATTAAACTCAGAGCAACTAATTATGCAATTCTGAGATAATAGAATAAACACATAGACAGAGGTGTCAAAAGTTTAAGTTTATGGCAGGAAGAGAAAACATGTTCTTTTGCCTAAGTCTACTTCCTAACATTATTTTCATGCTCTATACAATAAACTGACACACATACTCTTTTCAATTATCTATTGTTTTTAAGATTTTATTTATTTATCTTAGAGAGAGACCACAGGGAGAGAGCCAAAGAGAGAGGGAGAGAATCTCAAGCAGACTCCATGCTAAGCACAGAACCCAATGTGGGGATCAATCCCAGGACCCTGAGATCATGACCTGACCCAAAACCGAGAACCAACACTCAATCAACTGCACTAAATGGGCCCCTCCACCTATTGTTTTTAGAAGTTTTACAAACTTAAGATTAACTTTAATTGAATTTCTGTCTTTCAGACCCTTGAGAATATTTTATAGGAGGTTGCAGAATACAGCCTGCTTTTAAAGTTTTTTAACTAATTATTTCAATTGTGTGACAACATGAGTAGGAAGAAATCAGCCAACTCTGACTCAAGGGCCCAGGCACTTTGCTGAAAGAAATACTGAGGGTTGCTGGGGGGAGGGGGTTTGGGAGAAGGGGGTGGTATTATGGACATTGGGGAGGGTATGTGTTTTGGTGAGTGCTGTGAAGTGTGTAAACCTGGTGATTCACAGACCTGTACCCCTGGGGATAAAAATATATGTTTATAAAAAATAAAAAATTATATTAAAAAAAAAAAGAAATACTGCTCCTCTTCACAGTCGCTGAGCAGTGTTCCAAACAGATTTTAATCCTATGAGAGTAAGATTTTACATTTCTTTTTTTCTTTTTCTTTTTTTTTTCAGGTCAGAGGTTTTAAAACAAAATTGAAAAGTGTGGTCTCATTGTACCTGGAACATGGCCACATGAAACAAGAAATACTTTCTATTATATTTGGTGAGCAGTGCAAACAGGGTTAGCACGTAAGGGGAAGCCACAACTGGCTGTGTTTTTATTAGTGTATAGGCGTATCTGGGAGGGCTTGTCTCTTAAGGACCAGGAGGTTTTCATTTATTTTTCATGTGGTAACTCTAAAATTATTGCAAATCATTGCAAATCACTGCAAAAGCATTGCAATGTATTCAGTGAGGACATATTAAAGGTCAGAGAGCATGATGCTTTCCAAAAGTGAAGGAAAATATCTTCCTAGAAGGAGGGTGAATGGATGTTTCTACTCAACAGTCATACTCTGTAGCTTTGGTCAGAACAGGGAAATTAGAAAAACACTGGGGGGCGCCTGGGTGGCTCAGTGGTTTGGGCTGCTGCCTTCGGCTCGGGTCATGATCTCAGGGTCCTGGGATCGAGCCCCGCATCGGGCTCCCTGCTCTGCAGGAAGCCTGCTTCCCTGTCTCTCTCTCTCTCTGCCTGCCTCTCTGCCTACTTGTGATCTCTGTCTGTCAAATAAATAAATAAAATCTTTAAAAAAAAAAAAAAAAAGAAAAACACTGGAATTTTCTACCCAGTTCCAAAGCTGGCCTGCATTAAAAATGTTTGCTTCTCTATGACACCATCTCCTGCTAAGAGCTTCTTCTCAATTGACCAGAAATATCCATTTGACTGGTGGTTAAAGAAATATGGATAAGCATTTTTCCTATTCAATTCATGACAGTTAATATAGGACTTCGAAGTAAGACAAGAAACTCAAAAGCCAAGACTTTATAGGAAGAGAAATTTCTAAATTCCTTTCTTTCATTTGTTTAAATCTGGAGAAGACTCCGATTTCTCACACAATGTAACACCTATGTGCCCTCTGTGCATGATAGCCAGGTCTTATTGCATGGTGATAGGAAGAAGATGTGATGCAGAAGAAGGCAGGGAAGTCAGTCCCTGTTACTAGGGGGCTATAGGAAGGAAAAGGGAAAGAGAGATGTGGAAAACAGTCAGATCCGAGTGTCCCAGCTTCTCTCTGGGCTTCAGCCAGAATTGGGTGTTAGGAAAGACAATAGGGTTATTTTAGATATGGTTTTAAAAACATATCTTACGGGCGCCTGGGTGGCTCAGTGGGTTAAGCCGCTGCCTTCGGCTCAGGTCATGATCTCAGGGTCCTGGGATCGAGTCCCGCATCGGGCTCTCTGCTCAGCGGGGAGCCTGCTTCCCCCCCCTCTCTCTGCCTGCCTCTCTGCCTACTTGTGATCTCTCTCTGTCAAATAAATAAATAAAATCTTTAAAAAAAAATAAAAAATAAAAAAATAAAAACATATCTTACGTATATAAGATGCAGTATGCATAAATTTTTTTTACCTTATTACAAATGCTTGTTGAATAAATTAATGATAAGTAAATGAATGAACCAAACAATATAAGGGAGAAAAAAATAAGAGCTTAAGATAATTAATCATCTTCAACAGTAAAGTTCTCCAGAGAAATACTAAAATCTCGGCAATATCTTTAGCACTAAGATTATGGTTTTCCCCAGTATTAGGTCCAGTAGGGATGAGCCTGAAAAAAATTGCCAAGTAGATAGTAATTTCTTTTCTTTTCTTTCATGAATATTTAATATTAATAGAAATCACAAACAATTCTATTTATGATTTTTGGATAGAAACATGTTGCAGGAGCTACGAAATTCACACTTGTGGTCTTCGATGAGAGGTCTTTCATGATGGTGCTGGTGGGTAAAAAGAAGGAGTTTTAATTTGTCGGTTATGTTTCCTTTAACAAAAAAGATCTGAAACAAATATGACATAATGTTGCTGGTTTTTAAATGACAAATGTTAACATTGATTAATTCCATAGGCTTTATTTTTTTAATTTTTGTGTTTAAATTTTTCAAAATTAAAACGAAATCAGAGGAAAGGCACTGAATTTTCCCAGGGAAGCTTGGAAAATCTCCAAGAAAAGGTGACAGCTGGGTGTTAAAGGCAGGCTAGGAGTTGGCAGGTTTTACTGGGTGCAGGGGACTTAAGAAAAGGAGATGCAGAGTGTTCAAGGCCAGGGCATATGTGCATTTTTTTTTTTAAGATTTATTTATTTATTGGTGGTGGAACAGAGGGAAAGAATAGTCAAGCAGACTCCCTACTGAGTTCAGAAGAACTTAATCCCAGTACGCTGAGATCATGATCTGAGCCAAAACTGAGAGTCAGAGGCTTAACTGACTGAGCCACCCAGATGCCCACTCTGTACTTTTTAAATGTTAGTTGAATGACTTATTTTTATCAAGATGCCCCTTCCCTGCTACCTTCCTCATCGTCATTCCAGCTCCTCTATTTCTGGGCTGGGTACATAGTAAGTAGGCTTTTGTTTGAAAAGTTAAGTGTCATTTGATGATTATTTTAGCCCCAGATAATCTAATGGGGTTGGAGGAGGAATGACCCAAATATATAAAATTGAAGATTAAAATAGGGAAATAACCACAAATTCAGAGAAAAGAGAAAGTATTCTTGGAGAATATTATGCTTGACCACACACAAATTCAGCTGGGAACCAGTTGAAACTGGAAATTTTCTGAGAAAATATAAGTCACCAGTTTGACTCAAAAAGAAAACCTCAACAGACTAATATCATGAAAGAAACTGGTAAAGAAGATCTCTTTAATGTGAGAGGAGGCAAGATGGAGAATAATCAGGGGACCCTGTTTCAACTGGTCCCCTGAATTTACCTGGATATCTACCAAAACATTTTTAACATCCACAAAATCAGCCTAAGATGTTAGAATATATATCTGGATCTCTACATGCAGAAAAGTGAGTGCTTTTTGCAAGCTAGGACAGGCGGAGCTGTGAATCTGCAGGGATATATTGGAAGATAAACAGAAGGCGGAAGGGGCTTCCATAAGCTGACTCCTGGAAAGTGATACAACATCAGAGTGCAAAGCCATAGAAATCTGCTTTAGGGATAGACAGTCCTCTCTGAAAGATGCTCTGGAAATGAAAAGGCAGAATTCTACATGGGACATTGTGGTCTCAGGATAGGAAGAGCCACAGAGTAAAAGAGGGGCCCTGAACCATAGAGTGCCCAACCAGTAGAGCCAGGGAGCAGGTTATGGTCAGTGAGTTCAGGAAGGAACTCTCAGATCAGATCACCATAAACAAGGAGCTATAATCACTGGTCTATAATCACTCTTCTCTTGGGCAGCCTGAAAAAATCTTGAACCTGTGTCCACAACCAGGCAAAATCTTGCAGAGTGGTAGAGGCCCAGAAAAGGCTCTAGAGTGGCACTCAGACATGATCCAGGAACTCTGGGTGTGACCTGAGCCTGCAGCTGCTTGAGGTTTTAGAATCACAAAAGCCAGTGCTCCTGAGCTCCTGGGCCTACCTCTGAAAGAATTGCTGTGGGTGTGCACCATAGGCGTCTGCAGTTTTCAGGGGTACATAGGGAAATGGAGACTGTTTGTCCTGGAGGGTTTATTAAAGAGGGCAGACTGTAAATTTTCTGCTTTGGGCCAGAGGTTTGGGTGTAGCCATTTTTGCTCTGATCCTCTGAAGAGGAGCAGATAACTCCAGGGAAAAAAAGACACATGAAATACCAGTTTCCACTGAACCTATCCCCCTGACAGAAGGTGGGAGAGACTCCACACAGGGAAGGTTACCTGAGAAAGAGTAAGGCAGGCCCGTCCCTCAGAAGACAGGCTAGAAGACCAGGTGGAAGACAATGCTATGGATCCCACAAGATTGTAAAATCACAATGCCAGGGAAAAATTATATATTGAACTCCAGGTGTAGCCTCATGAGTTGTTTAGTTTTCAGTAAATTCTCACTTTCTTTTTATTTTTTATTTTTTTTCTTTTTCTTGTGCTTTTTCTTTTTTTTTTCCTTTTACCTTCTCATTTCAACTAGATGTTTACTATGTCAAATTGTATTTCATAGTAGCTTTTTAATGTATATTTTTTCACACCTATGTCTTTTATAGATATATGCTTTATTGTTGTCCTTTTCCCACTATTCAATTTTACCTTTATATATATACACGAGTTTTACTTTCTTTACAATTTTGGGATGTGGTTTCTTCTAACACACAGACCAAAATACACCCAGGAACAACTGAAACACCCTGTTTTGTCCACATTGAGAGATTATTCCACTCCCTTTTTAAAAATTTGTTGAATTTCACCCTTGTGTTTCATTTTGGCTTAGTTTTTTTGGTGGTGGCTTCAGACCACTCCAGATTTTGCTAGGGTTCATCTTGCTCAGGTCGTGGTTGGTATTTTGGACTCTGCTCATTCACTTAACCAACCCTTGACAGAATGAGCAGGAAGAACTCTCAACAAAGAAAATAAACAGAGACAATGTCCTCTGCCACAGAACTAATGGATATGAATATAAGCAAGATGTCAGAGATAGACTTCAGGACAGCAATCATAAAGTCAATAGCTAGGTATGAAAAAAGCATTAGTGACAATGTAAGATCTCTAAGAACAGAAATGAGATCTAATCAGGCCATACTAAAAAAATATTGTGAAGGAGATACAGTCTAAACTGGATACTCTAACAGCCAGGGTAAATGAGGCAAAAGAAAGAATTAGTGATCTACAAGATAAGCTGATGGAAAGGAAGGAAGCTGAGGAAAATACATATAGCCCTCTAGTAGCACATGAGAAAAGGATTAGAGAGATTAAGATACTATGAAATGTTCCAGAGTTAGAATTATTAGGATCCCCGAGGGGGTGGAGAAAAAGAGGGCTAGCACATATATTTCAGCAAATCATAGCTGAGAACTTCCCTAATTTGGTAAATGAAACAAGTATTCATATCGAAGAGGCAGAGAGGACCCCTCCCAAAATCAATAAAAATAGATCAACACCCCAACATATAATAGCAAAGCTTGCAAATTTACAACTAAGGAAACAATCCTGAGAACAGCCACAGAGAGGAGGTTGCTTGCATTTGGAAGGAGGAGCATCAGAATAACATTAGACCGATTCACAGAAACCTTGAAAGTTAGAAAGGGCTAGCAAAGACATATTCAGTGTACTAAATTAAAAAAAAAATATGAAGCCAAGAATATTTTATCTAGCAAGGCTGTCATTCAGAATGGATGGAGAGAGAAACAGCTTTCAGGACAGGCAGAAACTGAAAGAATATGTGACCACCAAGCCAGCCCTGCAAGAAATATTAAGGGAGATTATGTAAACCTGGAGAGACTCCCAAGAGTCACATATACCAGAAAGAAACAGAGAAAACCTATAACAACAGGGACTTCACAGGCAATACAATGGCACTAAATTCACATCTTTCAATAATTACTCTGAATGTAAATGAGCTAAATGTTCCCATGAAAAGACACAGGACTTCAGACTGGATAAAAAACCAGGACCCATACATATGCTCATTTTTGAACCTAAAGATACCTCCAGATTGAAAATACGGGATGGAGAACCATTTATCATGCCTACAGACTTCAAAAGAAAGCTGGGGTAGCAGTTTTCGTATCAGACAAATTAGATTTTAAACTAAAGACTAGTCAGAGATGCAGAGGGACACTATATCATACTTAAAGGGTCTATTAAACAAGAAGATCTAACAATTGCAAATATCTATGCCCCCCAACATGGGAGCAGCCAACTACATAAGTCAATGCTGACCAAAATGAAGAATCATATTGATAATGGTACTTTAATAGTAGGAGACCTCAACACTCCATTCTCTGCAATGGATAGATCATCTAAGCAGAAGATCAACACCGAAACAAGAGCTTTGAATGACACATTGGACAAGATGGACTTCATAGATATATACAGAGCATTCTACCCTAAAACAACAGAATATTCATTCTTCCCAGATGCACATGGAACTTTCTCCAGATAGACCACATACTGGGTCACAAATCAGGTCTCAAATAATATCAAAAGATTGAGATTATTCCCTTCATATTTTCAGACCACAATGCTTTGAAACTGGGACTCAATCACAAGAAGAAATTTGAATAAACTCAAATTTTTGGAAGTTAAAGAGCACCCTGATAAAGAATGACTGGGTCAACCAGGAATTAAAGAGGAGCTTCAACAATTCATTTAAACCAATGAAAATGAAAACACATTGGTTCAAAACCTATGGAATACAACAAAGGCAGTCCTAAGAAGGAAGTACATAGCCATCCAAGCCACCCTCAAAAAATCAGAAAAATCCCAAGTGCACAAGCTAACCTTACATATAAAGGACCTGAAAAAAGAACAGCAAATAAGGCCTAAACAAAACAGGTGAAGAGACATAATAAAAATTAGAGCAGAAATCAATGAAATAGAAACCAGAAAAACAGTAGAACAGATCAACAAAACTAGAAACTGGTTCTTTGAATCAATAAGATCAATAAACTACTAGCCAGACTTATCCAAAAGAAAAGGGAAAGGACCCAAATCAATAAAATCATGAATGAGAGATCATGACTAACACCAAGGAAATAGAAACAATTATTAGAAATTATTGGGAATCAAGATGGCAGAGTAGCAGGCTGAGACGACATCAGGTAGCAGGAGATCAGCTAGATAGCTTATCAAACCATTCCAAACACCTACAAATCCAACAGGAGATCGAAGAGAAGAAGAACAACAATTCTAGAAACAGAAAATTAATCACTTTCTGAAAGGTAGGGCTGGCAGAGAAGTGAATCCAAAGCAATGCAAAGATAGACCGCAGGGGGAGGGGCCAGCTCCTGGCAAGCTGCAGAACATTGGAGCACAAAATTAGTACTTTTAAAAGTCTGCTCCACTGAGGGACATCTCTCCAGAGGCTAAACCAGGGTGAAGCCCACGCAGGGTCAGTGTGGCCCCAGGTCCTGCAGGGTCACAGAAGGATCGGGGGTGTCTGATTGTTGCAGAGCTCACAGGTGTTAGAGTGGGGAAGCTGGCTACAGAAACAGAGCTGAGGAGTGAGCTCTCAACTTGGGGTTACCTTGAACCATAATCCATGGCACAGGCCACTGCTCTGTGAGTGGGGTCCCCACAATATCCGGGGAGACTCCCCCTGGAAGACCTCAGGGATCTGCAAGGGTCAGAGACTCCAGGCAGAGTTGTGTGCCAGAGACAGAGATGCTTGGTCACAGGCTGGGTGAGCTCGGAGCACGGCCGGAAGCCAGGGAGATGGGAGTGATTGAGTGCTTTTCTCTGAGGGCATACTGAGGAGTGGGGCCCCGAGCTCTTGGCTCCTCTGGGCTGGAGCCTGGGAGGCCACCATTTTCATTCCCATCCTTCAGAACTCTACATAAAGCATTCAGGGAACAAAAGCTCCCGAAAGTGAATCCGAGCGGATTACTTAGCCCAGTCCCTGGTAAAGGCAGTGCAATTCTGCCTTCGGCAAAGACACTTGAAAATCACTACAACAGGCCCCTCCCTCCCTCAGAAGATCAACAAGAAATCCAGCCAAGACCAAGTTTACTTACCAAGGAGAACAATGGAATTCCAGAGGAGAAGAAAGCAAAGCATGGAATTCATGGCTTTCTCCCCATGATTCTTTAGTCTTGCAAAGTTAACTAATTTTTTTAATTTTATTTTATTTCTTCTGCTAAATTTTTTTTAACTTTTACCCTTTCCTCTTTCAACATTTTTAAACTAGTTTATCTTAACAATACCTTTCATAAAATAATAATAATAATAATCTTTTTTGAACCTTCATTATTATAGTCATATTTTATCCTTCATTGTATCTAACTTTATTTTTTGTATACACATAGGATTTTTTCTTCTAAAAAATTTGGGGTACAACTTCTTCTAATAGATCAAAATACAATGTAAATCTAGCACTAGGATTGTTCTAGTCTCCAGCCCGAGCAAATTCTCTCCACTTTCTTTTGATTCCCCCAAGCAATGTACCTTATCAACTCCTTTTTTTAGAAATTAATACATTTTTTTTCATCTTTATAGACATAATTCATCCCTTCATTGTGTTTACCCTTATATATGTTTTTCATTCTTTAAAATTTTGGGAGGTTTTTTTCTTCTAAGAGACCAAAATACTCCCAAAATTAAGTGGGTGTCCCTGTTCTAGTCACCAGTCTAATATTTATATTTTTTTTCTTTTTTATATTTTTTTCTTATTTGTTTTCTATTTAAAATTTTTTTTTCCTGAACTTCTTTTTACCCCCTTTCTCCCCCACTCCCATGATTTGGGGTCTCTTCTGATTTGTTAAAGCACATTTTCCTGGGGTCTTTGCCACTCTTTCAGTATTTTATTTGCTCCTTCATATATTCTTATCTGGACAAAATGACCAGACAGAAAAACTCACCACAAAAAAAAGAACAAGAGGCAGTACTGAAGGCTAGGGACCTAATCAATACAGACATTGGTAATATGTCAGATACAGAGTTCAGAATGACGATTCTCAAGGTTCTAGCCAGGCTCGAAAAAGGCATGGAAGATATTAGAGAAACCCTCTCAGAAGATAAAAGCCCTTTCTGGATAAATAAAAGAACTAAAATCTAACCAAGTTGAAATAAAAAAAGCTATTAATTGTGGAGGCTGAGAAAAATCAAGGCCATCCCACCTCAGGTTTAGCCTTAACATAAATACAGCCATCTTCGCTCCAGCAGCCATCTGAGACTCCTGTGCCCAACGGCTGATCTTTCCCCTACTTTACTTTAGTTCTAAGGACCCCCGCCCTGTTTTAGTAACAAGAACCCCCACCCTGCTTTGGTTCCAGAAAGCCCCACCCTGCTTTAGTAACAGGATTATATAATAATATTATATATATATATATTATATAATATTATATAATACCCCTGCCTTAACTAAGCTTGGGGTCCAAGTCCCTACTCCACTGTGTCAGGTATACTTGGGCCCAACCTTAAGCTTGTTAAATAAACCTTCATGTGATTGCATTGGTGTTGGCTCCTTGGTGGTCCCTTGGATGCAAAAACTTGGGTACAACATTTGGAGGTCCCACCGAGATCTGGGAGACTCGCAGGACCCCAACCTGGAGGGTCTTGCGCCAGCTGGTGAGTGCACTCCTTTTTATCTATTTGTGCACATAATTTGGGAGCTCCAATCTGCATTTTTACCTGTAAAAATTCCAACTTGTATCTGGGCCAACATTGGCTCAAGCAGACGCGGACACGTGGTGGGCTGTTGTCCCTTGCCTCCACAGGAGGCTTGAGTCCCCCACCGTTTCAGGGGGTTAGAGTCCCCCTAGGCCATCACCAGGGGGTTCGAGTCCCCCATTGTTTCAGGGGGTTAGAATCCCTTAAGCAATCATGAGGGGGTTCGTGGTCCCCCAAGACAGCCAGGGGGTTCGAGTCACCTAGGTGGTCAGGCGTCTTGTTTCTGTTGTCAGTTGTGCTGTTTGTTAAATGTATGCTAGTTGTTAAGTTTATGGGAATTTTTGGAAGAGGCATCCCTTACCCCCACCTGGAGGGCAAGATCCTCATCTATGAGGAAAGCTGGCTGCCATTGCGGTCAGATTCTCTCTTAACTTCCTTTCAATTTTGTCTTCGCGGCCACGCCAGATCATTTGTTTGTGTGAGTGTGTTCTTGTTAATTATTGTAAGTTTATGTGCCTTGTTGTGGACTGAAGGCGTGATGGGACAGACACAGACTAACCCTCTAATGATTAACCTGATGATTAACTACTTCTTGGATGTCAGGGAGAGAGTTCATAACCTGAGCACAGATTACGAAAGGGAAAGTTTCGGACTTTCTGCATGTCTGAGTGGCCAGCTTTAAATGGAAAATGGCCCTGGGAGGGAACTTTTCAACTGCCTATTATCCTACAGGTTAAGGCCATCATCTTCAGAGAAAAACCACACGGCCACCCTGACCTTATATACTCTGACCTTATATACTGGTCTGACAAGACATGATAGAGAATCCTCCCTCCTGGCTTAAACATTTTCTCCCTCCCAAAGCAGGACCTACACCCAACATCCTGGCCCTGTGGAAACCAACTCCTAAGTCTAACAAGAAAGCAGAGTCCAAACCAAAGACTCTGCTTTACCCGGTGTTCCAGGACACTCCCACGGAGGACCTAATTTTTCTGCTGCCCTACCAGGTCTCCCCAGCCCCCCATCTGCCCCTCCAGCAGAGGCCTCAGGGGCTGTCGAGGGAGTGCCACCCCCTCTCCCAGATCAGGGGCCCCCGTGCATGGGCCGGCAGCAGGGACACATGGACGGACCCATTGAGTGGCCCCAGCCTCAAATCTGGGATGAGGCAATTCCATTGTCCTTCCCCTTAATGCCATGGGACCCCCCGAATGAAACAGGGGGAAAACCAATGTTATATCGGCCATTCTCTACTAGTCATTTATACAATTGGAGAACTCAACATGCAAAGTTCTCCGATAACCTAAAGGATCTGATTGGTCTTTTGGATACTGTTCTTTTCAGCCAACAGCCCACCTGGGATGACTGTCAGCAGCTCTTGCAGGTCCTCTTTACCACTGAGGAAAGAGAGCAAATCCAGATGGAAGCCTGGAAGTCCATGCTGGGTGATGACAGACAGCCAACACAGAACTCTGATCTCATAAATGTAGCTTTCCCCTTGTCTTGCCCCATTAGGAACTACAACTTGGCAGAAGGTAAGGAAAGGCTCTGGGTCTACCGCCAGACTCTAATGGCAGGTCTCAAGGCTGCAGCACACAAGCCTACCAATCTGGCCAAGGTATATGATGTAAAACAGGGTAAAGATGAGAGTCCCAGTGGCATTCCTAGAAAGGATCATAGACATTCAGACAGTACACCCCTATGAATCCAGAGGGTCCAGAGGCCAAAGCTGCCATAGTTATGGCTTTTGTTAACCAAGCCACTCCAGACATGAAAAGGGAATTACAGAGGCTAGAAAGACTAGGAGAGAAGAGCCTACAGGATCTGATAGTGGTAACAGAAAGAGTCTACAATAACAGAGACACCCTGGAGAAGCAACAGGCTAGGATAAGTGACCACCATCAGAACTGGAACCTGGCTAAGATCCTACTGGCCATGACCATGGATGGCCCACATGAAAAATAGAGAAGTCTCAAGAAGCTGGCTTCAGGAGAAGGTAAGGGGGATGGCCCCCACTGAGAATGCCCCAAAATGAATATAAACCAGTGTGCTTATTGCAGGAAAGAAGGCCACTGGGCAAGGGCCTGCCCCTGGTTAAAGCAATCCCCCAACAAAAGACCAAAGGCCTCCACTACTATTAGAAGTCGAAGAGTTAGATGACTAGGAGAGTTGGGGTTTGGCACCCCTCCACAAGCCCAGGGTAACCCTTAAGGTGGAAGAGCAACCAATTAAATTCCTATTAGACGCAGGGGCCCAGCACTCTGCCTTGCTACAACTTCAAGGGAAGTTAGCAAATAAGACCTCATGGGTCCAGGGGGCCACAGGCACTAAACAATATTCATGGACTACCTGAAGAACAGTGGATCTCAGCATGAACTTGGTAAACCACTACTTCATGGTCATTCCTGAGTGCCCCTACCCCCGGTTAGGCTGGGACCTACTCACCAAGATGGGAGCCCAAATTAGTTTCCACCCTGAAGAGGCAAAGGTTCTGGATAAAGAGGGACACCCAATCCAGGTGCTTGTCATGAACCTGGAGGACGAATATTGTCTTTACCAAATGCCCCTAGAATCAATGACCAACATTGACCACTGGTTTCAGGAGTTTCCCCAAATGTGGGCAGAAACCAGGGGAATGGGATTGGCCCAACACTGGCCAGTAATATACAATGAACTAAAGCCAGGAGCAGAACCAGTCAGAGTCCGCCAATACCCCATGCCTCTCACAGCACTCACAGGGATCACCTCACACATCCAGCGACTGCTAGACTCAGGCATACTGCAGCCTTGTCAGTCGGCATGGAACACTCCCCTGCTGCTGGTATGAAAGCCACACTCTAATGATTATAGACCGGTACAGGAATTGAGGGAAGTTAACCGACAGGTGATGGACATGCACTATGGTACCAAACCCCTACACCCTCTTCTCCACCTTGCCCCCAAATGAGACTTGGTATACAGTGCTAGACCTAAAGGATCCCTTTTTCAGCTTGCCCTTGGCCCCAAAGAGCCAAGACCTCTTCGCTTTTGAATGGGTGGACCTGGAGAAGGGCATCAATGGCCAACTCACCTGGACTCAACTACTGCAAGGATTCAAGAATTCGCCCACCATCTTCAATAAGGCACTGCATGAAGACTTAGGTGAGTTCCATGCCAAACATCCTAATCTGACTCTATTACAATATGTAGATGATACCCTGTTGGCAGCAGAGGACCAGGAAACATGCCTACAAGGCACCAAGGACTCGCTCCAAACAATAGCAACTCTGGGATACCAGGCTTCAGATAAGAAGGCTCAGATCTGCAGAATGGAGGTGAGCTACCTGGAGTACAAATTAAAAGATGGACAAAGATGGTTAATGGATGCAGGAAGGAGACCATCATGAGAATCCCACAGCCCACATCCATGGAGCCATTTATAGAGAAATAGAACTCTTAACAACAGAAGGAAAGACTACTAAAAACAAGGCAGAAATCCTTGAGCTCCTAAGGGCCCTTTGGCTGCCTAAGGCACTGGCCATTATCCATTGTCTAGGACATCAAAAAGCAGACACACCAGGTCAGGGGAAACAAGCTGGCCAACTTAAAAGCAAAAGAGGCAGCTCTTTCAGTGGACCATGTCTTAGTCACCACAATGCCAGATCCAGGAGCACCGAGCTTGCCAGACAACCCCAACTTCGCTGACACAGACTTACAATGGATTAGGCATCTACCCAGGGCACAATGCCTACATGGCTGGTGGAGAGCTGCAGATCGCAGCATAATCCTACCAGAGGAACTGGGATGGTGAGTCCTATCCAAAATGCACAGGAGTACACACATGGGAACAAAAAAAAATGGAAGACTTGGTGCGACATGCAAAGATCACTATCAAAGACTCCCAATCAAAGATCTAACAGATTGTGGTAAGCTGCCACACATGCCAATTAACTTATGCCACCGCCCATGGATCTAACCCAGGCACCCGGCTCCAGGGGGACTTCCCAGGAGCCTACTGGGAAGTGGACTACACCAAGATAAAACCTGGAAAATACGGATACAGGTATTTACTGATATTTGTAGATACTTTTTCAGGATGGACAGAGGCATTTCCCACCAAACATGAAACCACACAGACCATGACCAAGAAACTACTGGAAGGCATCTTACCAAAGTATGGTTTTCCTGTTAAGATTGGATCAGACAACAGACCCGGATTCATCTCTATGGTAACAAAGTGTGCGGCACTAGTACTTGGGGCAGATTGGAAATTACATTGCACATATATGCCCCAAAGTTCAGGACAGGTAGAGAGGATGAACATAACATTAAAAGAAACCTTGACTAAATTAGCCTTGGAGACTGGCGGGGATTTGGTGACTCTCCTTCCCTTCACCCTATATATGGAGTGAAACTCCCCATATTAGATGGGACTTACCCCTTATGAGATCATGTTCAGTATTCTTCCACCTATTATTCCCAATTTAAAATCTGAGGTGCTTGCTGAGTTTGATGATCACCAGCTCCTTTTCTCCCTCCAAACATTACAACGAACCCATGAGCAGGTGTGGCCTAAGCTGAGGGCCCTCTATGAGACTGGGCCACCCCTGGACCCCCATCAATATCAGCCAGGTGACTGGGTGTATGTCTGGAGATACCAACACCAGACACTTCAATGCTGGAAGGGACCCTACATCATGATCCTGACAACTCCCACCGCTCTCAAAGTCAACGGGATTACTCCCTGGGTCCACTACACCCACGTCCGGCCAGCTGACCCACACGCCAGCCTCAAGGACTTTGTCCCAGAATGGAAAAGTCAACCTGACAAGGACAATCCCCTAAAGCTAAGACTGCACCATTATCACTTACCCCACTAATGTTGCTTACTTTTGTCAAAGACAAAGTCAGTATAGTTCAGTTCATGGTACTCAGACAGCAATACCAACCATTGGACCTTGTTGCTGAGACCAGCCTGGACCCATGATTGGGTCCTTCCTTAGGCTCCTCTGAGAGGGGGAAATGTGGAGTCCAAGAAAAATTAAGGCCATCCCACCTCAAGTTTAGCTTTAGAATAAGTACAGCCATCTTAGCTCTGGCAGCCACCTCAGACCCCTGTGCCCAAGGGCTGCAGTTTCCCATACTTTGCTTTAGTAACAAGAACCCCTATTCTACTTAGGTTCCAGAGACCCCCACCCTGCTTTAGTAACAAGAATCCCCACCCTGCTTTAGTAATAGGAACCCATAAATACCCCTGCCTTAACTAAGCTCAGGGTCCAAGTCCGAACTCCGCTGTGTTGGGTATACTTGGGCCCAACCTTAAGCTTGTTAAATAAGCTTGTTAAATAAATCCTTGTGTGATTGCATTGGTGTTGGCTCCTGGTGGTCTCTCAGATGTGAAAACTCGGGTACAACATTAATGTGGTGCAATAAAACATGGAGGCCCTTACTGCTAGGATAAATGTGGCAGAAGAAAGAATTAGTGATATAGAAGACCAAATGACAGAGAATAAAGAAGCTAAGCAAAAGAGAGACAAACAACTACTGGACCATCAGGGGAGAATTCGAGAGATAAATGATACCATAACAGGAAACAACATTAGAATAATTGGGATTCCAGAAGAAGAAGAAAGAGAGAGGGGAGCAGAAGGTTTATTGGAGAGAATTATTGTGGAGAATTTCCCTAATATGGCAAAGGGAAAAAGCATCAAAATCCAGGAGGTGCAGAGAAGCCCCCCTCAAAATCAGTAAGAATAGGTCCACACCCCATCATCTAATAGTAAAATTTACAAGTCTCAGTGACAAAGAGAAAATCCTAAAAGCAGCCTGGGATAACAAGTCTGTAACATACAATGGTAAAAATGTTAGATTAGCAGTGGACCTATCTACAGAGACCTGGCAGGCCAGAAAGAATTGGCATGATATATTCAGAGCACTAAATGAGAAAAACATGCAGCCAAGAATACCATATCCAGCTAGGCTATCATTAAAAATAGAAGGAGAGATAAAAAGCTTCCAGGACAAGCAAAAACTGAAAGAATTTGCAAACACCAAACCAGCTCTATAGGAAATATCAAAAGGGGTCCTCTAAGCAAAGAGACACCCTAAAAGTAGTAGACCAGAAAGGAATACAGATAATATATAGTAACAGTCACCTTACAGGCAATACAATGGTACTAAATTCATATCTCCCAATAGTTACCCTGAATGTACATGGGCTAAATGCCCCAATCAAATGACACAGGGTATCAGAATGGATAAAAAAAAAACAAAACCCATCAATATGCCGCCTATAAGAAACTCATTTTAGACCTGAAGACACCACCAGATTTAAAGTGAGGGGGTGGAAAACAATTTACCATGCTAATGGACATCAGAAGAAGGCTGGAGTGGCAATCCTTATATCAGATCAATTAGATTTTAAGCCAAAGACTATAACAAGAGTTGAGGAAGGACACTATATCACACTCAAAGGGTCTGTCCAACAAGAAGATCTAACAATTTACAAAATCCATGCCCCTAATGTGGGAACAGCCAACTACATAAACCAATTAATAACAAAATCAAAGAAACACATTGACAATGATACAATAATAGTAGGGGATTTTAACACTCCCCTCACTGAAATGGACACATCATGCAAGCAAAAGACCAACAAGGAAATAGATGCCTAAAGTGGCCAGATGGACATCACAGATATATTCAGAACATTCCATCCCAAAGCAACAGAATACACATTATTCTCTAGTGCACATAGAACATTCTCCAGAATAGATCATGTTTTGGGTCATAAATCAGGTCTCAACCAGTACCAAAAGATTGGAATCATTCCCTGCATATTTTCAGACCACAATGCTCTGAAGCTAGAACTCAATCACATGAAGAAATTTAGAAAGAACGCAAATACATGGAAACCAAACAGCATCCTTCTAAAGAATGAATGGGTCAACCAGGAAATTAAAGAAGAATTGAAAAAATTCATGGAAACAAATGATAATGAAAACACAACAGTTCAAAAATCTGTGGGACACAGCAAAGGCAGTCCTGAGAGGAAAATATATAGCAGTACAAGTCTTTCTCAAGAAACAAGAAAGGTCTCAAATACACAACCTAACCCTACACCTAAAAAAGCCGGAAAAAGAACAGCAAAGAAAGCCTAAACCCAGCTGGAGAAGAGAAATAGTAAAGCTCAGAGCAGAAATCAATGAAACAGAAACCAAAAAAAAAAAAAAAAAAATAGAGCAAATTAACAAAACTAGGAACTGGTTCTTTGAAAGAATTAATAAGATTGATAAACCCCTGGCCAGACTTATCAAAAAGAAAAGAGAAAGGACCCAAATAAATAAAATCATGAATGAAAGAGCAGAGATCACAACCAACACCAAAGAAATACAAACAATTATAAGAATATACTATGAGCAACTCTATGCCAACAAATTTGACAATCTGGAAGAAATGGATACATTCCTAGAGACGTATGAACAACCACAACTGAACCAGGAAGAAATAGAAAACTTGAATGCAGACCCATAACCAGTAAGGAGATTGAAACAGTCATCAAAAATCTCCAAACGAACAAAAGCCCAGAGCCAGATGGCTTCCCAGGGGAATTCTACCAAACATTTAAAGAAGAATTCATTCCTTCTCCTGAAACTGTTCCAAAAAATAGAAATGGAAGGAAAACTCCCAAACTCATTTTATGAGGCCAGCATCATTTTGATCCCAAAACCAGACAAGGAGCCCATCAAAAAAGAGAATTACAGACCAATATCCTTGATGAACACAGATGCAAAAATTCTCACCAAAATATTAACCAATAGGATCCAACAGTACATTAAAAGGATTATTCACCACGACCCAGTAGGATTTATTCCAGGGCTGCAAGGTTGGTTCAACATCCACAAATCAATCAATGTGATACAATACATTAATAAAAGAAACAACAAGAACTGTATGATACTCTCAATAGATGCTGAAAAAGCATTTCACAAAGTACAGCATTCTTTCTTGATTAAAACTCTGCAAAGTGTAGGGATAGAGGGTACATACCTCAATATCATCAAAACCATCTGTGAAAAACCCACCACAAATAACATTCTCAATGGAGAAAAACAGAGAGCTGTTTGGCTAACTAAGGTCAGGAACATGGCAGGGATGTCCATTATCACCACTGCTATTCAACATAGTACTAGAAGTCCTAGCCTCAGCAATCAGACAACAAAAAGAAATTAAAGACATCCAAATCGGCAAAGAAGAATTCAAACTATCACACTTTGCAGATGATATGATACTATATGTGGAAAACCCAAAAGACTCCATTCCAAATGTGCTAGAACTTGTATGGGAATTCAGTAAAGTGTCAGGATAGAAAATCAATGCACAGAAATCAGTTGCATTCCTATACACCAATAACAAGACAGAAGAAAGAGAAATTAAGTAGTCCATCCCATTTACAATTGCACCCCAAACCACAAGATACCTAGGAAGAAACCTAACCAAAGAGGCAAACAATCTATACTCAGAAAAGTGTAAAGTACTCATGAAAGAAATTGAGGAAGATACAAAGAAATGAAAAAAATATTTCATGCCCATGGATTGGAAGAATAAATATTGTGAAAATGTCTATGCTACCTAAAGCAATCTACACATTTAATGCAATCCTTATCAAAATCCCATCCATTTTTTTCAAAGAAATGGAACAAATAATCCTAAAATTTGTATGAAACCAGAAAAGACTCAAACATCTGGAGGAATATTGAAAAAGAGAGCCAAAGTTGGTGGCATCACAATTCCGGACTTCAAGCTCTATTACAAAGCTGTCATCATCAAGACAGTATGGTACTGGCACAAGAACAGACACATAGATCAATGGAACAGAATAGAGAGCCCAGAAATAGACCCTCAACTCTATGGTCAACTAATCTTCGACAAAGTAGGAAAGAATGTCTAATGGAAAAAAGAGTCTCTTCAACAAATGGTGTTGGGAAAATTGGACATCCACATGCAGAAGAATGAAACTGGACCATTTCCTTACACCACACATGAAAATAGACTCAAAATGGATGAAGGACCCAAATGTGAGAAAGGAATCCATCAAAATTCTTGAGGAGAACACAGGCAGCAAACTCTTTGATCTCAGCCTCAACAACTTCTTCCTAGGAACAACGCCAAAGGCAAGGGAAGCAAGGACAAAAATGAACTATTGGGACTTCATCAAGATCAAAAGCTTTTGCACAGCAAAGGAAACAGTGAACAAAACCAAAAGACAACTGACAGAATGGGAGAAGATCTTTGAAAACGACATATCAGATAAAGGGCTAGTATCCAAAATCTTTAAAGAGCTTAGCAAACTCAACACCCAAAGAACCAATAATCCAATCAAGAAATGGGCAGAGGACATGAACAGACATTTCTGCAAAGAAGACATCCAGATGGCCAACAGACACATGAAAAAGTGCTCCACATCACTCAGCCTCAGGGAACCTCAAATCAAAACCACAAGGAGATACCACCTGACACCAGTCAGAATGGCTAAAATTAACAAGTCAGGAAATGACAGATGCTGGCGAGGATGTGGAGAAAGGGGAACCCTCCTCCACTGTTGGTGGGAATGTAAGCTTGTGAAACCACTCTGGAAAACAGCATGGAGGTTCCTCAAAACTTTGAAAATAGAGCTACCTTATGACCCAGCAATTGCACTACTAGGTATTTACCCTAAACATACAAATGTAGTGATCCAAAAGGGCACATGCACCCAAATGTTTATAGCAGCAATGTCCACAATAGCCAAATTATGGAAAGAACCTAGATGTCCATCAACAGATGAATGGATAAGAAGAGGTGGTATATTAAAAAAAGAAAAATGGAACACTATGCAGCCATCAAAGGAAATGAAATCTTGCCATTTGCAAAGCCTTGGATGGAACTAGAGGGTATTATGCTTAGCAAAATAAGTCAGTCAGAGAACGACAACTATGGATCTCCCTGATATGAGGAAATGGAGATGCAACATGAGGGGATTTGGGAGGTAGGAAAAGAATAAATGAAACAAGGTGGGCTCCTGAGGGAGTCAAACCAAAAGAGACTCTTAATGTCACAAACAAACTGAGGGTGGCCGGGGGAAGAGGGGTAGGGAGAGTGTGGTGGGGTTATGAACATTGTGGAGGGTATGTCCTATGGTGAGTGCTGTGAAGTGTGTAAAACCTGGTAATTCACAGACCTGTACCCCTGGGACTAATAATACATAATATGTTTATAAAAAAATTTTATTAAAAAAACAATTATTTGAAATTATTACCAGCACTGGGAAAATTGGACAGTTATGTATAGAAGAATGAAACTTAACCATCCTCTTATATCATACACAAAGATAAACTCGAAATGGTTAAAAGACCTCAACATGAGACAGGAATCAATCAAAATCCTAGAGGAGAACATAGGAAGTAACCTCTTCAACATCAGCCACAGCAACTTCTTTCAAGATATGTCTCCAAAGGCAAAGGAAACAAAAGCAAAAATAAACTTTGGGAACTTCATCAAGAAAAAAAAAGCTTCTGCACAGCAAAGGAAACAGTGAACAAAACAAAGAAGCAATCCACGGAATAGAAGAAGATATTCACAAATGACACTAGAGACAAAGGGTTGATATCCAGGATCTATAAAGAACTCCTCAAACTCAACATTCAAAAAACAGATAATCATGTCAAAAAATGGGCAGAAGACATGAACAGATACTTCTCCAAAGAAGACATACAAATGGCTTACAGACACATGAATAAATGTTAATCATAATTAGCCATCAGGGAGATTCAAATCAAAACCACATTGAGATACCACCTTAACACCAGTTAGAATGGCCAAAATTAATAAGACAGTAAACAACTGTTGGAGAGGATGTGGAGAAAGTGGAACCCTCTTCTTACACTGGTGGTAGGAATGCAAGTTGGTGCAGGCACTTTGCAAAACAGTTTGGAGATTCCTTAAGAAATTAAAAATAGATCTACCTTATGACCCTGCAATTGCACTACTGGGTATTTACCCCAAAGATACAGATGTAGTGAAAAGAAGAGTCATCTCTACACCAATGTTCCTAGCAGCAATGGCCAAAATGTGGAAAGAGCCATGATGCCCTTCAACAGATGAATGGATAAGGAAGATGTGGTCCGTATATACTATGGAGTATTATGCCTCCATAAGAAAGGATGAATACCCAACTTTTGTATCAACATGGATGGGACTGGAAAAGATTATGCTGAGTGAAATAAGTCAAGCAGAGAAAGTCAATTATCAAATGGTTTCACTTGTTTGTGGAGCATAAGGAATAACATGGAGGACATGGGGAGAAGAAGAGGAGAAGGGATTTGAGGGAAATTGGAGGGGGAGATGAACCATGGGAGACTGTGGACTCTGAGGAACTAACTGAGGGCTTTGGAGGGGAGGTGGGTGGGAGGTAGGGTGAGCCTGGCGGTGGGTATTAAGGAGGGAGCATATTGCATGTAGCACTGGATGTGGTGCATAAACAATGAATTCTGGAACACTGAAAAGAAGTTGAAATAGTAAATAAAAATTTTAAAAAAGAAAGAAGAAAAAAACCCTTATGCTTTTCTAATGACACCATTAAGGAAGTGAAAATGCAAGCCACAGAGTGGAAGAAAATATTCTTGACACAGATATCTGACAAAGTACTGGTATCTAGAACATTTCAAGAACTCTTACAATTCAATATTAAGAAGACAGCCCAATAAAAATAGGTAAAAGATTTAAACAGCTCACACAAAAGAAAATATACAAAGGGCTGATATGAACATGAAAAAAATGCTCAGTAAGTACAGATTTTAAAAAGAGTTACTTATTTATATATTTATTTGAGAGAGAGAGAAAGCATGTGCACGTGTGTGGGGGGAGGGGAAGAGAGACAGAATCTGGAGCAGACTCCCCACTGAGCAGGGAGCCCAACACCAGGCTGGACCCCATAACCCTGATCATGACCTGAGCCAAAACCGAGAGTCAGACTCTTAATTGACTGAGCCACCCAGGAGCCCCTGAAGTAAGTGCAAATGTAAACCACACTAAAATAACACTATACCCAATACACTGGCTAAAATTTAAAAGATTGACAGTCTCAAGTGCTGATGGGGATGCAGAACAATGGGAATTTACATGCAGGGCTTGTGGGAGTGTAAAATGGCAGAGTGGCCATTTTTCATAAAATTCAATATCCACCTATCACATGACCTGCAAATCTACTCCTCAATATTTATTCAAAAGAAATGAAAACATATGTCCACAAGAGAACTTGTCCACAAGTGTTTCTAGTGGTTATTTTCCTATTGTCCCAAATTGCAACAACTGAAATGTCCATCTCCCAGTAAATGGATAAACAAATTGTGATAAATCCATGCTATGGACACAGTCTAACAATAACAAGGAATAAACTACTGATACCCACAAGATACTTACATCTCAAAAACTGCAGAGGCTAAACACAAAAAAGGGTGTACTGGCATGATTTTATTTATATGAAATGGTAGAATAGACGAAACAATCTATATTAATAGAAAGCGCAGCAGTGGTTGCCTGGCATTGGGTATATGTGGGTGGATTGACTGCAAAGGAGCCTTAGAGGAACTTTGGGGGGTGATGGAAATGTCCCATATCTTGTTTGTGGTAGATTTAAAGGTCTATTAATTGGTCAAAACTCATTGAGTATACACAGCATGGGTGCATCTTTCTTTGTGTAAAGTTGACATCAATCAAGTTAATTTTAAAAATAAATAACTAAACTGCTCAAAGGAGCCCAGAACCCTCAGACCTGATAATTGCCTACTGCTTAAGTTGTAATCTTTGGAATGTCCCTGTAGGAGGAGAAGACACCATGTGTCTTATAAATAGCCCATGAACTCCTCTAAACCCTTCCTGCTATTTTTATTGGAGCATGGGGGGAGGGGCAGGGGAAGGGTGGTGCCTTTGAACTCTCTTTTATAAAGGAATATACTGCACTCCAGACTTTCTTTTATTTTTATTTTTTTTTTAATTTTTTATTTTTTATAAACATATATTTTTATCCCCAGGGGTACAGGTCTGTGAATCACCAGGTTTACACACTTCACAGCACTCACCAAATCACATACCCTCCCCAATGTCCATAATCCCACCCCCTTCTCCCAAACCCCCTCCCCCCGGCAACCCTCAGTTTGTTTTGTGAGATTAAGAGTCACTTATGGTTTGTCTCCCTCCCAATCCCATCTTGTTTCATTTATTCTTCTACCCACTTAAGCCTCCATGTTGTATCACCACTTCCTCATATCAGGGAGATCATATGATAGTTGTCTTTCTCTGCTTGACTTATTTCGCTAAGCATGATACGCTCTAGTTCCATCCATGTTGTTGCAAATGGCAAGATTTCATTTCTTTTGATGGCTGCATAGTATTCCATTGTGTATATATACCACATCTTCTTGATCCATTCATCTGTTGATGGACATCTAGGTTCTTTCCATAGTTTGGCTATTGTGCCCTATGACCCAGCAACTGCACTATTGGGTATTTACCCTAAAGATACAAATGTAGTGATCCAAAGGGACACATGCACCCGAATGTTTATAGCAGCAATGTCCACAACAGACTTTCTTTTAGAGTCTACTTTACCAAGGTCTGAATTTAGACTCAGGAGAAAAACCTATTCCTAAAGTTGTTTTTTTAGCATTCTTCCCTTCTCCTCTCCGCAACTTAGATTCCAGACAAGGCATTTCATGAAGATACTTACTTTTAACATTAAAGTAAACGATATTAGTTCTGTTTTGAGACTACAGTGATCGACTTTAAGACAACTAGAGTCTGCCAAGATTACCACAATTCCTGGATTTCCAGGTGAGTAGTAAATCAGAAACATCAGGCTTACATAAGAATGATCTTGCTTTTTCTCTGATTTGCCTTCATTGAAAAGAAAATTTATTATGTTTGTTGGCATAGTAAATGCCTTAAAAAGCTTACCTGGGCAATCTTTCACACAGCTGTGCAAACCAGGATTTTTTTTTTTTTTTAATTTCCACTTAGCATGCAGTTTACACAAATAAGCAAGTTCTTTCTCTGTTGTTTATACTAGCAGCACACAGAATGTCTTCTGGATTGTAAGTCAGGGAAAAAAGAAAAACAACCAAGTCCACATTTATGACCATTAAATTCTACAAATACCAATTTGATTAAAGCTATAGTATAACCATTGCACTTTTCATTCTTTCTCATTCCAATAATTCTATCTGTTCTTATGCAATGGCCCATTTCCAGGTTCTTGCAAGTTTTATACAAATAAAACTTCAATGCAGTCACTGATTTCAGATCTTTCAGTGACTACTTGATTAAGGTTTTGTTCTACTCATTTCCTAACAAAATTAAATATTTAACTATTATATAAATATTGAATACAGAATTTGATTCATTCTAACTCAGCTTCTGAGAGTAATTTTCTTATGAGTCTGTCAAATTTTTTAAATCACATTAGTCTTTTCTTTTTTTAACTCTAGACCAGCTTATATATTATTCATAAAGTAGTAAAGGTTAGCTAAGTGATACTTTGTACTACTCTTTATAGTTAATTGTCACAATATCACTGAAATAGATCACAACCACCAGAACTACGTGGCAAGCAGTTTTTAAGTTCTAATTCTTGAAACTCTGAGGTTTGTTCTCTTCCCAGCAAGCCTTTTGGAGCTAACTAAATCTAGGTCCCATCCAGGGTGTCCATGAGCCTCTGTTCGGGCTCACACAGAAGGAGAAGCAGGGTAATCCCATAATTAACCACCTGAACTAGCACACTTCTGAAAGCAAGGGGTAAGCTATTATAATCACTCTGGGATAACAGTCAATGTCTCTGGCACACTGAGATGTGTTATTATCAAGCTGTCACTGTTCAAGCTGTAGCAGAGGTCTGAACTGGACCATGAACTTATCCGTCATCCTAGCAATATTATCTACAATTTCTCAGGAGACTAACGGGCATGGTAACCCAAAAAAAAAAAAAAAAAAGAAAGAAAGAAAAAGAATCAGGTCTCCTGTTTCCATGAATATAAGATGTATAAATTCAGAGGTGACAATTTGGGGGCAAGCCAATCAAAGTAGAAGCTCTTAATCTTGGAAATCAAATTTTTCATTGCTGGCACCCTGCTGCTCATCACCCCAGGCTTCAATTCCACGACACCTCCTGCCCGAGACCTGCAACTGACAATGAGGCATCAGTGCTAGGTTAGCTGGTACCCTCAAGCCCTGGGAGGACTGTGCAGCTTTGGAAACCCTATGCCACCTGTGCCTTCATGTAAGAAGAGGTTTGAAGCTGGAGGGAGCACAAATACAAAGAGATAGTATAAGGAAAAAGGGGCTGGGGAGAGAAAGAGAGTAGTGTGTCAACATATTCCCTATATGAATAAGAGGAGTTCCAGAATGAAGGAAAGAACAGAGAAGGCAGGGTGGGAGAGGGAAGGAGTGAGTATGAATGAAACCGTTTAGGTAAATTTTCCCAAACTGAAAAGTTAATCCTCATTTTGTTTAAAACCACTGCATGCCAGAAAGACAGCATGCTCCTTTAGTCTGACCCAGAACAGATCACTGTAAAACTGTCATGTGAAGGAAGAGGAAGAAGGGAGCTGGGAAGGAAAGGGTGGAGTGTGAGGCCGCAAGCCGGGGAATGTGGCAGCTGCCGGAAACTAGAAAAGGCAAGGAATGGAGTCTCTCTTCAAACCTCTGCTGACACTTGATTTCAACCCAGTGATAGTGACTTCAAATCTTGGGCCTTCAGAACTGGAGAAAAATAAAACTCCACTGTGTTAAGCCTCCCAGTTTGTGAACATTTGTTACATCAGCCCCTGGAATTCAATACCACACGTTGCCCCAGGGGCAGAGCCATTCTGGAGCACCCAGGCCATTCTGGAGCAAGTCAAAGCTCTAGGTGGGATTTCTCTACAAGACAAAATGGGGGGGGGGGGGGGGGTGTGCTTGATGGCATCTATTTGTCTAAAGTGGTGAATTAGACCACTGGAGACACTTTGGGCATTGAATTTGTTATAAGTATAAAAACAAAATCAAGCTAGGTGTTTTTTTTTTTTCATTCATCAATAATATTTATTTTTTTAAATTTAATTTAATTTAATTTTCAGTGTTCCAAGATTCATTGTTTATGCACCACACCCAGTGCTCCATGCAATATATGCTCTCCTTAATACCCATCACCAGACTCACCCAACCCCTACCCCCTCCCCTCCAAAGCCCGCAGTTTGTTTCTCAGAGTCCACAGTCTCCCATGTTTCAACTCCCCCTCCAAGTTCCCCCAACTCACTTCTCCTCTCCAGCTCCCAATGTCCTCCATGTTACTCCTTATGCTCCACAAGTAAGTGAAACCATAGGACAATTGACTCTCTCTGCTTGACTTATTTCACTCAGCATAATCTCTTCCAGTCCCACCTATGTTAACACAAAAGTTGGGTATCCATCTTCTGATGGAGACATAATGCTCCATTGTATAAATGAACTGTATCTTCTTTATCCATTTGTCTTTCGAAGAGCATCTTGGTTCTTTCCACAGTTTGGTGACTGTGGACATTGCTGCTATGAACATTGGGGTACAGATGGCCCTTCTTTTCACTACATCTGTATCTTTGGGGAAAATACCCAGTAATGCAATTGCAGGGCCATAGGGTAGCTCTATTTTTAATTTCTTTTTTAAAAAATTTTATTTATTTATCTGAGAGACAGAGATCACAAGCAGGCAGAGAGGCAGGCAGGGGACGGGGGAGCGGGGAGCAAGCTCCCCACTGAGCAGAGAGCCCTATGCGGGGCTTGATACCAGGACTCTGGGATCATGATGTGAGCCAAAGACAGAGGCTCTAGTCCACTGAGCCACACAGGTGTCCCTATTTTTAATTTCTTAAGGAATCTCCACACTGTTATCCAAAGTGGCTGCACCAACTTGCATTCCCACCAACAGTGTAAAAGGGTTCCGCTTTCTCCACATCCTCTCCAACATTGTTGTTCCTTGCTTTGTCAATTTTTGTCATTCTAACTGGTGTAAGGTGGTATTGATGACGTTTTAGAATATAAGTCAGGTACGGTGGGGTGAGGTCCAGGGCCAATGACCAAGAAAGAATTCTTGAGACATCTTCAGTGCAAAATAGTGGCTTATTAAAGCATGTGGACAGGACCCATGGGCAGAAAGAGCTGCTGCTCCAGGGCTGTGAAGGGTGGTCCATTATATTCTTGCAAGTGGGAGGGAGTCAGGGATGGTGTAAGTCTCTAAGGAACTTTGGAAGCAAGGTTTCCACGACCTTGAGGGGCTTCTATTATTGGGGAAAAGGTTATTCATTACTGGTAATAAAACTTTTGTCCTGAGACCCTTTAGATCAGTGGGCCATATGCTTGGGGATAATTGTCAACACTATCTTAGAGGGTTTAGAGATAAAGGAAGTTCCCAAAGAAATTGTTAAAGTAGGCTCACAGGATCCTGGTTGGGCATAGGGGTTGGTGGGTCAGGCTAGGATAGCCCTTTGCCCTTAGCGAAGCCTTAAGGTGGAGAATCCCTAGAGGAATCACTCTGCCTATTTCAAGGGCTTGTCAGTGGGTAAGGAAACTTAATAATTTTTCTTCTGCCTCTGTTTCCCACATTAGTATCTCAATGTGGTTTTTTATTTGAATCTCCCTGGTGGCTAATGGTGATGAACATTTTTTCATGTGTCTGTTAGCCATAAAACCAAGCTAGTTTAAAAAAAAAAATTAATCCTAGGGGAAAGCAGAATTGCTTAGGTAAAGGGAGAAAACAAAAACAAAAAACACTGTAAACTACACAGCTCACCCGTAAGCAGCATTCACATAGTCCTAATAATACGAATTATTCTGTTACTCCTTTGAGAAGCAGAAGAGTAGAGTATTTTTGTGGTATTGTCAGTCTCAAATTTTTATCCTCCAAATTGTGAAGTTAATAGACATGCACAAAGAAAAACCAAGTTAAGAATATAGGCATACTACTTAGAGATGTGGAAATAAAAAACAATATAGTAAGTTTCAAAAGTTGAAAGCTGTGGATGCTAGGGAGGAATAAATGTAGGAAGAAGTAGGAGGGTCAATACTGCTGCTTGTCTTAAGAGGTTGCTTCTTTTTTCCTTTTTAATTATATTTATTAACATATAATGTATTATTTGCTTCAAAGGTACAGGTCTATGAATCATCAGTCTTACACAATTCACAGCACTCACCATAGCACATACCCTCCCCAATGTCCATCACCCAGCCACGCCATCCCTCTCCCCCAGCCCTTAGTTTGTTTTGTGAGATTAAGAGCCTCTTACGAGATTTTGTAGAAAAAAATTTTTGCCTACGTATAGGCATGTATAATTTTGGTAAAAATGAAAATGAAAAATCAAAAACTAGAAAAATGATGAAGACAAAAGAGTTGGTCATATTCTAGGACTCATAGAATACAAAATAAATGGGAATTCTAAAACAAATTTCATAGCTTTGCGCAAATAGGTGGTTGTGACCAATCATTACATTTTCAGTGGCTTTATCATATCAGGATTCAAAAGGTACTATATTTTGAACCCCTTGAAGGTGCTCTGGAAAACTACTGGAAGGCACATGGACAGTGTGCAAAACATTGCAGATGAGGCCTACATTCGATCTGTAATGGAAAAGAGCAACTGGGTCCTGTTAGTCATCTCTCCACTTCTCTATTGATGATTCTGGATCTTTTCCTTTCTTCTCAACCTCCTTAAACATACCCATTCCAGTGCTTTCTGTCAGCAAACTGCGACCATTACAAAGACATCAACTCTGTCTGCGCAAATACTTTTGTTTACTTGAGAATGCACTTCCAGGAGGACTCTTGGTGAGAAGAACTGTCTTAGTTTCCAGTAAGGGAAATAGAAAACTATTTCAAACAAAGGGGATTTAATACAGAAAACTGGTGGCATAATTGCTGGAAAGATCACAAAAGGCATGTTAAGGCCACACAGAACATTAAGAACATTCAGCCCCTGGAGTGCTTGGAGAACAAGAAGAAAGTGGTAATAAGGCAGTCAGCACTGAAACCTTAGCAAGTAGCTAATATGCATCCAAGTTTGTCCTATTTCAGGCTCTTTTTTAAGCGCTTTAAAAGGATGATCTGTTTTCCTCAGACAACTCTTTTTTTTTTTTCAAAGATTTTATTTATTTATTTGACAGAGAGATATCACAAGCAGATGAAGAGGCAGGCAGAGAGAGAAAGAGGGAAGCAGGCTCCCTGCTGAGCAGAGATCCCGATGCGGGACTCGATCCCAGGACCCTGAGATCATGACCTGAGCCGAAGGCAGAGGCTTAACCCACTGATCCACCCAGGCGCCCCTCCTCAGACAACTCTTTGATGATGTTAGTCATCCTCATTTTATAGATAACAAAATTGAGACCAAAGACACTTAAACAAAAAATCCAAATGCACACAGCTGGTAGGGTTAAGGTCTGCCTGGGGTGCCTGGGTGGTCCAACTGGTTAAGCATCTGCCTTCAGCTCAGGTCATGCTGCCAGTGTCCTGGGATCGAGTTCCGCATTGGGCTCCTTGCTGAGCAGGGAGCCTGCTCCCCCCCCCCCACCGCCTGCTTGTGCTTTCTCTCTCTCTCTATGACAAATAAATAAATAAAATCTTTAAAGATTAAAAAAAAAAAAGAAGAAGCAGTTGGACATTAGTGCAGGCAAAGAGAAAACAGAACTCTGAACACCCTATGTGGGATTGAGAGAGAAGAAATATAGAATCCAGGAAAAAGAGGGAGATTAAAATTTATATGTAGGGAAATATTTAACCTAATGAAATCAAGATATTAATTGAAGTTGGCATATTGCAAAAAAAAGTCAGGGTGTGAACGCTGGCTCAGTGATCTTTCCTTTCTGATTTGACTTGGCTAGAGAATAAACGGAGGAGATTGGCTTAACACCCTCAGATCACGTGGGTGCAATGGGTCATTACTGAAGCAAACAACCTGTGCAATGTATCAGCTTTATGTACTCAAGCAGAAAACAGTATAAGGATTCACCAGTCTCCTGCCTTGAAGAGAAAACGGAGCCATGAGCACAGCAGGAAAAGTAAGCAAAAAAACTTTTTTTTTCCTTTCAGAAATATATTCTTATTATATAATACACAAAGAGATAGTATTAATGAATAATTTAAAATTCACATGAAAATTAGAAATAATAATGTACTTAGGGGTGCCTGGGTGGCTCAGCTGGTTAAGCGACTGCCTTTGTTCTGCTCCGGTTGTGATCCTGGAGTCCTAGGATTGAGTCCTGCATCCGGCTCCCTACTTGGGAGTCTGCTTCTCTCCCTGATTTCTCTCCTCTCATCCTCTCTCTCTCTCTCTCAAATAAATGAATAAAATCATTAAAAAAATTTTTTTTAAATAAATAAGATGTACTGAAATACAACAACATTATGTGCTTCAATATGCTATTCTACTACACTACAATGAAAATCGGCTATTCCTCTGTTAAGAGTATTTATAGACAAATTTATTGTGACAAAACTGGGACTTATTTCTTATCAATTATTTTGAAGTATAACTTATAGTACACTTATAGTTGATGAGTTTCAGAACACTTTTTTCTAAAAAAATTTAGCTCTTTGTACACCTGAGTGTCCTGTCTGAATTCAGTTTTAAATGCTATGCAATGGCAATTTAATGTTTCCTACAGCATTTGCTGTAATTTGCAGAAGTCACATGAGAAAACTAAGAGTACCTTCATGAAATCATGCAAAATATCTGTTTATGCATTGTCTCCCTATCTGTTCAATTAAAAGGAAAAATATTTTTTAAATTGTCTTGTTAATAATTGGCTTATGCAAAGTTCATGTAAAAAGCAGTGGAGGGTTTTTTTTTTTTTTTCTGTTGAACTGGGTGATCTTTAAATTTAATTTCTATTTCTCAAAAAAAAAAAAGGCAATTCCTAAATATCTTTATCAAGAATGAATAGCATCTGTACCTAATAGTCTTGACTTCCTATATTAATGTGCAATAGGTATGGCCAATCACTAATAATTTGCAAACCTAAAATTCTATGTTCTTAATCAAGAAGTTATCTTTATATGAAGAAACCATAATTTAAATGTGGGTTTTTTTTTTGTAATCATATATTTAGGAACGCAGGGAAGTTACATCTGACAAAAGGTCTATGACAGGAATTTGATTCAGAGAACTTTATCCTTTGAAGCTTCCTATGAAATCTCTTACAAAAGGCATATCGATTTCAAAGCATTAGAATCATCAAGGTTAAGCAAGCCAATATCAGCATGCAAATTCTGAATTAAAAGGGTCTTATTGGGGCGCCTGGGTGGCTCAGTGGGTTAAAGCCTCTGCCTTCGGCTTGGGTCGTGATCCCAGGGTCCTGGGGGGGATCGAGCCCCACACTGGGCTCTCTGCTCCGTGGGGAGCCCGCTTCCTCCTCTCTCTCTGCCTGCCTCTCTGCCTACTTGTGATCTCTGTCAAATAAATAAATAAAATAATTTTTAATAAATAAATAAATAAGCGGGTCCGGTTGTGGCATAATCCAGGAAATTTCCATAGAAATCCTATGGAAATCCTTTTCTGTTTCTTGTTTTTTGTTTTTTTGTTTTTTACAAAAAAGTAGTAAGAGTAACACAGTTTGAATCACTTATTAGCACCGGGAACACAGATAACCGGTTCCAAGTCTTCCATAGATCACGTCTATTTGTTCAGGGTGCTCACGGGGGCAGAGAAACACGCAAGTGGTCATGCAACATAAACAATTCATGTTGTTTAACTGCTTAATTGCAAAAGCCTGTGCAACTGTTTTCAGTATAGGTGTTATGCTAGGAGTGGACCCCACCCACAGTATGCTATCTTGCTAAGAGAAATTAAAGATTCAGAGGTTTCTGCACACACTGTGATACAACACTCCTGTTGTATCAGTAAGATCTGCTGAAAATCACACAGGCCACCAGCTGTCAGTTTTCTCATTGCAACTCTCTTTATTTTCATTCATTACTAGTTACCCTTTACAATGGCATTAGGTTTCAAATGAAGAACAGTTAGGAAAAAGGAAAGTTAAATATGCCAAAACTCAGCTTAAAAGAAGGAGGTCAGAGAGCAAAAGCGTAAACCAAATGTATTAATGAAAACAATCCTCTCCTTTGGATGCAACATCAACACTTTCAGCTTTGTGCAACACCATTCATGTTTATCCTTCCTGCATTCTATTGTCCTCAAATGCCAAGAGGCAGTAATATCTATTTTATAAGGTGGTTATGAGAACTTAATAAATCAATACTGTAAAACACTTAGGATAGTGCCTGGCACATAGAAATAATTCAATAAACATTAGTCACTGCTATTACTACTGTTGTTGCTACTACTATTTAACCTTTGTTAATCTTTCACTGCCATGGGGTAGCAAACAAAGTTGGATGATTCTTTTTTAAGTTGGAGTCTCTGGACAGCCAGCTTTGTGACTTTTGGGGAAATTATTCAATTAATTACTGAGTCAATTGAGCTCAATCTTCTTAGTTGTAAAATAAGAACAAAAATTCAATAATACTGCTATGGTAGCATCATGTGAGGTTTACAGATCAAGCATGTAATTCACCCAGAACAGAATCCTATAATTAGGACCTATCTACATTAGTGTTTTTTCCAAGAGCTTTCACATTTTTTGTGGCATTGACTATGGTCAATGCAAAAGTCTTGCAAAGTGGAAGGATTTGACATATAAATAATGAAAATGAATTGTCAGAGGATATATTCCTATTGAAGATTTTTTTTTTTTATCATATTTGCAATTACATCAGTTCTTTTTGGAAAAAACTCCCTTACCCATATAAGCTTTGCAACAATGAAGACAAGCTTTTTTGTTTGTTTCTTTTTTTGTTTGTTTTGTTTTATTTTGTTTTGTTTTTAAGAGAAGGAACACAAGCAAGTGGAGTGGGAAGAGGGAGAAGTAGGCCTCCCGCCCAGCGGGGAGCCCGATGCGGGACTCCATCTCAGGACCCTGGGAGCTCAGGATCCTGGGATCATGCCCTGAGCCAAAGGCAGACACTCAACAGCTGAGCCACCCAGGAGCCCCAAGACAAGTTTTATATTACATTCCCAAGCACTAAAAACATGTTTTCACCTTTTTATTTTAAAGAACTTCCATGAGTCGCCTGTACAAGCTAGAAATTCAAGCACACCATTCTCCCATTTTTATATATATACATGCAAATTTGTGGGTGTGAGTGGGTGCGTACAGCTATAACCTGGGCAATTTTTGTTGCAAATCTAATATGGAAGAATTTCTATACATACATTTGATGAAAAAGACAGTACTACCAAAGCTAACTGCCAAATGAGTGATGCAAACAAGTAGCACACACAAACAGTAGGGAAAACAAAGTCAAGAGAAGAGAACAGGCAAATAGAGAAAACGAAGGCATTGTAGGCAGGGAGGCAAATGTGCAAAGGAAATAATAAAGTTAGATCATTTGGGTTGCAGCAGAGAACTGAGCAAGAAGGCAATAGATTTCATGTGAATAGCACTATACCTGTCAGCAAAATTATTTCGATTCAGAACTTCATGCACTAGCAACAGGTGTGGATAAACAACCAACTTAAGGACCACATTAAGAAATATAAGAAAGAAACATCCCTTGGAGAAGAAAAACCAACATACAGAGGCCCAAAAGAATATATTCCTTTTTATCTCAATATCTCATTATAGTTAATTCTGTTTCTCTTTCCTTGTGTTATTGCTTTGCCTGTTGTTTAAAAAGGTATTTTTATTCTCTTTGTAAATCAGAGGTCCTTCATGTCTATGGAACCCTTGTTAGTTTCCAGACATGGGGATAGATGTTGCACATAACAAAATGAAAGTCACTCTCCTTGACTTTAAGAGTGGGGAAAAACTGGTATCATCGTTCTGTTCAATTTTCAGGTAATCAAATGCAAAGCAGCTGTGCTATGGGAGATAAAGAAACCCTTTTCCATAGAGGAGGTCGAGGTCGCACCACCTAAGGCCCATGAAGTTCGTATTAAGGTGAAACATTTTTCCATTGCTATTTAGTTTTAGGTTTAAAAATTTCAGAAAATGGTAAAATTGGAAATAAGCAAAAATCCATTAAAAGGCACTTTTTATATGGTGATCCAAGCAGTGGAATTACATTTATTGTCAAGAAAGATGTACATACAAATCATCACATTTTTAAGAAGGAACCAAGGAGTATATACAGGATAATCCTAATAAAATAAAAAAAGAACTTATGCGTTTGTACAGGAAAAAAGCACAAAGGGATATACATCAAGATTTTGAAATCAATTAGCATCAGATGGTAAAACTTAAGTGACAATTTTCTTAGTGTTAACCTGAAATTTCTACTTCTATAAAAAAGGATATATTCTTGGGCGCCTGGGTGGCTCAGTGGGTTGGGCCGCTGCTTTCGGCTCAGGTCATGATCTCAGAGTCCTGGGATCGAGTCCCGCATCGGGCTCTCAGCAGGGAGCCTGCTTCCCTCTCTCTCTCTCTGCCTGCCTCTCTATCTACTTGTGATTTCTCTCTGTCAAATAAATAAATAAAATCTTTAAAAAAAAAAAGGATATATTCTTATATATTAAATAAGATTTAAATATTTCAGAAACAACTATTTTATGGACTATTCCAAATTATTTGATGAGGAAAAGGAAAGGGTCTTTATCTTTTATAAATCTAAATATCCTCCCTTTACTGTGTAGATGGTGGCCTCAGGAATCTGTCGTTCTGATGATCACGTGGTTAGTGGAACGCTTGTCACACCTCTCCCTATAATCTTGGGCCATGAGGCAGCTGGCATTGTGGAAAGCATTGGAGAAGGAGTGACTACAGTAAAACCAGGTACAGAATTCTCACTTAAGGAATGTGTCTCAGTTCAGGACCCCAAGATCATCCAGCCTGGAAAGACCTTACAGAAGGTCATGGCAAAGCTGGGACTAGAACATAGGTCTCCTCCTTTCTTTCCTCCCTGTCTGACTCAGACATGTGTGCATTCATGCACTCATAAATTCTCTCGTTCAGCAAGTGCCTTTTGAGTACCTACTAGATGTCAGACACTAGGTTAGATCCCAGGGACACATCAGGATTGAGAAAGATGCAGTGCCTGCCAAAGTTAGAGTTCATAAACAAATAATTTCCATTTTACTGTTGCTGAGTATTGTCTTCTGTCAGGTCCAAAAAGAATGACAAATGAGATAAAATAAGAAAAATTAAGACTATGTCCTGATCCTCCAAATCAGTGTATGGAAACTGTTCCATGCTGATTTCACAGGATGGGGGCCATGAGTCTACGATTAAATCAACATGATCTCCTCTTAGATGGGAAGAGGAGCCCATTCACTGGTTTCCTCTCCCAGTATGGCCTCCCATCGTGAACACTAAATGAATGAGACAGTCTAAATGGAAGGGAAGGAAGTATACCCAGCAGAAAACATCCTGCCATAAGCAATATCTGTTTTAGTACCTTTAAAGTGGTTAAATGTGATTGGTGATAAAGTACTACTTTATCTTTAATATTTATTTTATCCTATAGAATATCCTATCCTAATAGTTTAACAATTAAGGGGTGACATAGAAAATTTCCATGTCATCATCTCCATATACAATTTATGTATTAAATGTTATGACCTAACCACTTTTCTGGGTTTTGTGGATAGGTTGCTTAGGTGATTAAAAATAAAAATTCTGTCTAATTTTAAAAAATCACTTTAACAGTAAATGTGTCCTCCCCCTTACCAAATACTTAATTGGCCTATCATCAGAAAATAATAAAATAAATCATCTGGCTTGAGTTTCAGCTCTTAATCTTTCCTTTAGTTAGAAATAAATTAATAATAAATGACACACTTACTTTTTAGCTCTGTTCCTTCTACCAAAGCAGAAAAAATAATTAACCAATTCGGTTGCCAGATACAAACATTTGAAAGACAGTTTTTTTTCCTCTAAGAGCACGCCTAACTCATTGTTGAGGTCTACAGAGGGATTTGGTGAGTTCTTTTTGTTCCATTTTTGTTAGTTTTCCTTTAAAAAGCAAAACAAAATCCTAAATGCATAGTCACTCTGAAAAGCCAAGAAATGGCTGCTGAAATATGCATTTTTACTTCATCCCAAACTATTAAAACTACTGAGGACAACCAGGCATCTAATGGACCGATGGCAGCCTGCTCACAGCTGAAAGTTGTATTTACAGTTACAGGGAGAATATTTAAGGTTTAATTATCAAGGATTTATGAGATGGTATGTATAAAATCCCCAAGAGAAAAGGCACCCCATGAAAGAGAACTATTAACACAGGAGAAATAGTCCTTTAAATCCACATTGTTTCCTATATTCGCATGTCCTCTTTGGGAATCTTCAGGCACATACAAACCCAGGCCATTAACAGTGCTGGCAGGGAGGGACCAGTGACTTGGTGGTGACTGAGCTCTATTTCTTGGAGATTTTCCAAAGACACACACCTCTAATACATACACATAAGCTTCCAGTTCTTACTGCCTTAACTCCTGAGTAGAAATTTAAGAAGAATGTGTTTTATACCTTCCAGGTGACAAAGTCATTCCACTCTTCACGCCCCAGTGTGGAAAATGCAGTGTTTGTAAACACCCGCAAGGCAACCTCTGCTTGAAAAATGAGTAAGTTTCTGATACTCTCCTTACACAGCCAATGGATTTGTGCATCGGTTATGTCCCTGTCTTATGCCCTCTGTGTCTATGTGTTGTGTTGGCCAGTCTGAGCAAGCCTCGGGGGTTCATGCAGGATGGAACTACCAGGTTCATCTGCAGAGGAAAGCCCATCCACCATTTCATCAGCACCAGCACCTTCTCCCAGTACACAGTGGTGGATGAGACTGCAGTGGTCAAGGTCGATGCAGCCGCACCATTGGAGAAAGTTTGTCTCATTGGCTGTGGATTTTCTACTGGGTATGGGTCTGCAGTCAACGTTGCCAAGGTAGGAATGACAATGGGTGATAAAATTGGTTATACTCAGACTATTAGGAACTAAAAGGAGAGCCATTTCTCACAGTAATCAGAGATCACTCTTCATAGATTTGCTGGTAGCTTTCTGCCTTGTTACCACAATAACATTGATATACTCTACAAAATTTAGGTTATCAGTTATGAGCACAAAAATGGCCTCGGAAGGAATTGAAGAGCATTTCCTAGATAATTCATCTGTTTACCACAGATGAAAAAGCTTTTGATGCTTAGTTAGGCAAAAGTAAAGTTGTAATCTTCACAATTATTATTACAATTATTCTTCTCTACTTGTTCTTTATGTGATCACTAAATTTTAGATCTGGGAGCTTATTTAGTAATTTACTGTATTGCTATCACCAATATGCATCAGGTAGAGTAGGTTCTGTGAGCTTCTGAGGCAGCAGACGTCAGTGAGATGAAGGAGTTGCCTCTGAGGAACATCTAGCCCACGGACCTCTACTCCCAGAATTAAGACCAGCAGTAGATTCCAAAGCCTTATGTGTCACACTTCCAAACCAAGAGTCAGCAACCCACCTACTCTGTGGATCCTTGAAAGGGAAGTAATGAAGCTTCAATAATGCATTTGGCATTTAGTCCAGTCATTACAGGATTTCACTGCTACATCTCGCTGCACACACACACACACACACACACACACACACACACATACATTTTAAAGGTGGCAGATTTTAAAGAGCAAGGCCTCTTTTCTCAAAAGGTTGGAAATCTCACAGTATCCCTTAATTTTATGAAATGGAGGCTCAGAGACATAAAGCTATTTGCCGAAAATCTCACAGCTGGTTAGTGTGAGAGCAGCCACTAGCCTTTCTCTTAAAACTGCTGAATCATAGGGGCACCTGGGTGGCTCAGTGGGTTAAAGCCCCTACCTTCAGCTCAAGTCATGATCTCAGGGTCCTGGGATTGAGCCCCGCATTAAGCTCTTTGCTTAGCAGACAGCCTGCTTCCCCCTCTCTGTCTCTGCCTGCCTCCCTGCCTACTTGTGGTCTCTCTGTTAAACAAATAAAATCTTTTTAAAAATTGCTGAATCTTAAGTCATGATACATAAATACCTTCACCTTTAAACCTGAATCACAAGTCTCAATTTTTTCTAAGTAAGGTAAAAAGTGGTGCTGTTTCCCACAGAATGATTACTTGGGAAAGGAGAAATATAGTCAGCCACCCAGAAGGCTGACCATAGAAGTTTAGATTTACTAACGGACCAATTTAAATCATTGAGTGCACTTGTTTTCCAAATTTCTGTGGCTCTAGCATTAGGTGCTTTGTGCGATTACATCATCTGTTTGAGCAGAGCAGAAGCAAGGGCACCCGTAATAATTAATTTCAGCCATTAATAAAATACAGACCAACTTTTCAGTGCACTATTGTTTATTAGTACATTCTTAAAAGCAGGGATAACAACCGACAAGATCACAGCAGTCTCAAGCTGTATTATCTTAGTTATCTGTTAAATTTCCCCTGTTCTCAGGCTTTCCTCTAAACTAAGGATAACTTTTTTTATGGTTCACAGCTCATTTCTGTTCTCGCGATACTGGTCATGATACTGAAAGCTAATGAACCAAGGAATTAATTATTGAGGATCTGTTTGGATTATTTTTCAGTATTGCAGAATAATCTTTCCACTTATTATTTCATTTCCCCAAACTTGCATTTCTGTGCAAAAAAAGCTGGGCATTGGTGGCTTTGAGCTATTAGATTCTCTTCAAGATGGGGCTCATTGGCATTTAGAGCTTAAAGATCATCCAATGCACTGGCTCCAAACCTGGGCTTCCCATTGGGGTCACCTGGGAACTGGGTCCCACCAGCAGAGACTCTGATGAAAATGATTATGAGCCATGACCTGGGCACGGAGACGTTTTAAACCTCCCCAGGTGAGTCTTACGTCCAGCAGAGTCTAAAAATCACTCATCTAATTCAACCCTCTTAATTTCAACACAAAGCAACTAAAGCCGAAAGAGATTTGACAGCCGGTTGGACCTAAGAGTTTGAATAGCTTCTCATAACAGACAAGGCATGGCACTTTCTTCAGCTTAGATAATTTCTAGTAATCATTATTTAATCCATTCTTGCATTTTCTATAAATATAGGTCACCCAGGGTTCCACGTGTGTGGTGTTTGGCCTTGGAGGAGTCGGCCTGTCCGTGATCATAGGCTGCAAAGCAGCAGGAGCAGCCAGGATCATTGGGGTGGACATCAACAAAGACAAATTTGCAAAGGCCAAACAGGTGGGTGCCACTGAGTGCATCAGCCCTCAGGACTACAAGGAACCCATCCAGGACGTGCTGAAGGAAATGAATGGTGGCAGTGTGGATTTTTCATTTGAAGTCATTGGGCGGCTTGACACCATGGTATGTAACAGGAAATGCCCTGAGATATTGGTTTCTACATTCCAGGGTGTACTTTTAGGCAGCAGAATATAAATATTATATATAAATAATATTTTTAAAACTATGAATGGTGGTTTTCTATCCCCTGCTGGTTACCTGGTATATTCAATTTATTACTATGAGAAATCTTTAATTCCATCAGCTAAGCAAATCTGTCTCAATAGTTCCCCTTTAGAGAAGGAAGAGGGTCTCTTTTTTTTAATTAAGTCATTACAAATTTACTTTGTTAATTTTTAGTAAAAAATTTCAAATTCAAGTAAATATAGATAATATAAATTCTGTTTTCAGACTGCCAAGTTTGACTTTTCCCCACATTCTTAAGAAAAATGGTTTAACAATTTTTTATGTTTTAATAAGTTTTGATTTCTTTTCATATATCATACTTTGGCCAGAAGAGATAATGGTCAATTTTAGACCAGTATCGTTTTATTAATAGAAAATATTACATTTTACCATTTACCACACTGCCCCATTTTGCCACAGCAGACAGCACAGTGCCTGGCACAGAGTTAGCATCCAATATCTATGTGTTGGGCTGAATGCTTTAGAAAGTCAAAAAATTTTTCCCACCAAAAATATTTAAGAGATACATATTGTATAGCATGGTTTATAAATTACATGAGTTAACACACGTAAAATACCTAGCACAGTGTCACCTGTCAGATGATAAGCCCCATAAACAGTAGCTAGTATTATTGACATGCAATACTGTTTCTTTTTTTTTTTTTTTTTAAGATTTTATTAGTGACAGAGAGAGAGAGCACAAGCAGGGGGAGCAGAACGGGGAGTGAGAAGCAGACTCCCTGCTAAGCAGGGAGCCCGATGTGGGACTCGATCTCAGTACCTGAGATCATGACCTGATGCATAAACATCTGAGCCACCCAGGCGCCCTGCAATACTGTTTCTGATCTTGCAGTGTTTCCATCATCATTGGAATATGCAAAACGCTACTTTCAAATAATTATAAATATCATCAATTGCAATGAGGAACACATCTCCAGTTATAGTCCACCTAACCAGAACTCTCTAGAATCCTACTGAAACAGTCTCCAGAAGCCAACAAATCCACCTTTTGAGGTTCTCCAGTAAATCCCAGGAGTGCTGTAATAGGGGGCACTGCCCTAAGAGTTAAGCTCTTCATAGCCTTGACAATATGCCAACTTCAGAGAACAGAAGTTCCAAGGGAATCCAACTTTATTCAGGGTGGTAGCATTTCTTTTTATGCCTTTTTTCTGTTGTTTTCTCTCTCTTTTCTTCTGTGAAATTGGATTTTTACTTCATGTGAAGATACCAAATACCACCCAACAGCCACATGTTCTGAGGTTACCTGGTCTCATATACATCATATTCCAAAATCAAAGGATGAATCCTTATGTATTGCTGGGGCAGGAGGTCCTCAACAATTCTCTTACAATGGAACATGTTTAAAAACTTGATTGGAGGGGCTAGTCTTTCTTGTGAAGTTCCAGGAGGCCATCAAGTGGATAAGAGACCAATTTTGATGACGTAATTGATCTTATATCTTGTTTGCCATCAAAACATGTGGTTCAAAGTACTGCATTCAAAATATCGACTTGATAAATAAATGAAAAATGACTTAGTCAGCTGCCTGAGAGCCATGTAATGACAAAACAATAATTTTACTTGAGGACTCAGACTTTATATAGATATGTTTGTAATGATGTTTGCCTCCATTATTTTATAAGGAAGAATTATGCTTGCACAAATTATTCATCCACTGGTCTCACTAAAAAAAAAGATTTTCTGGACATTTCCTAAAATCACAGCATGATTCTAGGCACAATGGGGAATAAAGAAACAAAAGACATTATCTCTTCCCCGAACACACTCACAATCTAACTAAATCAGTATTGCATACCATGCATCATGAGTGGGAACTATCAGAAAATTCACTTTAATGATGCTAAATACTAATTTTATTCTAGGTGGCTGCCTTGTCCTGCTGCCAAGAGTCCTATGGTGTAAGCGTCATTGTAGGAGTACCTCCTAATTCACAAAATCTCTCTATGAACCCCATGTTTCTACTGACCGGACGTACCTGGAAAGGAGCAATTTTTGGTGGTATGTGGTTAGGCTTGATGGCTGAATTCTTATTAACCTCAGGAGTTCTTCCCTTTTACAAGTGACAAAACCGGGTTTTAAAAAGCAATATGGTTAAAAATAAATTAAAATTCCTTTATAAGCTATAGGCTCTAAATCAACTAGATTTATGGATCTGATGCACACAGAAGGTTCAAAGACACAATTTTTGGTGTTCCCATAAGTTAACTAGAATCTTCCAGTACCCTTCTTTTATACCAATGATGGCACAAGGCACTGAAATATCTCACAGGACCCAGGAAATCCATAGCAGTCATTCACGTGTGCCCTCATTGCCTAAAATTAGGCTAAATTTTCTCCTTGATTTTGGGAACAAGCACCTATGGTATAATTTCATTATGGAGAGCTAATAATTAAGAACCCCAGTTTATCCAGGTGGATTAAAAAAAAGTCTAACATGGCAAAACGATATTGAAACACTATCTCTTATTAGCCTCAGTAATAGTAGTCTGTGGGACATAGCACTTTCTATAAACTTTCCTCTTAATTCTGCTTGGAAAGTCTCCTCTCCAGTTCTCCTTTTACCCATGCCTGAAACTTACAATGATGTCATTTTCTTTTTAGGCTTTAAGAGTAAAGATTCTGTCCCCAAACTGGTGGCTGATTTTATGGCTAAGAAGTTTCCACTGGATCCACTAATAACCCATGTTTTACCTTTTGAAAAAATAAATGAAGGATTTGACCTGCTTCGCTCTGGAAAGAGGTAGATATTAAATTTATTTTTATGGTGGGTATGGGTCAATAAAGAAAAAAGGTGAAAGAATGAAAAAATACTGGAGTTCCTTGTTTCTCCATTTGTAGTTCAGTCTTTGGATATAAAGAACAATTAAGATTGTATTGGGAGAAACTAAAACAATTGCTTTCTTACTTCCTCTTCTACTGAAACCAAATTCTTTTGGTTACAGTGACTCTGAATAATCAGAACCACTCAGCTTTACTTACTAAAGAAGAGTCACCCTTGCAAGGAAAAGAATCAGTCACACAGTCTTAATTTGAAGTCACTGCAGCCTCTGTCTGGCCACCTATAAAGGTTGAACTTTAATGGCTACAAATAAATTTAAATTATATTAAGGGCCTATTTCATTAAGGAAGCAGGTAGAACTACCTTGATATTTTTTTATAAACAGATATCACTAATTTTTTCATTAAAAAACACCTTTTTTTTTTTTTTTTTTTAGTTTACAAAGAACTTTTCACAACTAAAAATTATAGGCATACCTTAGAGGTATGGTGGGCTTGTCTCCAGACCACTGCAATAAAGCACATATGCAGTAAAGTGAGTCAAAGGAAGTTTTTGCTTTCCCAGCGCTTATAAAAGTTACTTTTACACTGTACTGTAGTCTAGTAAGTGTACAATAGCAGTATGTCTAAAAAACAGTGGACATACCTTAGTTAAAAAATATTGTGTTGCTAAAAAATGCTAATCATCATCTGACCTTTCAGTGAGTTGTAATCTTTTTGCTGGTGTCATTGGCTGCTGACTGGTGTGGGGGTTGCTGAAGTTTGCAGTGACTGTGGCAATTTCTTAAAATAAGACCGCAATAAAGTTTGATTCTTCCTTCCACCAGAAGACTTAGAGACCACTGCAGTGTTATTAATTGGCCTAATTCAATATTGTTGTGTCTTGGGTGATAGTCGCAGGAAATAGAGGGAGATGGGAACAGCTAGTAGCAGTCAGAATACACACAATACTCATGGATTAAGTTCACTGTCTTCTATGGGCGCATTCATGATAGCACCCAAACAATTACATAATACATAACAATTACCTAATAACATCGAAGATCACTGATGACAGGTTAGCAGAACAAATATAACAACAATGAGAAAGTTTGACATATTGTAAGAATTACCCCAATGTGACAAAGAGACAGGAAGTGAGCAAACGCTGTTGGGAGAAGTAGTACTGGGAGACTTGCTCAACACAGTTGCCACAAACCTTCAATTCATAAAGAACGCAGCATCTGCAAGGAGAAAGGGTGAGGGATGCCTGTGTTGTAAAGGGGAATGCTCTTTTAAAGGCTGAAGTCTTTCTTACATTTTCTTCCATGATTAGGAAAATAAGCCGATTTCATTTCCTACCTCTAACATTTAACTATAATGACCACCTAAGAAGAATTCTGTCGTCTGCATTTATACATGAGGTATAATTTGACCTAGGCAGTTATAGCTAACTCCCACCTTCTAGTTGCATCGCCTATAACTTTTTCTGCTATCACACACTTCTCATGAGGTTTTCAACTTTAAATAAATTTCTTCAGCACCCGCACACATAACATACTGGGCAGTCTGACAAATCTTATTGAGGAAGGAGAGCACCAGATTTCATCCTTTCTGGAAAGTAATTTGGTTAATTTGCATCAGAAACCTTTAAAACAACTTAGATCCTTAGTCCCAAGCAATTCCATTTCTGGGAAACTATTCTACAGAAATAATCAGAGACACAAATATACATCTATTTAAGCACACTCATCTATTATCTATATTATCAAAACTTGGAAACATACTAAAGTCCAACATTAAGGGGATGGTTAAATAAATTCCAACAATGTACTAGAAATCAATGAAGCCATTAAAAAGAAGTTATTTCATGAAATTTGGAAATTCTCAGATTGTAATTTTAAGTTACAGAATTGAGAATACAAACATATATAGGATGACCCCAAGTTTTCAATATGAGCAGTAAACAATTGACATACTCTAAAAAAAAGTTGATCAAAATTCAAGAAAATATTAGCACTGATTATCTGTGTGTATGAGATTACAAGTAATTTTTATTTTCTTCCTCACACTATCTTTGTTTCTAAAATTACATATATTTTCCTTATTAAATATAAGAATATATATATATATATATATATATATATATGTATTTAAGGCACAAAGACCATCTTTTTCTAAAAGTATATATCCATCAGAAGATAGATTATAGGAAGGACAATAGTTCCAGTGTAAATATTACATTTCTAATCTCCACAAGAATGAAGTTTCTGAATACAAATCAACTTTATTATCTATTTCTAAGAATCCTTCAACATTTCTTTATCAAAGCTCTATGAAACCTTCAAGATGGTCTTTATTACATTCTGGTTCCTTTAGGCAAGTTATCTATCATTTTTTAATTTCTGCAACTTTATATTTAAATTTAAATTCTCATACCCCACACTAGATATGTGACCTGGAACAAGTTATAAACCTCTCTCTCAGTGTTTTTAATCTCTAAAAAGGAAACATTATGACCTGCCTCCTAGCATGGTTGCTTCAGCTGAGGTTTAAATGATAAAATATATAAAGAGCATTTACAGAATATATGACAAACAGCAAGAACTTATTACACACCATTACCCATTGTTGTTTTGCATTATTATGCCAGATATGCATGCTCTCCAAAGTGATTTTTGGAGGATGTTCATATACAGTGAAGCCTAAATGACAGTCCTACTCAGGATGTTATGATTGAGCTTAAGGCAGGAGAACACACAAGAGAGGACCAGCAAAAGAAGACCCACCATACTACTTGACTTGACATGAATGCAAGGGATGTGAACAAAGTAGAGGGAACCACTGCGACAAGGCTGAACGTTCCTTGAACTCTCACATGGAAGAGGGTGGGTTATCTGAACAGTAAAACAACTAATATATCTTTTATTTCCTGTTGCAGCATCCGCACCATCCTAACATTCTGAGACCATATGGATGGCTTCATTGCAGCAGGCTTTTGGCTCGTGAACCTTCTGGAACGAGCAGCCAAACAACATCACCAGTTCTGTTCTTCAGAGATGCAGTCAACAAATCATGCATGAGAGCTATCCAAAAGAAACAAAAATTCATGTGAAATCCTTTTTCAAGCCAATGTTTAAAATTCAAGTGAGAGCTAGATGAATCATTAGCTGCATAGTTGAATCCAGTAAACTTTCCTTCTTAATCATTCTACTCATGTTGAATTATGGCATCTTTCCATTGAAGAAAGACAGGTATTTCTTTGACTTCTTGAATTTCTTTTACCTGTGCCACCCTTAGTCCCTGAAACCTAGGGGAGAAGGTCTTCATTATACTTTATATGATACATAATGACCTCCAACATACATTGATTAGCTACTGTGCTTGAACTCTTCTATTTCTATTTCCACTGTCTATATTTTCCTTTTTATGAAATGTACCAAAGTCCTAAGGGAAACGCTATCATCTGGGAAAGGATACACTTAGATTTACCAGTAGGGAAGGTCTAGAACCTCTATATGCAGGGAATTTCTTTCTTTCTTTTTTTTTTTTTTTAAACTGAAGTGTAGGGGCGCCTGGGTGGCTCAGTGGGTTAAAGCCTCTGCCTTCTGCTCAGGTCATGATCCCAGGGTCCTGGGATCAAGCCCCATGTCAGGCTCTCTGCTCCATGGGGAGCCTGCTTTTACCTCTCTCTCTCTGCCTGCCTCTCTGCCTACTTGTTAACTCTGTCAAATAAATAAATAAAATCTTAAATAAATAAATAAATAAATAAATAAATAAAATCTTAAAAATAAACAAACAAATAAATAAATTGAAGTGTAGCTGACATACAATCTTATATTAGTTTCAGATGTACTGATGTAGTGCTTCAACACTTATGTACATTATGAAGCGATCAACACGATAAATTAGCTACTATCAGGCACCATACAAAATTGTTACCATACTATTAGCTATATTCTAAAAACGAGGAATTTTTTAGGGAAATGTCACACATTTTTATATGACAGAGGGTAGTACACTTACTGCTTTTCATACTGTCCACAGTGAAAATGCCATTATTCTTTAAACAGAGCAGTTTCATGCTACATGTGATAAATATGAGGTTCAAATATTAAATGTTAAAACTGAACTATTCCTAGAACCATATTCAAAAATCTGTAATTTTTTGGTACTTTATTGGCCACACAATTAATTATTACAATTAACTAAAATGAGTCATAAGGTAATTAAAAGGTAATATGGTGGCTTGAAGTGTAGGGATCAGAAAGAAGCAGCTGTGGACCCAACATGTAAAATGGGGAACTAGGAAATGCACAAACATCCAAAGTGATAGATTTTTTTTTTTTCAGTAAACATACATGCATATACAGATGTGCATTTTCAATCTAGAAGTTTTCTAGTAACTATCATGTCTTAAATCTATAATCCTGGAATTAATGTTATTTTTTGAATATGCAAGAGCCTGTGGTACTTACCCATTTGTCCATGCTTTCCCACTCTTGAGGGAAGATTTGCATTTTAAGCTTTATCTCCAGATGTACTCTTTTAAGGGGTTTTGTCTCTCTCTAAAAGTGTTATTTGTTTGTGTCTACAGTTTGTTTGATATTGTGGAAAGGACTTCAGACTGAGAGCAAGTGATCTAACACCTACATAATGGTGACCTTCCCTAAGTCTCTCAACCTTTCTGAGGCCGTTTCATCCATTGCTTTAAAGAACTACTTAAAACACAAGGCCCATGAAACCTTTTTGTTTGTTTGTTTTAAAGTATAAAAGATTAATTTAGTGCCTTTGACACATTTTTTTATTGTGGAGGATGTATGGTATCAGCACTGACAGATCACACAGATACAAAGAACTCTAGCTTATGACAATATTGAGGGTTTATCCCAATTCTGCAAAAGAGCTTCTTTTTTTTTTCTTTTTATTTATTTGACAGACAGAGATCACAAGTAGGCAGAGAGGCAGGCAGAGAGAGAGGAGGAAGCAGGCTCCCCGCTGAGCAGAGAGTCTGATGTGGGGCTCCATCCCAGGACCTTGGGATGACCTGAGCAGAAGGCAGAGGCTTTAACCCACCGAGCCACCCAGGCGCCCCCTGCAGAAGAGCTTCTTAAAGATGCTGTGAAGGCCTCAGAGCAGCAGGCTTCAGATAAGAGATTCTCCATAGACTGAAATGTCGAGGACCTAACACCTGTGTGTTGATTATTAACCAACGATGTGTTTCCTATTAAACAACGATCACATATGGCACATACACCTCACCCCTCAGGACCACACTCACCAGGTGATTCTGAATTTTCTGCAGGCCGGGATAGAGCAGATAACACCTATCCACCCCCTATCTGACACATAGTTTACAGTCTCAGACCAACACTTTAGTCACAACAAAAGTGGAAGGAAAAGAGAGGGATGCCTTTTCCGTCAGTGCAGAAATGTGGAGGGGAAAGTAGCTTGCAAACAAAATGTGAATCAGTGTGATAAAATGATGCCTGTGTCAGCTGGACTTTCAGTGAACACCAAACCAGCAGCTCTTAACTATCAGCACCATTCGCCCAGATACCCCTGAAGTTTCAGTCCTGTCCAGCAGACAGCCTGACCATTGTACTTCTTTGTGCCTGTTTCTAATGTCTGTGCATTGGCAATGCATTGAGAGGTGATGTATATCTGATATATTCCCTTGAAATAAATTTCCAGCAAACTTTCTAACTTTTTAACTATTGAAAAAGAGATTTAAAACTTTTGCTTAAATCATGCCCAAATTATGGACTGTGCCTCTTATTTTTAGAAATCATTTCTTACCTTTAAAATTTTCAAAGGAAAAAAAAAAACTGAGGTACTGGTGAAGTCCCCAAGTAAATGTGTTCTCTTTTCTCCATGCTGCCAGTAGACCAAATCAAAAGCCATCGCCCTCCCCCCAAAAAATGTGTTTGAGAACATGTGTGGATGAGAAGTGAGATTTATAGATCGCAGTCTTTGCTTCATGAAGCTACCAAACTTTTTCATTCTACACCTAAAACTTATATTACACTGTATGTTAGCTAACTAAAATTTAAATTAAAACTTAGGGCAAAAAAAAGTTACCCTTTTTCTCTTTGTTATGTAATTCAGTGATTGTAAAAAGAAAAATGAAGGTTTGTTGTATTTTTGATGCTGGCATGAGGTTTACTTTGTCAACTTTTATTCATATATCTGGGTATAAAAAATTCTGTCCAAATGTTTACTATGAGATTAGCATTATGTTTTGAGGTAAACAGAAAAATTTATACTACTTGATAAACTATTGTAAATTTTAAAAGGTTTCTTTACCTCAATTAACGTAATGGACCAATAAATCTTAAAAAAACAAACAAATAAACAAACAGATTACTCTACCAGGCCAACACAGCTTCATAAAGATTAGACAATATGATGCTAGTGATAGGGCTCTGTCAACATGGAGTGCCATGTACACATAGGGCATAGTTTAATTGTTTTGTCAAAGAGGCTGAGGGAGATATTTATGGTTAAGGCAGTTTTCAGAGTGGTTCTAAGAAAACACCATGGAATACTATGGGTCCCATATTACTCAGCATACCAATGTTTTATGCTGGTGCTGCCAGAGAATGAAGGCATGGTTCCAAATGCACACAGCACAAGAGTGGGCATAAAATCCTACTGGTTGTCCAGAGGCCTATAATCACCTCCAACACTCCTTCCTCCCAGGCTATGGGTAGCAAGTGGAGAGTAGAACCGGGCATGTCACTGAGTGGCACAGTTCTCCATGGAGTATCTGTGGGGGAGTTGGGGATAGGTACCTTCCACACCCAGCACTGGATTGACATTAAAGGGAAAAGAGGCAGGTTGAAATCCAATGTATAAAAATGGTATCCTGATGAGGCTATAATGGTGCATATGGTCATGGTGTCCAACTGGTCTCCAGCAATGAAAATTTTGACTCTAGAACCAAAAATTTCCATATTGCTGTTTTCCTTTAAAAAATATAACTGTGAATATACATAACTTGCACTGACTTTTATCCAGCCCCAAATGCTGAGTCAAATTGAAGAAAATTTTCAGTTTCCTGAGAAAAAATTTCATGTTGATGGTGTAGCTAATAGCTCTGATACAGTGACACGGCTCCTTCTGAAATAGTAAATAAGCAAAAAAGAAGCAATAGGATTTCTTAATTAACCCTTTGCCATTTTATAAATCATGTAAGCTGGTTTAGGATTAGAAAGGAAGTCCTTTTGATAGAACCATTAGAAAATTACTCAGAAGTTGAAGCAGAGTGAGATCAAGTCTGTATTTGAAAATTACATTTCTTAGACACTTGACTACTTAATTCTGTTAGTAAATGATTATTGCACAAATAACCTCTACTAAATGTTCCCTGAAAATGTTAAAATAACAATTTTATTGAAGTTCACTAAGTTCTATTTGTCAAAAACCTAATAATACTTGGGAAATGGGTCACCAAATAAAAAGAGAAACCAAAATTAGGGAGGCAAGAACAAAAGAAGAATGGGAATATGAGACTCGGGGCCAAACACAATTTCGATGAGGTTAACGGTTGTATATGTGGCCTTGTTTGCTCATTGTATTCACTTGGGACCCGGTGTCCAGAAGATCATCTGCACAGTCATGTCAGAATCAAGAGAACCCAGAAGTGCTTAATTCGCAAAGTTTGAAAAAAAAATTCTCAAAGTTGGGATGCCTGGGTGGCTCAGTCGGTTAAGTGTCAGCCTTCGGCTCAGGTCATGATCCCAGGGTCCTTGGATCGAGTCCTGAATCAGGCTCCTTCCTCAACAAGGAGCCTGATTCTCCCTCTGCCTGCTGTTCCCCCTGCTTGTGAGCTCTCAGGCTCTCTCTCTCTCTCTCTGTCTGACAAGTAAATAAGATCTTCAAAAAAAAATTTAAAGATAAATAAAAATAAACAAAAATTAAAGAGAAGATTGACAAAGAAAAGGGGGTGGAGGGTCCCAGACAGAAGGCTCAACATGAAAGAGCAGAATGTGTTCAGGGAATTATAATCATTTTGTATTGCTGACCTGCCAACTTTAAGATGGGAAAAGTAACACTGATTCCTGAATTCTTCAAAGAAGGTTTAGATTTTGTCCTCTGGGTCATGGGAGCTTTACTGAAATTTTCTAAGCAGAGGGGTGATGGATCACAACACATCAGTAGCTCATTCTTGCAGCCCTGGGGAGGGGGTGTGAGAGGTGAGGAGAGTAAGAAGTCTTTCACTAAGTAGAGACAATAGAGAATGGAACCTGTTCTAGGGCAGTGTCAAAGGGGGAAAAGGGCACCAGATAAATGAGATGTCCTTAGGGAGTACAAGTGACTTGGCAGCAAGACTGAGAGAGTGCAGGATGCACCATAATGGAGGCGACAGAAAGTCTTCAAAAGATGACCAGTAAGTGGATGTGAGATGTGAGGTCCAAGATGGCACAGGAGATGAGGTGATTATTGCCTCATTCCCCAGTCATACCAGGCAGAGGTAATAGTAAAAAGCATGAAAATAAAAACAGTTTTTGAGAGTAGAGTATTGGGATGTGTCCCCATCTTTAGGGTAAAAAAACAAACAAACAAACAAACAAACAAAAAAAAACAAAAAAAAAAGAGAAGGATGTTCTCTGAGGAGGAGAGACAAGCAGCAGCCAGTAAAGACAGTAAGCCAATGAGGAGACACTGGGTTATGAAGGCCAGAGATCTTAGGAAAGAGCTCCCTTTTACCTCTGGAAGTGACAATTCTAGCAAAAAAGGAGAGAGGGAGAAGTAAATGGAATAAATGAAGAAACTCAAGAGTTTAGCAATAAGGGAAAAGAGGCAAGTATGATCAACTTTAAAAGGTTGGACAAGTAGACTGTAATAGCAGTAGCAACAGGGTGGAAAGGAAATTCTTTTTAGGGAGCCATGAGAGGAAAATCTCTAGTATGGACTTCATCTTTCCCATAGTTTTGTGCATGGGGAAATGCTTTCTAAATTCCAAAAAATCTAGAAGGGAACTTCTAAAATATGATGTGTGACCTGGACATTTCTTGTAAGAGCCATCTCAGTCAATTCGCCTTGCAAGTTCATGGGCTAACTGATTGTTAATAACTCTAAGTTGAAACTTTGGACTGTGAGATTGTAAAACATAAAAATTAAAAATTAATAAATAAGATGACTGGTTATCAAAGTAGTCACCAACCTAGTGCACCTTTTGTATGGGTAGCAGTGTATTGTAGTTTATACATACAGAAAATAAAACTTACATCCTAGGATAAAAGCACAAGATTTTGATTCTTTTGGTGCTGGGAATGCTTTCTGTGATCCCAGGCAACAGAATCTTCACTGTATGCCTTGTTAAGTGTGGTATACATTTCAAACATGAGTCCAGAATGGTAGGCAAATAACCAGGTAGACAGGAAGATATTGGGAAGTCTGAATATAGATTCTTGAAAAGCCTACCCATTCCCTTGGGCATCCCAGTTACAACACTACAATGCAACCCACTAACTACCTGTCCTACAGGAGGCCTCACGAAGATCCCAAGTGAAGAAACACAATTTTCATTTGTCAACCAAGTATCAATCCTTATGAGTTCCTGAATCTTACAAATTTTTAGTTGAGTGAGATGTTTCACATAAAAGAGACCGACTAACTGCCAAGGAAGGACTTTTAAACTCTGATTTGTGCATACATAAAAACAATGAGAGTCTGATGTTTAAAGGCACACAGCTTAAACAAACATCATGCTCTGAAAAACACTGTCAATATTGGCTCTACCATATTAGAGATGTTTTTTCTATAAGGTCCACCAGTAAATATGAAAACTCTGAAAAACCTTAGATAGCCTTCTTTCTCCCACATTGTTAGCATTTAAACTAAATTTACCAGGAAATGACTATGCTTCAAAGATAAATAACGAAAATAATAACAAGTCAAACTCCTGGTAGACAGTGAAGCCAGATTATATATGTTTACCTCACTCTAAAAACAAAACAAAACAAACAAACAAACAAACAAAAAACCTAACTTGTTCCCAACCTCATAGATGACACCCTATACAATATGTTGTCCAATTGAATATTACAAGGCTTTCAAGACTATGTCATATGTCAAATTCCCGAAGAGAAAGACTGAAGCAGGTTTTTTACCAGGGTTACGGAGCCCCGAGTCCAGTGGTCAATTCTCACTATCATGCCAGCTCTTCCTTGGGGCCACTGCCCAGAACATGCTGTCAAAGATCTGCACTGACTCTCTTTCAAGTATGAAAACTGACAATATGAAAAATAAGATGAAGTTTTTAAAAAGAAACAAAATTTATAGATTCAATGGGCTTTCATTTTATTATCTTTATTTTTTTATTATTTTTGTAAAGATGTTATTTATTTATTTGACAGAGAGAGATCACAAGTAGGCAGAGGCAGGCAGAGAGAGAGAGAGAGGGAAAAGCAGACTCCCTGCTGAGCAGAAAGCCCAATATGGGGCTCAATCCCAGGACCCTAAGACCATGACCTTTGGCAGAGGCTTAACCCACTGAGCCACCAAGGCACCCTAATTTTATTATCTTGAGAAGTTGGTATGTTTATTCCAGTCATGTTGCCGTTGTTCAAAATATGTTTTTAAGCATGGACATAAAAGTCTGTCACATCTGATTTTAAAGGCAGTAAGAATATGAACACTGCTTAAAAAAAAAAGTTTGAATGTTGAATGTCAACAAATAATGCAGATCCCTGCAACTATCTAGTTTGAATCCTAGCAAGTAACTAGTACAAATTAGCTAACCTCAGTTTTTTCATCTGTATAAGAAGGATAATAAAAGCACCTACCTTTAGCATCATTGTGATAACTAAGTGAGACCATTCATGTAAAACACATATTCCTACCTCCAGTAGTCCTTT